>NC_061770.1:39642098-39953973 GCF_022458985.1 Mugil cephalus
GTGATCCGGAGACGCCGGGAGAAAAACTCAAATCCATACCGGGACGCTGGAAAACAAAGCCCATCGCGTCCAAGATCGCGGCATCTGTCTTAATCTCGTAGACAGTTTTATCTTATTATTATGGAAAAAGCAACACACACGGCGCTCACATGAAAGCCATTATAGTTTCCAGTGAAGACCATGACTTGTGTTGCTTGGACAGCTGTTGACAAGCAAGTATTTGTGTCTTCCTTCGAAGGGTTCAGTGGAAAAAAAAAAAAAAGTGCATCTAAATGCTGACACTGTAGCCCCCGCGATAATGTCAGCTGTTAGTCAAGCCAAAGCCATTTCGATATGCATGCGTGTATATGCACTTAAGCCGTCTGTGGTGAGTAGTCGGTGGTTTTAACAGTTTGCTCAGTGACTTTTTGACGTGTGCAGCGAAATGAAAGGAGAATTTGAGTAAAAAAAACCTTCGTGGAAACTCGCGTTTGTTTGTCAATACGGGCGGCGGATAACTTGAGCTGTACCTGTTTTTTTTTTTTTTCTGCGTGCGACAAGAGCTGCACCCTCTTTCGGTTTTGAAAAACCAAGGTGTGAACAGCAGCCAACCAGACTTCAGACCTGCTTATCAGCTCTGAGGAGAACCTGTCGGCGTCAGTGGTGGAGACTAAAGGTTCAAATAATAACGCCTGACGTCGCTTCTTGTAAAAAAAGAATAAATAAATAATAAGAAATTGCTGACGCAAGGATCTCTCGGTGTCACTGCTTGTGTCAGTGCTGACTTGTCCACTGCTTCCATCGCAGTGCAAAGGAAAGCAGAGTGACACCGATACTGGTATGTAGGTGTAGGCAAATAACAGCGTGACACATGCGTATCCCTACACGACTACACCCTTATAGGAGCAGAGATCAGGTAGAGCACATTCAACTATCTTTGCCTCTCGCGCTCGCACGGATACATACGCGCAAAACAGGCAATTTCCCGTGTAATTTCTTTTAATGTCGATGCCGTAGTTGAATTTCACTGAGCGTATTGGCTTAAAGCAAATATGCACAAAAAAAAGTGTTAACTTTCACTATTGGCCAACTTCCTCAGCGAATCCAATGAGACACATTGGTGCCTGGCTTTTGCAGAAGACATTGGCAAAAGAAAAAACAATCCATCAAAAAGACTCTACAGACTCAGGCCTGTAAAATTATACAACCTCACTGCAGCGTCTTGGTGATTTATAACTTTCTTAAACTGAATTTTCTGGCTGTGCCCCCCGGTTTGTCTGACCTTTTTTTAAGCAGCAGCACCTTGTGTTGTGTCGTCTCGGCGTCGCGCTATTGTCGGCCCCCCGGCGCGTCCCCACGCTCATCCTTAACGAGGGTTTTAGGGGGTGGAACAAAAAAACTTTTTTGGGGGGTCGCGGTGAACTCTCAACCGGGGGGGGGGGGGGGGGGGGTGTTTGTAGGCAAAGGGTCGTGGGTGAATGCTCCCCACACAAACACGGGGTCTGTTTTAAAGGCCATGTATAGAAACGCCTTCGGTGTCGGGTCTCAAGATACGGGGACAAAATGGCACCGGACATGAGGACAGGCTGAGAGCGTTGACATGACTCTCTGTTCCTGTCGGAGGCTTTGATCCGTCCGGGACAAACGCGCCGGTTAGTGGAAGCAGACGTCGGCCTTTTTCCTCAACTTGTCAGCGTTCTTCACCTGAACGCACCAGTTCATTTTTAATAGCTCACTCTGCTTTATGACTGACTCGGTTTTCAAAGTTGGGAGCTGTGAGTTAATGTTTATTAAAGTCCACGGATTCGGGGGCGGAGATGTGAAAGTTTACTAATCAAGACCGTGTCGCAGTTGCCGGGGCCCACATATCACAAGATGAGCTGTTAGGTATGGATGGAGAAGTGACTTATGACATCCCTTCTGATCGTGTGAAACGCCGCGCTAGTCGAGTGGCTCTGATCGGACGTGCTTCTACGTTATGCAAGGCTTCTTGCTGGCTTTTGGTTTGAGGAACTTATTTGAATATCTCGCTCATTATCAGCGCGACACTCGGTTCGACGGCGAATACCTGGAACTTGCGCGTAACTGCGGCGACGACGCACGATTATTATTATTATTGTTATTATTATTATACGTACCCAGCGGTGTGCATTGTTTTGAAGTTAAAATATCGCAACAATTTCGGGTCAAACCTGCGCGACAGAGTCGGACGACGCTTCATCGTGTCAACCCGTCAGCTGTTAACAGGTTCTCACTGTTCGCCCACTTCCCCAGACACGACGTCTTTATTGTCTTGTTTCCTGTTTTACAGTGTTTCCCATCTATTCACCGAAGCTGCGTCTTCTGACACCAGCTACGAGCTAGAAATACAGGTCTGCCTCTTCTATTGTGGTTTTGGGCAATTGCACACACACACACAACACAACAATAAGCTGGATCCTCCCCCCACATTGTGGCGTGATAGTAGTAGTTGAGCCATTATTTTATTTTTTTTTTTGTCCAAAATGAGAGATTCAGAAAATCAGAACCACATTTTGGGAGTGACCTTAAAAGTCGGCGTTGGATTTACCCGAGGTTTATTATTTACTCAAGCCGCTCCGTTCCCAAAGGAAATGATACGAGGAACAAGGAAGTGGAGCACACGACCCGTTCGACTGATCTACCTGACACTTGAAAACAATGCACACGCCACCTCCCGCATGTGAATTATAAACACACTCAAGCGCACTTGTTGTGAGGCGCAAATGCGATTTTGAAGATATGACGGAGTCTGAATATAAGGTTTCATACTTAAAGTTTATAGAAAACCTTATTTTTTGGCCATTTTCTCATTATTATTTAATCACTTAAGACATTTACACTTAACACGTGTGAACACATTAGGCGACGCCTCGTGTGTGATATAGTTTGTGCTGAAATTTCACAAACCTTTCGAGCCAATATTCCCCCGTCAGCAGCGTCTCCGCTTCACCCTCGACAACTCGGTCCAGCGCGAGCAACAAATGAATCATTGCGCAGAATATTGAGATGTCACTGTGGTTACGGTTGTAGTCAACCGCAGCGAACGGCACATTTTTCAGAACTGAAATGACAACAGATTCGTGTGCGACCAGCGTGAACTCGCCTGCTTTTGTCATGTGCCGAAGCCTCAGTGTGTAAAAAAAAAAAAAGGAAAGTTGGTATCACAATACACGATTGTCCTTTTCAGGTTTAGTCATTTTCTTCGTGAGAAAATAGGTGCAGTCGAACTGGACGGTTTGCACGTTAGGATTAGATTTTTTATTTTATTATTTTGAGCGTGAATGAACAACCCTCTGACCGGGAATTGATCCGGGAACGCTGTAGTAGTAGTAGTAGTGCGGCGCACACCGCGGCTACGAACGCAAGTTTCTAGGGAAGTGGTTAAAGGGGACAAAACCTCCACACGAGCACCACATCTGTGCCTCCGTCAGCGCGACGCTTCATTCACTCGTCTCTTTTAATTTATTCATCTGAAACGTAGGTTATCTCGGTTTGTCCTTTCTAACCTTCGCCAGGACCAAAGCGTGCAGATGTTCAAAATGATTTCAAAATAAAAATAAATGGAAATGTAAGTACGGCCGAGCACAGCTTGATAGATTTCACTTGACGCCTCGGGAGTGTGAAAGAAAGGCGGCGTCTCCCAGCGAGGCCGCTGAGCTGGAAATTCAATATAGTTGAGAAAGAAGCAGCGAATGTGAGCGAGTATTGACACAGGAATGCTGATGAAGATGAGGTTTAATATTCCACTCCTCACCTTTTCTTTTTCTTTTTTTTTTTTGTTGCTTTTTTCTCCATTCATGCGCCCTTCGAATGAGTCATCATGTGAGCAGTCGATGGCACGCACACACACAAACACGCACACACACAAACACGCACACACACAAACACACACACACACTATCCACGTGATGCTTTCTTTTCGTCCATTCACTCCAAAGCACAAACGAATGAACTTTTATCTCCACTCACACTCCCCCCAATCTCTGAAATCCTTCATTTAAAGGGTTAATTTTGTAGGGATCTGATCCTCACTATAGGAAAACCTTTAGCGCACACGCACACACACACATACAGACACACACACGCACGCACACGTTACTGTTACGCCCAGGAAACCATAAATTATGCCTCTCTCCTTACCAGACCCGTCACTAGGCAGATGAACAGAAAGACAAAGCTAGCCAGGGCCCTAGCAACAGAGAACCTGCCTCAAACACACACAGTCACACACACAATCATTCACTCCCTCACGTTCACAGCCGTTCCTGCCGACACACACACACACAGAAACACACAAACACGAGCAGTCCCTCATTTTCCTCCTTATACGCAGATACACTTAATTCGATTGGAATTACATTTTCAGTTTTCAGGAGGTGGACACAGGTGCCAGTGATACACTAAAAATCCAATGCTTTTTGTTATGTGTGTGTGTGTTTTTTTTATGTGTGTGTGTCTCTTCTCAGAGAGAGCGCACACAGGGCGAAACAGGCCTTTCCAGTTGAGCCGAGTGCGGTAGGTGTGGCTGCCAACTGTAGACCTGCGATGTGAAGGGCTTGACGTCATTCAGGTGAAGGAGTGCAGGTTTCTCACGACGCCGCTCTACGGCTCCCGCTTCGGACGCGTGATGTCAGAAAGATGTCACTGTTTAGATTTTTTTCTTTTCTTTTTTTTTTCGATCGTCTTTTGTTTGTTTTGTTTCTGGGAGGATTATAAAGGCCTTAGGTGAGAAAACTGCGGTGGATTGTGGCTTTTCTCGATTGTCATGCAAACCAACGCTGTAGCTTGGTGTGTCGGCGCCGCATAACATTAGATAAAAGCAAAACTTGGCAAGAAAGATAATAAAACAATGTATATGCAGTTTAGAAAGATAGGAAATCTGAAAGTGTACATGTGACGCAATGACAGGAGCAATTACAGGAAAGAAATGGTTGTTGCAGTGGATGGTGCATGCACAAAAATGTGTGCAGAGAGTGTCTTAGGTGGGGGAGCAGGCATCAATGTCCTTTTACAAAAAGTACAGTTTGCAGAATCTAAATTGCACATTGCTGGTGGTTTAGGGTTTTGCATCATTTTGCAGACCCCCAGCGCTGTAGCCTGACGTGCACCTCTGCAGAAACGTCACAACGCTCCATGGCAACGCAGACCACGAGAGCTGTGATTGGTCCACGTTGCTGCTTTAGTATTTACGGCTGCTTCTCCATCTGCACAATTTTCGACCATATTTTGTTTTGGATGGAAACGCAGTGAGGAAAGGTTGAAAGATTCAGTCGCCGTCGTGGAAACGAAAGTGAACCGGTGGAAAAAAGACACAGCGCCGACTAGTGGTTGGTTTTGTCATAGAGCGAGACTGACCGACGAGCGCACAAGTAGTGTAGTGTAGCTTAGCACTAGTGTAGGCTACGTGGCTAAGCTAAGGCGTCTATGTGACAGAGCCTTTAGTGGCCAAGCTACCTGCTATCGTCTGTCCCTCATCTATTTACTAAAATATGTTGGATTCATTAAAAAAAAAAACCCCAGTTGAAGACCCGTGTACTAAGACAATCTGTATCAGAGCGTTTGTTGCGGCGCGTCCACATTTTACGACTACATTTACCAAACGCCCTTTGAAGATTATTTCAGCAGCTCTCTCTCTGGAGGCCGTCGTCTCGATTCAGTATTTCACACTGCGTCCTCGCGTCTAATGCTGCAGGATTAGCTACATCTGTCGGAGGAAACTTTCTGATCTCTGCTTAGTCATGAAGAGTCTGGGATCCAGTCAGAGGGGTGAAATTAGGTTATCTGGGCTTCGAGCTATGCAGCGAAAACCTGCAGCGATTTTTCCATATTCCCTCTTCGTCTAATATCGTTTTTGCATGTATCTTATTATTATTATTATAAACGTGTGCTGTGCAAACGTAGCGCGGTGGAAGCAGAGGTCATCTTTGTTTTACCCGTCACGTGGAGCCCTCGCCATTCATCCGCTCCTGCGACTTATCCATCAGCTTTTTTTTTTTTTTCAGAGCGGGCCACGCTGTGAAAAAAAAGCTACACAGACCTGTTTACTCCGGTAGCTCCCATCATGCACTGCTACACACACACACACCCACAGAGTTGCATAGCAGCAGAGTGAGGGCACACAAGGAAGTGCTATGCAGAGTGTCCCAACTGTGACAGCAACAGAGCAAACACGGGCTCTGAATTGATTTCACATGTATACACACAACACACACACAGACACACACACATGTACACATACCTAGGGAGATGGGGTAATCCCGTTCAAGAGAACACGTACACACTACATTCACAGCAAACTGAGACCCAGCGTGACACCACCTTGCTAAAGTAAAAGGGCCTCTCACACATTTGCTCGGCCTCACACGTGGTGGCAAATGTGTTTTTCTGGCGCTACCTTTACTGTATGTTACTGCGGAGTGTAAGAAGAGGTGACAAAGACTAGGGCCATGTTATAAAGGGCAATGTTTTAAAAAAGAAAGAAGATTTTTATCCTCTTTTCCAGTAAAAATGTAATGAATGATTTCAAAACATAACAATATTAGATGCAGCATAAAATCTTTTATTTTTTTTTATTTTTAATCTCATACTCTGAGCCCATTTATTGGAATTAAATTAAAAGGTACACGACTTGAAATAAATCTTTTTATTGAACTGTTTTTGAACATTGGTCACAGTGCTGAGTGGTACAATTATATCTTTTACGAGGACGAGCTGCGCTATTGAATTTGAATCACACCGCGGCCCTTCAGTCGTGCCGGTGAACACGGGACGTCTCGGTGCGTTTTGTCTCACGGTGACGTCGTGCGTCGTTTCGCCGGCCGTTTGTGTCGTTCGGACTTTAAAACCGTCAAAAACAAATAAAAATAATCGTTGACCACAGCTGTTTGTTGTCTGAACCGAAGAGAAGAGCGGCTCCTTCAGACTCTTTGCACCATTTTATAACGCTAACGTTAATGCTAACGCGCTAAAAGCACAACAACTACTAAACACAAGTGCAGCGTCTACCTTTTGTGCCTTATCACGCTCTTTCACAACCCAAACTAATCCCAGATGGACGTCACGTTCCTCTAACATCGTGCCAGAGTCATGTGACCACCGTGTGATTGCTAATTCAGTTAATCGTTAATAAAGTGAGTTTTCTCCTGTGTTGGTTTAAGCTAGTGCACCTGAAACGTTGCTGTAGCTTTGTGTCAACAGTCACAGGTGGAGTAACCCTTGTGTTAAGTTGCGTCTGCACAGGCCGCAGCGCCGTAGCTAATGTGCAACTCCCACATTGATTGTTTTGGACCATAAAAGATTCAGTAACTGAGAAGATTTGGAGATCCAGACATGTGTATGTCTGAGGTGACGCCGTCTAAAAGCCTTAAGGAAAGAATTGGTGCAACTGTGCATTATTTTTTACAAACTAATATTCACCTTTGTCCACCACATGTTGTAATTTTGCGACAAATCTTAACGCCTCTAGTGCAGCGCGTGCGAATTACGCTACGTTTATTTAAGGTAAATAGCACAACGTGCGCATGCTTCAATGTTCCCCCTTATATCCGTCCTTTTCCAAATAATGACGCGTCCATGCAAAAATCTGCCGCCCCAAGTCCAGTTTAACTGGCTTTTCCATCATGTGCTGAGTCACACGAACGTGAGCGAAACAGGTGCAGTAGCATTTCTCCGCTAGCGTTTGAACTGCCCCTTTTAATTTCCTCGTCACTGCAGAGGTTCCAAAGTCTGGCTCTCTCGGGGTTTCCTTGTAATTAGGACTTCTAGTTCGCAGCCGTTCAAGGCTCAAGTGAGTCACTACAAAGAAAAAACACAGTGGCAATTTAAGAAGATAATGACTCGGATATTTTGACAAGTCGCGTTGTCGTGCGTTCGCCGACTATTCCTGTTAAAACGGCGACAATATCTCAATGTCAAGTGAGTTTTCTTTTCTTTTCTTCCTCTGGAAAAGCCACCTTAGGTTTGAGGCGATGGTTGGAAGGAGAAAGGAAGCGGGAAAAAAAAATAAAGGATAAAGACAATACAAACCGGGCATTAAGACGGAGGGCAGGATTCATCGAGCGGCTAATCCCCATGGCAACGCAGCCGCCACAAACTGAGGTTGCGAGTTTGTGCACATGTGCCCTCACACCCTCAAACCGTGGCGTAATGCGGCGGCGTTTTGCATGTGGCTGCGTCTATATATATAATTTTAAAACAGGTAAATTTACATAAAGTACTAAAAATAAATCAGAGTCGCAGTGTTTCCTCATTTGTTTTTCATATCTACCTCAATACAGATTGTTATTAAAATTAAAAGTTAAAATCTATTTATGGATGTAAAATTACACACAGGTTTTTTTACAACACGTGTAGTAATTATTTTCATGCTGGACTGAAGTTTAGCCATGAATCACATTTATGTGTCTTTGCGTGGCGAGATTTGAAATTATGATAAATTGATTGCAGCGTTAAATATTTTCTTAGCCGCCCTTATGTCGTTTTAATGCCTTGTATTGTGCTTTCAGCTTTTCACCTTTTAATCTGAAGCTTCTAT
The DNA here is from genome assembly GCF_022458985.1 of Mugil cephalus. NCBI lineage: Eukaryota > Metazoa > Chordata > Actinopteri > Mugiliformes > Mugilidae > Mugil > Mugil cephalus. Next base: position 39,650,632 of record NC_061770.1, read on the forward strand.
CTCGGGTCCATAGTGTAAACTAGCATCCTCGCGCAGGAAGTGGCTGATAAGGAAGTGGTTAATTCGTAGTTAATTGTCTCAAATGAGAGGGGACATTGCGATTGCCTTTAATTGTTAACAGCAGTTTGTGATGTAATTAAAAAGAAAAGGCAATCTGACTAAACGGCTTTTATACGGTCGTTACTTCGGCACCTTAGTTGACGGAAAAGTTACCGTGTTGTTACAGAGATTAGAAACACGTACAAGAATAGTTTGGTTACGTTTTTTTTTTTTTTTTTACCTCATGCAGATTTCATTTGTTTGAACAACAAGTACACACGTGCTTCCTCTTCCGGCTGAACAGCGTGAGCCGACATATAATGTTGAACTTTAATCAAATTTCTGGTTGATAATTGATCCGATCTAACAGTGCAGCACTACCTGGTTGTAGTTGTGTTTTTCAGCCTTTAGCCACTTTATTACCTGTGTTTTCCCTCATTTTTGCCCATGTTTGCCTGACTTTGCCCTATTTTGGGTTTGGCTTGAACTGTGTGTTGATAGTATTTGTGTGGTAGGTACTCGGTGTGCAACTCTCCCTTTAGTTATTTTTATTTTTTTTTGACTGTAAAATTCCATCTGGTTGTATGTGAGTGGCTTCCTCCCAGAACTGAGATTAGCAAAGGTCAGTGATAATGAGGCCTGAGTCAAAACACAACCAGCACTGCCTTGGATTAACTAGACGGCCTTGTGTGTGTGTGTGTGTGTGTGTGTGTGTGTGTGTGTGTGTGTGTGTTTGTGTGTGTGTGTGGGTGTGTGTGTGTGTGTGTTTTGGTCATGTGCAAATGCTTGTGTTTGCAGTGTGGCAGTAAATGGCTTTCAGCTGCAAACATCTTGTCAGTGACTTTTCACTTTGTGCGTGTGTGTGTGTGTGTGTGTGTGTGTGTGTGTGTGTGTGTGTGTGTGTTTGGAGGGGGGCCTCAACTGTTGGGCTGGATATAAACACTATACTAATGGTCTCTCCACACGGTAGGCAACAGACTAAAAAAGGGCTGACCCCCCCCCCCCTCCCACCCTCCTTGCAACATGCACGGTAGCTGATAACGTCGGGTTCAGAGTGAAACTGCACTTCGATAGGTTTGCGGATGTTTTTTTTATTTTTTTTTTTCCAACATTATCATGTTTGTATAATTTAAAACGCGAGTGTAAAATATTAATTTGCTTTGACTTGTAGCGATTGCCAGCGAGCGCTCGCTGATAAACACAACGCGCACGATGTTCCCTCCGCGGTCGGGATGTGAAGTGAAGTTGTTGTTGGCTCAACCCATTTCGTTTGGCCTGGCACAGCTACACAGGGCCCTAATGTAGACTAATGCAGCTCCTCTGCTAAGTGTCACTCCAATTTCCTACCATGCTGAGTTGTATAGATTAGACCCTTTTTTTTGCTATGGATTCGTACGTAGAACTGGTTAAACAGGATCTCCTGTGCGCAGGCTCCTTGAAAAATGAAACCTGCCGTAAACATTACGATGAGGTTTAGGAGTATATCTCGCTTACGTTGCCACTTCTACAGGGACACGGAAGGTCATCTGATCAGATTTAAGTGCGTAAATAATTCGCAAAAGATGTGTATGTTAGCGGTTCCACGTCGGTATTCATGAGTCACACTCGACATCAGAGAGTAATGTGAGAACAAGGCGATGATGTCAGTCATTGTCCTCCGACACGGCTATAATTATAACCGAGGGGGGAGAGAGAGAGAGGAGGGTATGTCCATGTCTATGTGTTTGTATATGTATGTATGTGTGTGTTGTCGAAGGGGGGTCGGGGGGGTGGAGGGGGGGCTTGTGCTTAGCCTGCAGCTGCCCAAAAATGAAGGAAGAATCAGAAGACAAAAATAGTCGGACATGAAAGAGGATAGGAGAGACGGAAGACCAAAGGGTTGAGGACCGTGGACGAGGGGAAAGAAGCTGCTCAGACCGGGCGATAGTCAAATAGTCAAAGACTGAACGTCTAGCTATTACAGGGACGTGGTAGACGGGGACGTTGTTAAGAGGAAGAGGCTAATGGTGCACGTAGTCTCGCACTTGGTTGTGTAACAAACGGAGAAAGAAGCACAAAGTCCCACTGCACAGCCTTGTGTTCGCTGTTACAGTTTTTATTTTGGATGCTCTTTGAAACGAGGGGGGAATTTGAATATTCTTTGATGTTATTTGTTGTGTTTGTTGTTTCTTTGTTACTGTTTAGCATCAAGCTGCCTGGAGACAACAGATTAAAATTAGCTTTTATTTTTTTTCTCGGCCGCATTCCAACACGTTTATTTTACCAGCGTTAATGCTCGCGATGAATAAATTAAGTAAGAAATGCTAAAGTGCTCCATCTTAGCCGCGCAGTCCATTAGTTTAACCCATTTTACAACATGGTGGTTTGACGTCTGTAAAGTAAACTCGGTGCATTTTTAAAATGTCAAGTGCAGCTAAGTGGATGCTTGCGTTTTAATGAGAAGTGGCAAGTTCTCTAAAAGTTGCCTCCCACAAATTAAACAGTGTGAATGCCTCATGCTACCAACTCACCAACACATTTAATTTGACGTTCACACCTTAAGCCCTGTACTGAAGCATTAAGTTGTAATTAGAAACTTTTCAGAAAGCCCAGATTGGGACGACTTCCGCATTAATCTTGTAACAACTAAACACAGTTTGCTCTGTTGTAACTTACTTCCTTGACACCTCCATGATGTCGTGTTTATGTTTTGATTAGCAACTTAACCTCTGGCCTCACATCGCAAGCGTGTTTGAATTCTGAAAAGAGATGTTCGGTCATGGAAACTCCTACTTTGGACTTTGTGAGGCTGTGTCTGCGTTTAGTTTATTGTGTAAACCTGAAAACCACGGTCACTGCGTTTACATGCACAACTTAATCGAGCTATGCTTGAAATTCAACTTTCTGGCTACAGGCCTTGTCCCAGTTTACATACAACAGAGAAAATCGAATAACTGACGAAAACATGTCCTCCTCCAACGCACTAGGTGGCGATATGTGTCTTTTCTGTGTTGATCTATTATGTCATATAATAAACAGCTGGGGTCGTTCATGTGGCAGACGGGGATTTGAAACAAGCTGGATAATAGTTCAACTTTATTAATCTCGTATGTAACGTGTGCGAGACGCTGTGGACTCGTGCAGCCCATACATACTTATCAGATACCTCCCCTGTGTAAAACAAAATATACCTACAAATGTAAAGTAAAATTACTGCAAACTACAAATAAATATTTGTCTTTTTTTATTATGTGAAGAGGAGGAACTAAAAAAGCAGTATCGACTCCAGTATCGACAGCATATATCGGCATCGGCCCTAAAAAATCCATATCGGTCGATCTAGCCTTTGTGGAACATGTGCAGACTCGTTGTCTAATTAAACTCCGATTAAGGCGAATACATGCCAGTGATTTCAGATCGCATTATCTGGGTGTCTTAGTCGAACAAGGAAAACTCCGATATGGTTGGAGTTAGTTGTCCAGTTAAAGTCGGATTAAGGCAACAATTCGTTTTTTTTTTTCACGTGCATGTAAACTTATGAACTGACATTTATTGCGGTTTCACATGTACACATGTAAATCGCTTTACCACTCCGATATTTTCCTGTAGGGCTGTTCAAAGACGTCTTCAGGAACCTGTATAAAACTACGTAAACTTGACTAGTATTTAACGTTGCATCAACACGCACCAAGTAAGGCGGCTTTATGAGGGCAAAATATGACTCGCAGCAGGCCCTATTTTGGACGGCAAGAGCCCTGGCGAGATCAATGCGGAGCTAAGTGAGTGACAAAGGGAGTCGGGTCACATGGACCTCTGTGAGGACAGCCCCGCCGACATAGAAATCAGCTTTGTACGGACAGACCGGGTCTTATTGTCTCAAACAGTGCCTGCATAGGACATTTTGTCTGCTTCCCTCTCCTACTTGTTCCAAAAATAAAAATCTTTTGCTTCAACCCCCCCTCCCTCCTCCACCTCCACCCGCCCACACACACAAGATCACATAAGACCCTCCCCTGTCCTCTGGCTTTAATGTAACTGTCATTTGTTTTAATCCCCCCCGTCCCCCTGACTTGTGCGGAGACTTAATCCGGCCTATTACACTTTATGAAGGTCTGCACTGTCAGCGTGAGGATGCTTGTTGTTGTGGAGTGGAGGGAGTGGAGGTGGTGGTGGGGGGGGCTGCAGACATTAGATCATACCATCTGGAGTAAGAAACGCACAAATAACGGTGAAGTAATCTCTGTTCCACTTGTTTCCCATGGCCCCGAGATTTGATGATGTTGATGTCTGTGGGTAATTTGGGGACACGGAGCGAACTTCTATTCTGTCCAGACTAGAGGGACATGATTAGGTGAGTGACTGGATGGTGTTAGGAAGGGAAAGAACAAAAAGTTGAACAACGTTGTGTATTTTTCCCGGCGCTCTGTCTCCATTAGTATCAAATCTCTGAGTGCTGTGTGTGTGTGTGTCTACATACCCGCACCTTTGTGTGCACTAGTGTGTATTCTAGTATCTGTATGTGTGTGTGTGTTTGCGTCTCGTCACCCTGGAGCCAGGCGTCCTCTCCTCTGACCCTGATCCCCGTCACCTGTCCTGCTCAGATCACACACACACACACAGACACACACATATAGACACATACACAATTGCTGTGACCCCTTCCTGGAGCTGAAACCCAATCGCGGTCGCCAACCATGCAAAACCTGCCAGCGCAGCAAGGTTTTGTTTTCTTTTTTTGGCCCGAGCGTCTGACTCGAAGGACCCGGCGTCTACTGAAGCAATTTTTACAGCACACACATAAAAAAAAAAGAAAAAAAAAGGAGGCCATCATAATAAAAAAACTTTATAAACACGTTATTAGTTCCGCTGGTTCTCTTGACAATAACCTGTTTCTGGGATGTGCCCTTATTGTGGCGTGGCTTCGTCTTAAAGGCGCAATTTAGTCACAAAGACGCAGAGGTTAAAGCTCACTTCTTGATCTGTCTGGAGCCCAAACAAACCTTTCACCAATAGACAAACACTGTGCAGCATTTACCGTAGTAAACGAAACGAACAAAAGACTAATCCTACAGAGACAGCACCTTCTGTATATTTAACCCTCCTGTGACCCAAGCTTTTGTTTGCCGTGTATTTTTAGTTTCTCTGAGGTATTTGGGATTAGTGAGGCCTAAAACGTGTGAACAGGAAGTGAACAGGAAGTCGTAGTTTTTTGAGGGGGAAAAAACCCAATGTCCTCATATGTGGACACTTATTATTTCACTATTTATATTCTAAAGAAGCCAGCAACGTGTGACGAAATATAAAATTGTTTATTTTAATACCTGAACATGGCAGTGACAGAATAGCACACAATGAAGTCCCAGCGTCCTCAAACGAGGACGTTTGTAGTAATTCGCTAAAAAAATTCCTTATTTGTCAAATTTAAGCCTCATATCAAACTAGTAAATAAGTTTTGCTACCTCTAGATGGTAGACTAAAGCGTCCACTAATGAGGACAACGGGTTTTAAATGAAGCAGAATAAGCTGCAATAAAACCTAAAACTTCCACATTTAATGTGACGTTTAGCCCCGTACTGAAGAATTGAAAGCCCAGATTGGTACAGCTTTTCTATTAATTGTGTAACTTGCTCTGTTGTAACTTACTCGGATGCAATTTCCACCTCAGAACCTCCATGATATCGTGTTTATGTTTTCGCCTTCACCTGTAACCTCTCGCAGCTCGAAGCGCGTTTGAGTTCTGCAGAGAGAAGTGTTCAGTCATGGAAAACTCCTACTTTGGACGTTTTAGTTTATTGTGTAAACCTGAAAACACAGTCGGCGCGTTTACAAGCGTCCACTAACGAGGACAGCGGGTTTTAAATGAAGCAGAATGAGCTGCAATAAAAACTTAATGTCTCACGAGGTCAACGTTTACATCATTGCGTCAGTGTTGTGACCAATATCTGCTCAGAACCCAAATATTAAAAAGTTAAATAAGATTTTCCTTCACTTATTTGTCATCGCTACATTTGTCTCTCTCAAATATTTACAACTCTTCTCTGGAAAAAAGCAGCGGATTTCTCCAGAATTGTGTTTATTGCTCTTAAGTTTTAAGTTAAAAAAAAGTTTCTTTTACCAAGTGTGACCCACTCACTTTCTTTTTTTGTTAGTGGAAGCGCAGCTTTCTAGTTGGGTTTATTTTATGTCCATGGCTGGTTCATATTAAGTTCTTTCTTGTCTTGGGACTCTTGGACAAAACAATTTCACCCGTGGGGATCAATAAAGTCGTCTTGAAGCTTGAATATAATGAAAGACTGGAGGCCTTCCTGAATACGTAGCCTGGCCTTGTAAGGTCGAGTAACTCTTTTTTATTTACCTGACGTCGGTTTATTCGTTGGTTTTGTTCGTGTTTTGATCATTTCTGCTCTGAGACAGAAAACTGTGCAGCGTTAAAACATTATCCGTCTGATACAGGAGCTCCGTCTTCCTCCTCTCACGTGTTTCGCCTCCTTATTTTTTCCACAGGAGTCCAAGTCGTCCGGTCGCTCCAGCATGTCCCGATGTCGGAACTCCGTCGCCACGACCACGTCGGAGGAGCAGCCGCACATCGGCAACTATCGGCTACTGAAAACCATCGGCAAAGGCAACTTCGCCAAGGTCAAACTGGCACGACACGTCCTCACCGGAAAAGAGGTAGGCATGCGCACACAAACACACACAAACACACACACACACAGAGGTTAGATAGGACTGGAAGCTTTAATCTTATCCTGTGGTTCCACTCAGAGTCGTCCTGACTTTGTGAACCTTTTATTTTTAGCCGCTTAAGTCACGTTCCGACTACAAACGGTCTCGTCAGCGTTTCAATAACAGACTGAGAAAACTTTCTGGACGGGGGAAACTGTAGCGTAAGCACAAAACCGTGATTTCAAAACCGTCGTGAGAACTTTATGTTGTGTGTGTGTGTGAGAAAAAGCCTGAAGTGTTTTTTAATGTAAAGCCAGACACTGCAGGTGAATAGGGTAAAAATTTTAACTAATAGATTGCGCCATGAAACTTCTCCAGTAAATTACTTACATGAATACAATAAGATTTTGTGTTACAAGTTTTCTGGGAATTTATATTTAAATATGGAATTATCTACATAAATTTCCAGAGCAGAAATCTGAATAATGACTAAAGTGAGGTTCAAAATTCTTGTTTCATTTTGTAGATTTCCAGGTATTTACAGAGGGAATTTTCAATATCTCTTTCTATAACGTCATTAACCACAAAATACAGTCAACAGTCTAAAAAAAAAACAAATTTTGCCATGTTTTTGAGAGTAAAATGTTCTATAAATCAGGCTGTGAATGATATATGAAAAGTCCCGTCTGTAAATACCTGCAGAATAAAAGTAGTTTGGAATAAATCTGGAAAGTTTGGTGTGTGTAAGTGCTACTGAAGTGGAAACTTCTGGCTCAGAGACACCAGCCAATGAGAGTTTGAGTTACAACGCCAATACTGAAAGATATGACCATATTTGGTCATGAGCCAGAAAAATGACTTTTAGTCGATTTAGGAGTAAATTAGAGGCGGGACACAGACAAAATGTAGTGAAATGAACACGTAAATGTGCATTTTGACCTATTTTATTGGACTAGTTTGATTGAAGACATCTCTAAATTTATCACTGGGTGAAAAAACCTGTGTTTTTGCTGCTTTTTTTCATCTTAATTATGTTAAAAATGACAGAAACACTGCGGCATAGGTCTTCAATACGGGGTCTGTGTTTTCATTAATTGTCCCACACAAATGTAATGTAATTTAATTTCTTTAAATTCACATTAACATGAGTCCAACATATTTTAGTAAAGCGATAAACGGAGGCAGAAGACGTTGTCTTTCAGTCAGCACTACACTCATTTGCATCCGATACAGGAGAAGATGTGTCGAGACCTGTCAATCTACTGTACTCACACTAAGGCCCCGCCCCTATCGCTGCTGAGCCAATCACGAGGCCCCATATTACACTGTGACTCTGTCAGGTTCCTTGTAATTGGCCGAGAGCCTGTTCAGTCCCCAGGGGGAAATTAAAACATGAATCAGTGAATTATTTTCTTTATATGTCAATTACCTGCTTTTAATAGCTTTTTTTTTATTTTAATAGCTTAATATTGAATGCAAAATGATAATAATGTATATTTATAATTAGCAGTAGGTGGAGTTTAATATATAGTAGGTAGGGGGTCCCTACTTAATCTCTCCGTCAGACCCCTGTACCGCAGAGGTCGGTTTGGTCTCCTGGTTTTTTTTTTTTTTTTTTTTTTGAGGAGAGGGGGGTTCATGCTGTGGCGCTCAGCAGGTTTGGTCTGATCTGGGGCTTTAGAGACGGTGCATCTGCTGCAGGAGATTAAATCACCATCGTCAGGTTGGATGGATGGATTTTATGGAGAGGCCCCGACCGTCTCCGGGCGTTACAGTAAATTCCAGATGTGATGTAATGTCGTGATCTGCGCCTTTAAGGGGGGAAAAAAAAAAAAGAAAAAAAGAAAAGGCTGCGTCTGCAGAGACGTCCACGCTGGGTCCTGTGTGATGCCCCATCCAGTCCCAACTCTCAGTGTACGCGTGAGAGGGAAGAAGGAGAACGAAAAGGACGAGGAGGAGGAGGAGGAGAGGGGTGGGCGGGATCTGTCAATGTGTGACAGCTCTGTGCCTGACACCCTGATAACACTCCATGTGACTCGCTGGCACACACACACACACACACACAGACACACACAAAGAAAACAAGGGATAGTCAGAGGGCATGAAAGAGTCAGAGGCAGAAAAGCACAACCAGAAAGAATGAAGTTAGCTGGCGGTGAAACACAAATGTGAATGTGTAGCTCTCACTTTCTCAGACCAATGTCGGGTTATTGCACAGGCACAAACCTACAAACCGCGCTCACATCTCGCAACAGCCGTGATTGCGTGATGCGTCAAAAAAAAAAAAGCCATCAACAGCGAAGTGTAATAAATGAATAAAACGCATGACGATAAATGAACATGTGCTTCTTGTTTCTCGTCCAGGTGGCTGTAAAGATCATAGATAAGACACAGCTCAACTCCTCCAGTTTGCAGAAGGTGGGTCTCTCTCTCCCCGTGTCGCACAAGCGCAAACGCACAACTTCAACCCTTCTTCTCCCTTTTCTCAGAAGTCATTTTCAGTTTCTTCCTGCCCCACGCGTCTTCCTCCCTCCCTCCCTCTTTCTCTTTCCCTGTCTTTTTCTGAAGTGGTCCAGATTCAGAGAGAGTTTTAATTACAGGAAACAAGCTGCAATTACTTCCTTTGATCGTGGCAGGGTGGGGTCTGTCCACTGACACGCACATTTCTCTAACCGCTCGCTCTTTGCGCGCCGAACGCACACACACACACACACACACACACACACACACACACACACACACACCGTGCTCATCCACCCGTAGACGGCGCAGAGCACATGACGGGTCACACGCTTCCACGTCGAGAGCGTGTAAATCCACGTCTCTGGAATATCGAAACGCTCGAGATAGGACGAGATCGCAATCGTTTTTTAAAAAAAAAAAAACTGGCCCCGCGCCAGAGTTTTGTGAACGTGAACTGTGGGATTTGACCGAAAATAGCCGGGCATATGTTTGTGGTAATGATGGAGCATAGCACCCAACGCACTGATCTTATATCGATATCAAGTGTAGCTACATCAACAAAGGTTGGGAAGATGTTTTTTACTGTGGGCTTCTTAAAATAAGAATATGTGGAGGTTTTAAGGGGGTTACACTTTGAAGGAAGTGACTGTGCATCTGACCCAGATATAAAACGATCTCCAAGAGCCAAACGTTTAAACAATTAATTCATTTCCGCCCCCTCATCTTCGGACTCACGCGTCCGTCGAGCCTCGAAAATGCCTAAATTGCACCAGTGCCAAACCGGTATTTCTCGAATCTCCCAAATTCCATCACCGGCCGAAGTTACTTTTGTTTTTCTCCGGCCGGTTTGACCCACGCGCAACAGGAAAACAGGAAGTGGATGTTTGTGTTTTCGGTGACATTTCATCCTCCGCGGAAACTGAAACATCTATTTTTCTATTCTTCCCCGTCTTTACGTCTCTGAGCTCTGACGGCGTATATTTCACACGGTGTCGTTTCCGTTTCCTCGCAGCTCTTCCGGGAGGTGAGGATCATGAAGATGTTGAATCATCCCAACATAGGTGAGTCACGCCGAACCGCGTCGTCACTCGCTGCAAACCCGACTTAATTAAACCTTCAATTAAAACTCCGTCCTCTGTCCTCTCCGCAGTCAAGCTCTTTGAGGTGATAGAGACAGAGAAGACTTTGTACCTGGTGATGGAGTACGCCAGTGGAGGTGAGCGTCATTGTCCCTGTGAAGTCTTTGTCCCCTAAGACTCTGGGGACTTTGTTTGAAGGAGCAGTCGTTAACGGCGCTGTCTTGTTTTCATGTTGTTTATTTATGGTGTTATTTCTTTATTGCCTCTGTTAATGTGCAAACGAGCACATTAATTAGGGGATAGGTGTGGTTACTCACTTCCTGAATCAATTCACAGGGTTCCTGCGGGAAGTGTGTGGAAAAATATTCATGTAAAATTGTGAATATGTAAAATAAATAAATACATTTATGTTTGTGTGAGAGCACACAGTAGGACACATATCTGCAACTTATAATAATAATAAAAAAAACTTGAATTTATCTGGGTTTAATATTAACTTGTGTTGCATTATCGGGCTTTAATCTTCTGGACATTGTTTGGTGACATAACAACGTATCTACACTGAGATTAATGAGAACAAACCATTATTAACATGATGTATTTACATAATACACAACTATTGTTCTGTGATGTCTGGAAATTAGGGGAAAAGTATGAAATTTTTAAATTTCATACGTGTAAAGTTAAATTGGTGCTGATTCGTTTAGAGAGATTCCAGTTTCCAACCACTCGTTCTTAGATTTTTATCAAAGCTGCTGTTGTCATTGGTTTTCAGAGGTTTTAGATCTGACCTTGTGTTTGACTTTGTCTTTGTCCAGCTCTTTTTTTGTCGCACTTTTTAAATCTAAAATGCAACAAGCAGCTTCTCTGATGTTTTGAGTTTAATCTCTCGGACGATTAGAGATGTAAAACCAGCTAACTGGAGTCTGTCGTAAATATAAGTAATGACGGCTCATTATGCTTGTGTCTGTGAGACAGAGTTGTCCTACATTGTCCCATTGACGTCTTATTCTTACTTCAAGAAGACACACGTGCAAAACTAAACCTGCTGTCCTCCTCTTCCTCCCTCCCCCTTCAGGAGAGGTCTTTGATTACTTGGTGGCCCACGGCCGGATGAAGGAGAAAGAAGCCCGTGCCAAATTCAGACAGGTGTGTATCAGAAAAGAAATATGTCAAACATGCATGGCTGCTGTGTGTTTATGTGATTAGATCAGATCAGATCAGGTGGATAGTTTTTGTGTCCTGAGGCTTGATGGACTGAGATTAAATGAGCTTGTTGTTTAATAACATCAGCTGCTTTCAGGAGAGTTTAGGAATTTTGTTTCGATCTTGACCTAATTTTTAGAATATTTGGGTTTTAAGGCGAGACATGACGACAAAAACATTTTTTTTTTTGCTATTTTGCTTTGTTAACATGTCTTCAATCAAACTGGTTTTAAAAAATCGTTCAAAATGCACATTTAGGTGTTGATTTCACTACACTTGGAGTCATCTTCCTACTATGAGCCTCGTCTTTGTCCTGACATGTGAGCTACTGTTGTGAAGTTTCTCCTGCAGGAGTCAGTCAGGTCCAAATATGGTCACATCCTTTCTATTAGCAGCCAATCATGAAAGTAGAAAGGCCGATCTGAAGCTAAACTCTCACTGGTTAGTGTCGATTTCTGACAACGTGATTGGTTGGAAAGCGTCACGTGACCGGATATTCTGCCTCTATGTGTTTATCGATGTTTAAAACTGCTGGGAAATCTTCTCTAAGGAGAAAATTACAGCTGAAATTAGCAAGAAAAGTCAAAGAAAAGACTCATGAAGGAGAGAAGAGAGGAAGTCAGACTCATCTGAGTTCATCCGGCCGTAAACTGTCTTTGGTAAAAGGAGACGAAGGTGGAGACGATCAGTGATGGATCATCGTTCGTGCTTCGCGCTCGAGTTAACTTTGAAAATGTGCTGTGATGTTATATATGTTGATGTGATTATATGATGTGTTTCGAAGGGTTTGAGCGGATCTGGTTTCGGTTCCTAGTGGTTTCCAATAAAAATATACATGAGTTTTTCTTCATACTCTGAGCCAGAAATGTTCACTTCAGTACAACTTTAAAAGATTTATTCCTAACTACGTTCTGTTTTGGACACATTTTGGACTGTCGACAGTATTTTGTAATAAAAAGAGGAAAAAACAGAGAAATCCGCTCTGTAAATACCTGGAAATCTGTTACATTAACAAAATGAAACAATAATCTTGAACCTCATTTCAGCCATTATTCAGATTTCTGGAAATATATGCAAATTAGCACATATTTAAGTAGATAACTCCTCATTTGCATATTCAAATGTAAATTCATAGAAATCTTGTGTTCACGTAAGTAATCGAGTGTCTCGCCTTAATAGCAAACAACCCAAAAACACGATTTGTTGAAATGAAAACTTTAATTATGAGATGTGTCTTTTTTCCTCGTTATCTAACGATCCTCCATTGTTCTCTGCTTTTCTCCTTCCTCCTCATTATCCGCCGCTCGTCCAGATCGTGTCAGCGGTGCAGTATTGCCATCAGAAGTGTATAGTACACAGAGACCTCAAGGTGAGAACACGCAACGCACAACGCAACGCACAACTGATTCACACGGAGCGTCAGAACGAACTCCCTCTTTCTGTTTCCACACGTTAATCTTCATGCGATTTGACTCGTCGAGATGAAATCGCGCAAAGCTCCCGCGAAAACGGGTCGACCCCCGAGGTTAATCACAAAAGATGATATAATGCACCACTGATGTTAACACACACACACACACACACACACACCCTCTCTGTATATGTACGGTATATGCAGCCATTTCATTATGACCCCCATGTAGGATCTCCCTTTAGGATTTTACCTCTTGGTCGCCAAAAATAAGCCACAACGCGAACTCACAGGTTCATTCACTCTCCCAGGTCATTTTGGTTCATAGTATTATGCAAAGTTTTAAATCCTCTTATTGTGGCCAGAAGGCACAGACCTGTGGACAAGACATTATCTTGATTACTTTTACAGTAGCCGAACAGAAACCTCCCGTTTCTCAAACTGATTCGGTTCCATATTTTTATTTAATAATAATAATAATAATAATAAACACTTTTTTTTGTGCTTTGACCACATCTGAAGAATGTAAATACACAAAAAAAAAGGGCAGCGTGGGGAATAATAAGAGGTTCCTGGTGCACGTACAGTCATTATTGTAATGCGTAGCATCCTGCACATTATCCTAATCGCCGCTGATCTGCGCGTTGTAACATAAAATCCAGCGGCGGCTTAACTCGACTGGAAGGACAAATTTTTGATGAGTGTGCGTTTAACAAAAGGGGCTAAAATTAATCTGTTTGCTTCCCGAGATGAAAAGCCCAGTAATGCTGCCATCATGCTCCGTGTGTGTGATGATTCATGCTGCTGTATCTGCTAAACTTGTGTTCTTTAAAAAAAAATAAATAAATAAATAACACAGCTACATCACAGAGCTGCTGTTTTTGGCTCGTTTAAATAAAGTGAAATTAGCATTCGGAGGATTAGCGTTAAAAAGTTTCCATTTATTCGGTAGATCACAGGTTAGGGGATGATGTCAGGGCTGTGTTTAATGTGCATGCAGCGCGCTCGCAAAAAAAAAAACACACACACACACACACACACAGGAGCTGCAGCGTATTCAGAGCGAGTGAAAAGCACCTGTTGCTAGGCAACCCCAGCCTCCTTGCTCGCCCGGCTTCGCTTTAGGCTTAAAGACACAAACACACACAGAAACACACACACGTACAGGAATAAACTGTGGTAACTCACTTTGCCCATTATGTGTGCAGCCTGTAGGCCCCTCAGACCATCACTCTAGTGGCCCTCCTCCTCCTCCTCCTCCTCCTCCTCCTCACCCAGCAGATTCTTTTTACCCCCCCACCACACACACACACACAGAAAGCTTTTTTTAGGCGAACATCTCGAAAAGTCATTTGCATTTCAGAGAACATCTCAGTCCCGGCGACGCTGGATGACAAGCTGGCCTTGTTTGTTAATCTACCGTTTCTCAGCTGTTCAACCTTTAAACCTCGTAGTTCAGATCTTTTTGTGGGACGGAGGGAAGAGGTTCCCTGTACGCAACAAAAAATATATAAAATATCACATTAACATAGGCCGCACATCATAAACGTGTCCTTCTCTCTCCCCCCCCACGTGTCCTCAGGCCGAGAACCTGCTGCTGGACGCGGACATGAACATCAAGATCGCGGACTTCGGCTTCAGCAACGAATTCACCCTGGGGAACAAGCTGGACACTTTCTGCGGCTCCCCGCCCTACGCAGCGCCGGAGCTCTTCCAGGGCAAGAAGTACGACGGGCCCGAGGTGGACGTCTGGAGCCTGGGGGTGATCCTCTACACCCTGGTCAGCGGCTCGCTGCCCTTCGATGGACAAAACCTCAAGGTGAGAGGAAATATATCTGTGTGTGTGTCTGTGTGTGTTCATGCATAGTTCACTGATGAATTCTGAAATCAATATCAATTAATCCATGTGATCCATTTCCAAGTTATTGCACTTATTGCAGATAAAAGCGTTGGTGGAGGAAGAAAAATCAAAAATATCACAATATCTTGATGTCAGATGTCATATAAGGGGCAGATAAACAGCAAGAATAAAGGTCGGACTGTGCACAAGATAAATAAAGGATAGAATAAACAATATGCAAGCACTGGCACGTATGCAAAAAGCGTTGAATTGCGATTACACAGGCTGTGTGTTTGATTTCCGTGGGTGGTTGTAGTATTTACCATGTTGGTTTCTGTTCCCTCTTCTCTACAGAAAACACAAAGTAAAGATTGTTAGGTCGGTGCTTGTCTCAAGCTTTCATTAAACGTACGCAGCAGCAGCAGCAGCAGCAAATACACCTGTTGGGTGCTTTTTATTTGGTTTCTAAACAAAAGGGGATTTAATGCCGTCTGTGAAAATATAATTATCCCCGATCGCTCACACCGCCTGCCTCACGGTGCGTTCAGTCAGTGCACGTATGAGTCAGCGTGGAAGTGCAGGCGCGTTCTTCGGCGAGTGTCATGATGTTGACGTTGAACGTGCCTGTGAAATATAATCGAGGCGTCGCGCCGCGTCCACGTTACTGGTTTTTTAACTGTTTATTCGCCGCACAGTAGCTTCATTGTGGTGCTGTAACAAAATATGTTCCCTTTTCAATCAGGAACAGGAGGAAGCAACTGCATTTAAGCTCAGAACATGATCCTTGAAAAAAAAGCCTGTTAGCAGCCGGCGCTAATGCATCAACCTCTTTAGCATCTTAGTTAATAAGAGCCCTTTTCTAAATCACAGAGGCCTTTAACAGCATAAACAAACACCAGGAAGTGCATGGCCGCTGCGTTCTGCTCGTGTCACCCTCCCGCTAAGCTACAGCTGCGTTTGAATCGCGTCTTATTGAAAACTCCCTCCCCAGCTCTTGCTTCGGTGAATGTAGCACTTCATTCATTCTGGGGGGGGGTGTAACCGTGACAACCGTCTCTATTTGACTAATGCAAACCTAATATCAGTTCGATCTAGATCGAGCAGCAGAACGCAGATGAACGTGCGACTGGAAATCGATGCAGAAACGTGTCTGGGAGGGTCGGGCTTCCTGTCGCAAAAAAAAGTTTTCTGTGCATGTTTTCGGGGTGAATATTTGTTGTTGACTTTTTTTTCCTTCCTCTCTTCCTTCCAGGAGCTGAGGGAGCGTGTGCTCCGCGGTAAATACAGGATCCCTTTCTACATGTCCACCGACTGTGAGAACCTGCTTAAAAAGTTCCTCATCCTGAACCCTTCCAAAAGAGGCAGCCTCGAGGTAAACTGCAACGCACCGTTTTAATCATCCGCACAAAGTGACCGTGCACATACGGCGCTGTTAATACTAGACAGGCTATATGTTTAGTAATATAACTGGGTGTGTGTGTGTGGTGCTGTGTACCTGAACCTGTTTCACCAGCTCTGTGTGAGTTTGGGGCTGAAGTGTCAAGTTCTTTTTAAAGCCATAGCATTTACTTGTTAGGGTGGGATTAAAGAGTTCCTAAGTTTAGTTGCACTAAATCTAGATTGTAGGGGAAAAAAAAAAAAAAAGTAATACTTATATAGCACTTTTCTTGCAAGATAATGCTCCCTGAATAGAAAACTGTATCTTCTTGATCATTTGGTTTCCGTGTTTAAGCAGCTTTGTGAAAACACTGTAATGAAAACTCAGGTGTAAGAGTTAGAAATTAGCCCTGGGACGGTTTATTTACACCTTTTAGAATATGTTTGCAGTATATATACATACATATATATACATATTTATATATATATATTCATTTCCCCCCAAAATTAGATTTTCTTATTCACATTGACATGAATCCAACATATTTTAGTAAAAGGATAAATGAAGAGGACACTACACCGCGCCGCACTACACCTGTCAATCAAACCCTCCTCTGGGCATAAGGCCACGCCCCTAACGCAGCTGAGCCAATCAATTGGCGGAGATCCTGTTCAGTCCCTATGTGAAATATCAGAAGCTCGCTGCAATATTAGCAGAAGATAAGCTATAAACAGTGCACGCTATATATAGGGATGTTTATGTTTATGGCCGTTGCCGCCCCACATACGTGTGGGGTTGCCATGCGAATAATAAGATAATATTTGAACATGTGTATTATTTGAATAGCTTAAATAATAAAAATATGCTTATAAATAGCACTAGTTTAATATAGAACACATATAGTAGGTGGGGAGGTTCCTATTTAATCTCTCCGTTAGTTTGGGGTCATTGGTGTTTCAGACGTTGAAGACGCCTGCAGTGAATCATTTAATCTGCTAAATAATGACATGGATTCATCCAGATCCAGATACATTAGCCATGAGAAAGCCCCTGGTAACATATGCATGGTTAATAGTCTACTTTACTATTTATCTATCTGTCCCCCCCTCCCCCCTCTCCCTCCTTCCCTCCTCTTCTGTTTTTTTGCCCTTTTATCAATTTTGACAACTCATACGGCCGGTCTGACTTGCCCCAAGCAGCAGATAATGAGGGACCGGTGGATGAATGTGGGCTACGAGGAGGAGGAGCTCAAACCCTACATTGAACCTCAGCCAGATTATAAGGACCCCAAGAGAACAGGTATGCACAGAAACACGCTCCAAAAAAAACAAAGATAAAATCTGCTCCTTTCTTTCTTCCCGCGCACAGACACGACCGAGAGCAGGGCTCATTCATCTTTATGGACCTGCAGTGAGTTTGCCATTTTAATTAGAAACTGGGTTTTTCTCGCTGTATGTGAGCAGACGTCATGCTGCAGATGGGATTCTCTCAGGAGGAGATCCAGGACTCGCTGGTGAACCAGAAGTACAACGATGTGATGGCTACGTACCTGCTTCTAGACTATAGGAACTCTGAGGTACACCTTTTATTTTCCCATTTTATTTTGTCTATGCTACATGGTACATGCTACATCACATTCACTTTCCCCACTACGTGACCACACCGGTTTATTTATGGTCCGTCTGAGCTCTTTCCCGCGATCATCATGATGTATTATCTTCCATTTTGTGCTAAAAGCACAACATACGAGCTCAGGCTATATTTACGCTCCTCTCACACCGTGTAAAAATAACTATTTTTAGCCCTGTTTTTGTTGTGCACACGTGTTCAAACTCTCATTTCTCCTCCTCAGCTGGAGGAAGGCGTCATCAAGCCTCGGCCAGGAAGTGATGTAAGCAACATAAATGTCTCCTCCTCGCTCCACAAGGTATACTGACAACACGTAACGCCTCCTGCATAATGAGATTTCCCAAACTCCAGCCGAGTGAAACGAGTGCGCTGACTCGAGTTTCGTAAACTAAAAATACTCCCGGGAGCCCTACTTTATTTTTAGGTGCTTGATTGTAGGCCTACGGGTGCATACGAACTACAGCAAACCACGGCCTCTCTACGAGCGCTGGTTTCTTTTTTTATTTAATGTTTGAACATCTGCACATGAAGGTTGCGGCTGTACACATACGTCTCCTCGGCATCCTGAGAATACAGCGTTGACCTGTGTGCGTTTTTGTTTTCTCTCAGGTACAGCGCAGCGTGTCGTCCAACCAGAAGCCTCAGAACCGCAGAGCCACCGATCAGGGTGAGATTGATGCGTCAGAGTAGAGTGTGTGTGTTTGTGTGTGTGTTAAGAGAGGCCTGTAATAAAGATAAAAAGGGGCGCGGAGACGGGGATCGGATTGGTGGAAGGACGGAAACACAATAGCGGAAGATAGGAAAAGAAGAAGTGACAGGTGGAGCAGAGTGGGAATGATATACGCTGCTAATAAAGGTTAATGTAAGACAGATGGTGTGGGTGGAGGAAATAAAAAGAAAAAAAGGATCTAGGTTGAATATAAAGAAAGCTGCCAGACTGGTTTGTGTTAATGAATGAGTAATGAGTGGAAACGTAACAAAGGAGCCGAGCAGAAGTCCTGGGGAGACGTCGTCCTAAGTTGGAGCCCGTTAAGTGATGTGTGCGTCTCTTACAGGCTCCTACTCCAAGAGGGGAGGACAAGCCGACAACCGGACTGCAGGAGAGGATTCTGGGAGGAAGAGTTCTTCAGGCAGCTCCACTACCAAGGTGCCGGCCAGTCCGCTGACGGCCTCCGACCGCAAGAAGAGCGGCACACCCTCCACCGTGAGACCCAGCGCACACACAAACACACACTACACTAATCTTATTTGAATATTTTAAGTTCTGCTAGTTGGGGACGGGCATCGTTAAGGTGCTTAAAGAATGGAAAACACACAAACTTTGTCCAAAAATGGTGCCTTTTTATTTTTTAAGGTTGAAGTTGAACAGAATATTAATTTAAATAATGTACATACAACTAAGAAATAACCAATATGAAATAAAATCCACAACTAGAGGTCGACTGATATGGATTTTTTTAAGGGCCGATATCGTTTTTTTTTTTTACATTAGCATTAGCTGATGGTGACAATCAGTTCACTACAGAGTCAGGACTGTTGCTAATGACAAACCAAACCATATTTTTATGGGTGCTCCACACGCATGCGTTATGCTAGAGGGGGCGGGGCCATGTATGGGCTGCACGAGTCCAGCAGCACAGGGCTGCCTGTGGATTAGCCTGTCTGGAAAAGCATATCGGCCGATACCAGCAAAAAAAAAATGCAAATATCATCCCGATATCTTGGCCGACCGATATATCGTTCGCTCTGTATTCGCGTTATACTGTCATAGTTATTCTAATTAAACTGGGGCTTTCAAAAATGGTACATTACTCAGCTTTTAACAAAATACAACGCGTCGTCAGATGTTTAATCAAATCCACACCAAGCACGACATCTTTTGAGGTGAATTACAGTCAAACTTTGGACCATATTGGACCACAAGGTTCACTTCCATCCATGCAGCTGAAAAACTGGCGCGACATCATGTGTCGCTTTGAAACACGGTGAATAAATCACTGACCTTGACTCAGAAAGTCGTTCCTGCTCTTCACCGTAATCAACCATAATTGTTCTTTACACGGTCGTCCAAAGATCACAAAGAATTGTGGTTAATCATTTAGCCGGACAAAAACACGTGTCCATTAAGCTGTAAAGGCTCATGTGTTGCGCTCATGACAGTTTGGGTTTTTACCAGGACTCCTTCTGATTTTAAGTCAATTTACCTGCCAGTCCTCTTCTAATTACGTCTTTGATTGTTTTGTTGGTTTGTCCTTTGGTTTCCTCTGACTCACACCTATAACTTCTGTAACTGATCCTCCAGCACTTATTTTTTTCGTCATTTACCATTTTACAGGGAAATCTATGAATGATAAACCAGTTCAGATTCAAACCGACGCTCGGGTTCGTTTAGATTTATGCAGCGTCGACCTCGTTAGAGGAGGAGTTTACAGTTCGCTGTGTTATTATATAAGACCCTCAGAGAAATGATTTAATTGATTGAACTTCGCTGGCTAGTTTGGCCACGAACCAACCAACCAATAACCAGACATAATTTACTGTAATATCCCAAATACGCGAGTTATTCCTGCCCGAGATTCATTCAGCTTGTGTAATAGTTACATAAATCCAATCATAGTAGTTTTATTGTTCTCTGGTCCGACCGGTGGCCTTTTCACCGGCAGACATCTGTATCGATTCACGTCAAAACAATGAAAATATCTCACCTGGGGTCGTATTTGTGTTAATTTTGCCACAAAACGTTGTGTAAAGTATAAAACGTAGCTTTTAAGGCTTGGAATGAAGAGAAAAGGCGTTTTTTTTTATGATTTTCCTGCAGATGTGCTTTATTTTAGGACTTTCACATCTGCATTCAGTCATGTTGCACCTGTTGAGGCCGTTGGCTTTTATTACCTTTGATATTGTGGACTTTGATTAAGAGCTCCACCCAACATCAGCCTGAGCTTTAAATGACAGATCAAGAGCACGGGGGGCATAAAACACCCAAGTCGCTTTGTTGTTGCGGATTATTTTGACGTTTGCTGCACATAAATAAATTCGTCATGGGAAATTGTCTTAAGGGATGATTAAGATTTAATCGATGTTAATTGAAGTCATTGGTCGTTTTTGATTAGAGGAGCTCGAGGTCTCTTCCAGGAAAACTCATCGCTCATCTTTAACGTCGTTACCTACGTTGTTTTTCGTCCCATCCCCTTCGCTCATCGCTCTCAATTATGTTTTTTTTACATTTCTAATATTCTTTCCACCTTGTCGCCCTCTCCACCCACAGAATAGCATCCTGTCCACCGGTACCGGCCGCAGTCGAAACTCTCCTCTGACCGAGAGAGCCACGCTGGGCCAGGGCATCCAGAACGGCAAGGACAGGTACGCAAAACCGTGAACACGCCGTGAAAGGTGTTTTTTTTTTTTTTCAGAAGACGGGGGGACAATCGCGTACGATCCCGTCGGCGAATCCTCCGTAACACACCCACATAATACAAACGCGCTCGCCCACGGTTTGTGAATGAAAGCCGTCCCCACAGCTGTCTCTGACTCGCTGACTGAATCCCAGACCTTGGCTGGGGCTCTCCAGAGCTCTGCCAGCTGGCTCGGGGGAGGCCTGCAGCCTTCCTGCACCCAGGGCGGGCGGGCGGGCGGGCGGGCGGGCGGGCGGGCGGGCGGGCGGGGTGGGGTGGTGCCCTCCTGGACGAGGGGGGGAGGGATTTAGGCCAAACCTCTGGTGGATTAGAGAATTAACCACGACGGTGTGACGACGGAGGCCCACCGGTCAGAGCAGGGTTTGATGGGGACACAGTTTGACGTAGGACCTTTAACCTTTATCTCTATTGTTAATAATAATTTAAATAAGTATTACAATCCACGAAAGTCAAACTGGGGGTAGGACTGA
The DNA here is from genome assembly GCF_022458985.1 of Mugil cephalus. Lineage (NCBI taxonomy): Eukaryota > Metazoa > Chordata > Actinopteri > Mugiliformes > Mugilidae > Mugil > Mugil cephalus. The sequence continues at coordinate 39,672,208 of NC_061770.1, forward strand.
ATAATGTAAAGACTTCCCTCCTCCCCCCGATGGATTGGTGCGTTGTGAAATCTAATATCCCGTCTCTAATGAGATCCACCGTCCCTGCTTCCCTTTCTTCCTAAACCACTTTTACAATATGTGACCAAAAATAAGCGTTTTCAGTCACACTGGAGTTACATTATTTATAAAAAAAAAAAAAAAAACATCCTCGTCCCTTAAAGCGGCGCCAACATCCGATTCATAAAAACACACACATCACTCATGCTTAACCAGCCATATGCTTTGTGTGCTTTTTTTCATAAGCATTAAGCCATAATCCCTACTAAGGATGCCGTGTTCATGGTTCATACTGCTTTTATACCTGTTCATGTATCGCTCTCAAATGGCCCCTCGGTCCCAACGTAAGCGAAATCATCCAAACCTTAAGAGATGGGACTGAATCGCTCGTTTACAAAAGCGGCGACCGAGCGGCCATTTGAGACGGCATTGCTTTTTTTTTTTTTAGTACTGTGGGTGTGTTAGCCATGGTAGCTTGTCATCTGCTTTGAGTTTTAAAGTTTTTTTTATCATCATTAATGCTTTGAAGTTTGGGCTTTTATACTTGTTACACCCCCTCCCCTCCCTCCTCCCCTCCCTCCCTCCTCACCCGTCCCTGTTTCCTTTTTCTTTTTCCTTCCCCCCTTTTCTAATTTTCTTAATTTGCTCCTCTTTCATCTGAGCTCTCGTCCCTGCGGATCCTAAGTCACTCACGTTTTTTTTATAAATTTTTTTTCCCCCTGTTTCGTTTCTGACTTCACATTAAGCTTTTTCCTCCTCATTTCTTTTTTTTTTTTTTTTTCTCCTCCGCTCCCTCTAAGGAGATTAGAGAGACTTGTGATGGAATATTAACTCTTAGTGGCACTATATGGTGCCTGCGCCGGCCTCTTAATAGGCTTAAACCAACACAAAAATATCCGCACACACACACACACACGTGGACAAGTTTGAACATACGTGTCGTCACGCGTGCTCAAACACTCCTGCCGCGCACTGTGTTGTCCGGTTATTTTTCCATCACCAGCCGAGCTAATCCCCGTCGGAGAGGGCGTCGCTCTCAGCTGTGTGTGTTCGCTCTCTGCGTAATTAGGAGCTTTTCGGGTCGACCCCTTGTAAATGTCGCTCTTTCACTCGTTGCTCATTCTCGTCTCTTGGGACAGCTCCGTCTCTCTCTCTCTGTCTCTGTGTCTCTGTGTCCTGTACCACTCTCCGATGTCCCTCGCTGTGTTTTCAGCCCGTGTGGATAAAGTCAAAGTTAAGAGCTGTCAATGAAATGCGTGGAGCTTTGTAACCCGTAGCAACCTTTTCTCGTTACCGCAAGAAAGTGGAAAGTTATGTTGTGTTTTCTTAAGAAAATTTGCTCTTCAGGTAATGTGAATACACCTGAAAGGTGAAGGAGAGCTGACGTCAGGCAGAGCTTTATCTGATAGGTCATTAGGTTCACTAGTGAAAACTAGTGTGTTCTTCTTTAATTGGATGTTCAGGAACGTTATCGTAGGGCTGGGCGGTGTTTTATTTATTTATTTTTTCATGTCTTCTACTGGTTGATTAATGCAGTGGATTGACTAAGGATGAGCTGTTTTACTGTGATGATGAGTAAATATTGTAGAATAATCCCACACTGGTAGTAAAACAGGTTCCTGTGTTAACACTGCGTTAAAAAAAATAAAAAATAAAAAAATGTAATGTTAACGAGGTGAAATGAAGAAACAGGGACAATTTAAATATTTAAACATATTTAAACTGCTACGTCTGTGATGTCACTAGCAGAGCAACCAGTTACCGTAATAACTGTAGTCTGCGCGCAACATGTTTTTTTTTTTTCCCCTCATTCATAAAAAGCTAAAATTGGGGACACTTAGGGGGACAGCTTTAGCTTTATCTGTAGCCGGGGGGGGGGGACAAGTCATCCAAAATGGGGACAGTCTTTTCATTCTGACGCTTCGTTGTTTGGACCACGCAGTCGCACCATGTGTGTTTAGAGGCGCAACGCTGAAAATGGTCCGGTCTGAAACGGTGTCTCACAGCGCAAAGTTCCTAATGTTAAAATTCATATCATAAAAAAATTAAAAAATACCAGTATTCAGTATGAACAGATACACCGCCCTAATTATAGTAAACAGTATTTGTTTAAAATAGCCAAAATTCAACTGTGGTGGTTTCTAGTATTATCAGATTTTATTGTGTTGTACAGACACATGTTTCTATTTTCTTTTATTTAATTTTATTTAGCCCAGTCAGTGAGGTAGACTAAATAAAAATAATACTATCATACAGTTTTAGTGCAGCAGTGTTACTTTGTAATGCCTTAGTTTCCCCTGGTGTCCCTAATGAACTGGCGAGTCGGTGTATTTACTGACACAGAAACATTAAATTATATGAGTTGCTTAATATTTGGCTTCGTAATAAAGAGCAACAATTCAGATTTCTGCCGGATGTTTGTCTGAACACAAAGAGCAACTATTTAACAATCAATATGTGATTTGTCTCGTCAGAAAAAGTGATGTTTATTCAGCGGACTTTGTGTGACTTTGTCCACACTGTTTGTCTTTTTGCGCGAGTCTTTCTCAGCTGGTAGATGGAGAAGTGCGTCTTCTCTTTGTGTCAGGTAGACGTCGCATGAAAAGGCAAACGGAACAACCGTCTTTGATTGTGTTGTTGTTTGCGAAAACCGCAACGAAAACATTTCATCAGCGACAAAAAGACAGACTCTCTCTTTCTTTGTCCGCGTCCTCCTGCTGCATGTGTGTCCTCTGTGTCTTTTGTATCTACTTCCTCTCTTCTTCCTTCTCCGTGTCTCTTCCTTCCCTTCCCTCACCCTCCCTCCCCCCTCCCCCTTTACTGTGTTTGATAAGTGCTGCTTCTAACCATACTCCACCTCACCTCCCACACACAAACCCCGCCCTGCGTGACTGTGTTTATTGTGAATGACCGTGTGTCTTCTCGGTGTGTTTGTCGCCCCGTGTTACTCACATGGGCGTGTTTGCATATTCGCGTGTGTTTGTGTTCGGGGCGGGGCACCCCTCCTCCTCCTCCTCCTCCCCCTCCTCCCCCATCCCTCCCTCCATCCTCCCCCCGTCCTCCCTCCCAGCCTAAACACTCCGGGCTCCCGCGCCTCCACCGCCTCGGCCGCTGCCGTCCTCTCCTCCTCCTCCTCCTCGCGTCCCCGCCACTACAAGTCCCTGTCCTCCTCCAATCATCCATGCCCCTCTGACCTGCACGCACCACGGCCCAGGCAAGTCTCTCACACTCTCTCTCTCACACACATGCACACAAACCACACACAAAACAAACCACACACACACAAACCCCTTTCAGCTGCAGCCACTTCGCTCAGATCTTCCTGAGATGGAGGAGGAGGAGAGAAGCTCTCCATCGACCACCATCCACCATCACTACGGCCACATTAAAGGGAAATTGTATTTTCTCGGGGAAATAACAACTCTCTGATTACCTTCATTTACACAGTGACAACTCTTGGCTCGTAGCAGTGACCTGGCTGCCAATATTTTCTCCCCCCTCCCTCCCTCCCTTCTCCTCCCCCCCGAGAAACTGTGAAATCGATCAAAGTAAACGTCGAACGTTTTCTCCCCGATGAGATGGTGTTTCATTTAACGGCTGTGCTGTCCTCCTCGCTCAGCCACACAGAGTTTTCAGAACTTTAGCTTCATACGAACCTCTTTTTTTTTTAACCCTCTGGAGTATAATTAACCGTTTTTTCACTGCTTTTGGTTCTGCCTTTATATTTCATCTTAAAAATGGTTTACATCGCCTTGTTTACTGTCATTTACAGTTATTTTTTATCATTTTAACAAACCGTATTAACACGTTGGACCTAAAACCAAACTAAAGTCGTAAAATCCAAGTAGGAAAAATTAGATTTTTCTCTGTGAAACATGTTTAACGAACCATTTTATCACTTGGAATATAAACCTAAAGTGTACATTTCAAATTTACAAATTTAGCAAGTGACAGCTATTTATAACTATTTCCATTAATTAAATTGTTGGAAATGCATCATGCACCTTTGTACAGCTATTAACAACCATTTGTAATAAAATCTAAAAGTCCTAAATCTCTGGTTTTGCTCCGTAGACTGAACATAGCGTCACTTCCACAACTTTTCCCTCTTCCTTAGCAACCGCTGACACATCATTTCCTGATTGGTCGATGGGATGCATTTTCCACCAATAGGAAAGGGTTTGAGCATTTGAAGCTTGCTAGCACATTTTGCTTTTGGTCGTTTCTACCGTGCACCAGGTGCGCGACAATATTTAGGAAAAAGTGTGGTGTAAATTATTTATAATAAGTTTAGTGTTAATTGACGCGATTTAAAAGCTGGTTGAAGTTTCATCTTTCTACAAAAGTTGAAGCGGAGAGTCAGTGACGCTGCGTCCTGTTGCTACGTTGTCTTAAACTGTGTTTAAAATGTGATTTGGACGCATGCGTCGACTCCACAGGGTTAATGATGGATATAAGATTATTGCAAAACCTCAATGATAATTCCTCACTCCTTGCAACCAGAGAGTGTGATGCTGCAGTTAAAAAAAAAAAAAAAAAATGATGCTAGCAAACCTGAGGTTGTGTTTCCCCACAAACACGTGTTTGCCGCTACATCACGTCACCGTGGCGAGATGATGTCCAGCGTTTTCTAAGAGCAGCAATCACAGACTCACCAGTTACTTAGCAACAGCCAGGAAGCACTAGAGTTATGGAGCTGAGGAAGCTCCACGGACGTCGACGTCGCTCATCAGCGGCCGCTCAGTCGCTCACTCTCAACCTCCCTTTTGAACGTTCACACGCCGGATCGTAAATGAGGTTTCTGAACGAGACGAGCAGGTTTTTTTCGCCGCGCGGCGCCTCTGACAGACCAGACGCACTTGTTTTGTTTCCTGACAGGAAAGAAAACATTCAGAGGATCATTTATGAACCAGCAGGGATTACGTTTCCACTCACACACACACACACACACACACAAAAAAAACCTCTGTAGAATAGATTTCCACGAGCTTTGTAATCAGTCGGCTTCTTCTTAACGAGCTTCTCTTTATATATATATTCGTGTTTTAGGTCAAAGCGATAAAACGGGAAAGTTGAACGAGCTGACGAGTCCCACCCCAGATTAAGTTGCGCCTCATATAATTATGTCACTGAAAGGAAACCGTCTTTAAAGATGACGGCCTCTCTTCAGCTTATCACGAGACATGATCTGTTAATTCCGGTTTACAGGGCCGAGACGGGGCAACGCTAACAGAGGGGAAAAAAGAATCGCACACATTATCTAAAACTGTATTAAACGAATAAATGATGTCTGGTCTTTTATTGGATTAAAGCCACTTGGATTGTAAGAAGGACGTATAAACTAGCCGCCCTGAGCCTCGCTAACGGCCACATTTGAGCCTGTTCTGGTCATAAAATCTACAGCTGCTCTGGAGAGAACCAGACAAAAATCCACAAGTGAAGGATGTGTTGCCGTGTGTGTGTGTATAGATGTAACTAACACCGTCCTCCATTCGCTCTCATGACATGTTGACGTGTTGTGTTTTGTCGACAGGGTTTTCCCTCAACCGTACGAATAAATTTCAGTTCTCTGTGTGTCACTTTTAGCAGAGGTGTGTGGGGATTTTTTATTTATTTTTGCGTTGAGGAAGCCGGATGAGCCAAACACTCTCATCTATATGCGTTTACGTTGCAGTGCGTCGCTCTTATTCGTGCTGTTGAATGAGCTATTAGCGCGTCCAGGTTTGTTTAATAAACCTTTTTCTCGTCCCCTCACACACACACATGCATTGTCCTCTTAGTTCAACTTTTAAATAACTTTTTTTTTTTAACTCAACCGCCCACCACACATGCATTGTCCTCTTAGTTCAACTTTTAAATAACTTTTTTTTCACTCAACCGCCCACGGCCGCAGCTTAAACGCACGCTGCAGATTTTGATTAAAAATAGCATTCATTCACAAACGTGGTCAGAACCCGTAGAGGCACTTTTTTGTGCAGTTGTTTTGTGCTAAATACTCCCAAATCCTCCACCGCTGTGCCTTTCCTCGTTCTGCTAACAGAATGTCAACACAAACTCTTCCTAATCCCGCGTTATTTCATTCAGAGGCACCGCGAGAACTTCTTCTGCTTCAGGCAGCGGTGCAGTACCGCGTGTCACCACTCCTTAGAGCGGGGGCGCTGTTTCGCACATTGTAAAATCCTCATTAGTTAGAGAAGGGAAATAAAAGTGACACAACAGAGAACTGCTAAAACAGTTTTTTTTATTAAATCAGCTAAAGTCTGATGGCTTCCCTTGGCCTTCAGGAGAAAACTCTTGCTCTGTGAGGTTGTTTGCTGCAGCAGCACGGTCTCACTCCGTTATGTAAGGCTCGTGAAGTTATGTATGTAAGGTTATGTAAGGTTATAAAGTTTCACAGGAAAACTCTTTCTTCGTCTCGAGCGTCTCAGCCGCTCTGCGACATCACGTCTCATGTCGTGTAGAAATGAAATGGAGGACTGACCGGGAACTGTCTTTGTGTGTGTCTCTGTGTGTTTCTCTGTCGCTAGCTGCTTCACAGTGTCTCGTTCAAGGGCCGCTTTGATATTTTGAGCTTTTAGTCCCCCCTCCCCACCCCCTTTTTTTTCCCAGCAACGTGTCACAATACAGGGTGAAAGGTCTTTGAAGATGCTCCTGAGCTACCTTAATCATGTGTAACACGCACACGACGGAGACCAACACCACCTTTTTGTGACAACAAAAAAAAAAATAAATAAAAACTCCCTCCCCACAAATGTCAGAGTAAAAATTCCAGCGGAGCAAATGTCAAGGTGGCCCCTCTGGCTGTGTGTGGTTTTTGTCTGCTGTATGTTGAAGTCTCGTTCTGTTGCATGCGTCGTTGAGCAGTGAGCTCGGGCCGTTCAGATCCTGGTTGGGAACGCTGGAGAGAAGGTACCAACACATAGACTCCACCCTGAGTGACAGAACATAGTCTGTTCCCCTTTAACCCCCCCCCCCCTCCATCCACTCCTGTTCATACGCGGCCGTGGTCAGTTTAACATGTCTCACTGCATGAACCGTGACCCAGTGTTTGGGACGTGGGCGGCTCCACGTTTGAATGGAAGTCGTCCGGCTGCAGCATGAAGACGTCGGCCTCACGCTGCCTTATGATGCTTAAAGGTCGTCACTGCTTTTGGCTTCAGACTTCAAATGAAAACGCTTTAATATGTCCAGAATATACACGATAACTATAAATCTTCTTCTTCTTCTTCTCAGCAATATATTATATTGTATATTGTTGTTATATATAATATTATATGTTGTTGTTGAAATGGTTTTTATTTCAACGGTTTCATGTCAAACTGGTTCACACGTGTATCTGTAGATATTAGATGTTAGATGTTAGATTAGATGTTAATCTGGAACTTGAGTTTATATACGTCAGATATGACAGGATGTGTTTCAGTGAACAGCTCCTTCTTCTTCCTCCTTCTCCTCATCATCATCTTCGTTCTCTTCTTTCTTCTCCTCTTCTTCTGCTTCTTCTTCCTCCCTTTCCTCCTATTCCTGTGTTTCTTCTTCCACCTTTCACTCCTCCTCATCATCTTTCTCCTCCTCCTCCTCTTCTGCTTCTTCTTCCTATTCCTCCTCCTTCTCTTCTTCTTCTTCTTCCTCCTGCTCCTCTTCTTCCTCCTCTTCCTCTTCCTCCTCTTCTTCCACCATATATTCCTCTTCCTCCTTCTCCTCCTCCTCCTTTTCTTCTTCCACCTTCCACCACTACTCCTCATCTTCATCTTCTTCCTCTTGCTCTTTCTCTTCTTCCTCCTCCTCTTCCTCTATTTCTTCCTATTCCTCCTCGTCCTCCTTTTCTTCTTCCACCTTCCACTCCTACTATTCCTGCTCTTCTTCTTCCTCCTCCTCCTCTTCTTCCTCCTCCTCTTCCTTCTCCTTCTCCTCTTCTTCCTCCTCTTCCTCTTCTTCTCCTCCTCCTCCTCCTCCTCTTCCTCCTCCTCTTCTTCAAAGAGCTACACAGGTCTGTTTAGTTTCAGTGCTGCACTTGTCTGATGTGACTCCATATGTCTCAGATGTGTTTCACCAGACACACTGTTATTATCTATTCTGGGATTCACATTTTTATTAATTTGTATTAGACACAAACACTAATAGAACAATTTAACATTTTACCAAAGAGCCTCAGTGTTTAACAGTAAAATAAAATAAGGATTTAGTCTGATTGGATCCTTGCGTATGTTGTTTCCTGGAGGGACAGAGACAGGGACAGGCCGTCGCGTACTCATCCTTTGACGAGGACCTAATCGTGCCTCTGTCCCATGAAGTGTCCCAGTGAGACACCACAGTGAAGCCGAACGGACAAAAGCTGTTACTGACGCATCAAGTCAACAAGCGAATCGAGCTTCTCACCGTTTTAATCTGTCACCTTTCATCCTGCTTTGACATTAAAACCGTGTGAATAAGACCCGTCGCAGTCTAACGCAGTCGACCGCTCAGGTGTGTTTAATCGAGTTTAATTGTGTTTTAAGCTCGTCCGTTGTGTTTTAGCATCTGTCAAAGGTGCCACTCACGGCCGTGGAGGAAGCACACGCCCATAGTTAGGACGTCTAATTGTGTCTCTTGTGTTTGAAGGAGATGTAAAGGATTAATAGTTTGTGTTTGCATGCAGACCTGCAGACATGGGTGTTTATGTGACCTCACACTCAAGTAATTAGCAACAGGAGAAAGTGTTTCACTTTGAGTTTGTCTAACTTTGTTTTTTTTTTTTCCTCTCTCACACTTATCTTTCCTTTCTCCTTTCATTTTTCTTTTTTTTTACCACCTTCTCTTATGTCCCGTCTCCGTCTCCGTCCTCTCTGCCTCCTCCCACACCTTTTCCCCCGCTCGCCTCCTCTCCATCACCTCTTTCCTGCACAGCGCCCCGGCACAGCGGGCGCCCGGCGCCTCACCTTCGGCCCACAACATCAGCAGCGCCACCGTGTCGGACCGCACCAACTTCTCCAGAGGGGTGGGCATCCGCAGCACGTTCCACGCGGGCCAGCAGCGCGGCGCCCGGGACCAGCAGAGCTCCGGTTACCCCGGCGGGCCCGCCTCCCCGTCGCTGTCGCACGGCAACAGCCAGGCCCGGAGGGCGCACGGGGCCACGGGGATCTTCAGCAAGTTCACGTCGAAGTTCGTACGCAAGTGAGTGGTCGCGGGAAACACGCAACAAAAAGCTCCGCACAATCGTGTACGACCGACGATTATACTCTGCAGTCAGGAGGGAGGAAGAAGCAAAGCAGGAAGGAGAGTAAATGTTGAAGCAGTTGTGATAGTAGCTACTTATTATCCATCTACCAGCGCAGGCTAAAGCTGCATTAAGGGCTCGGCTTCAACCAGAAAATGACAAGGTTACGTGCCCCCCCCCCTCCTTCGCCCGGTCTATCGCTAAACCGGTGCCGATCTGCAGCTCTGCTCAGGGTAGAAAGGGAGAGGACGACGGGAGCAGCTGCGTCTTCCCTATAATTTAGTTTGGAGCAGCGGTGGCCGAGGAGTAATTTTGGTTGCGGCTTCGTGTCTAGTGGCCTAGTTTTCTTCATCTCCCGTTTTTTTGTAGTGCAGGTTAAAAAACTACAGTCATGGCCGCCCGGCTGCAGCGAAAGCCGTTTATTTATATGTAAATGTTTCTTTAAACTTTGACCCAGATCTCTCTGAGAGGGCGGATGCTAGATGGTATTTGTACTCGTTTCACTTGAAGTAGACGTAAGATAAAACACTAAGCAGGTAGATGCTGGAAGGTTCCAGTTTTTTAACAGAAAATACTTAAATAGGAGTAAATATTACACCCTACTTATTATATGTGCTCTGTGTTATATAAAATGTCTAAAACCAAAGATTTTGTGACCTCCCGTGACGTGTTTATGATATATCAGACGCACGTTAGGATGAATTTATTATAGTTTATGAGTCTCCACCAGCTCTAGGGCTAAAACTTAATCCATTACAGACTCTGTTTGTGGGGACAATGCACATTAATCAGCGCTGATGCTTTAGTCATCGGTGTAAATGCGCCGGACCTCGGCACAAGCGCCAATTTAGTTAGGTACACAACACAAACAGAGAAGACTTTAAAACAACAAAACGTACAATAGACAATAACAGAGCCAGACGCAGGTAGACGATGTCAAAACAAACCGAAAAGGGTGTCACAACATTAATGGACCACGAACCGAAGAGTATGCATCACGTTTAGAGAAAATATAGACAGGAAGTGGTGAGACGTGAGCAGTAGGTAAAGAAATGGGAAACGTGTGTGAGGAGAACAGTACGAGTGTACGGTTGTATTTCCAGTGAATTTGTTCGCTTTAAAAAAAGAAAAAAGAAGAGACGAAAATATAAAATCGAGAATGATCAGGTGTCTGTGCCTACACACATGGTTTCAGTTTGTGTGTGTGTGTCTGTCTGTGTGTGTGTTTGTGCGTGTGTGGAAGAGGCGGAGGTACAGGCACAGCCACTCTCCAGGCCTCCCACTCAGAGATACTGTAGCTCCGTGGCGACAGTATCCATGGTTACACCGGAGATATCACTTTTCCCCTCATCTATAAATACCACTAGTGGGGACACCTTGACACACACACACACACACACACACGTCTTGGTGTTCCAGTAGGAAGCAGGAGCAGCGGAGTTGGATTGTGTTGCGTTTGTGTCGCCGTTTGACCCGGACGCACAAAGTTTCTATTAACGCGTCGTTGTTTTTAACGCTGCTGCCTGGTCTGGAGAGTGATGTTTTGTCTGTCCTTCACACAACGACGGTGTGTGTGTGTGTGTGTGTGTCCGTGCATGTGTAAGACGAGATTAAAAGTTTCTCAATGTGTGTTGAAAGATTAAGTTGTTGCTTAACCTGTGCTTTTTTTTTTTCTTTCTTCTTCTTCTTCTTTTTTATTTTATCATTTGACGTGTGTCTTTGTGTGTTTTTATAGGAGGTGCTTTTTATATATATGTGTATATATATATTTATTGAACTTTTCACCTCACACAGACTTGTTTTCAGGATCACCGAGGACTTTATTTATTTTTTTTTTACTGGAACACGAAATCCCTTTTAAGGTTGTGCGTTTGTTCACACGTTCACACCAGCACCTCCTACATTTAAACACTGCAGTGAAACTGATTTTCTCCTTTTGTTGCACAATTGTGTGTTGGTTGTGCTCGCAGCTTCAATCCCATGTGAGTCTGGAGTCTCTCTTTTTGTTTTGTTTTTTTGGGTTTTTTTGTTTTTTTTGTTTCTTTTTAACAGGAAAGTCATGAATACATACTTTTTATACATACGTTTTTTTCTCTTTCTTTCTTTCTTTATCCCTCTTTTGTTTTTGTAGAAATCTCTCGTTCAGGTTTCCGAGAAGGTAGGCAACAATACCCAACGTTAAATATATAACCCCTTTGATATATATATATATATCCACGTATACTCTCTTCTTCATATATATATAAATATATATATATATTTTTACATATATATACTTCCTCCCCTTTTGGTGTTTTCGTGCAGCTTTTTTTGTTGAGACCTTCCTTTTGTGCCTTGATCTTTTTTCTGTGGTTTTGCCCCTTTTTTTTATATTATTATTTATTTTTTAACCTTATGATTTCGAGTGCCGTGTTTTGGGCCTTTATTATTATTATTATTGTTATTATTACTATTATTATTATTATTATTTTCCCATATTTTACTAACGTCCCTTCCACTCACCCAGCCACTCACCCACTTAACTCACTCCATCATCATCATGCAGTTACGATAACACCTCACCCCTCTTCCTCCCGCCATCGTCCCCCTCCATCCTCCTCATCCTCACCCACCACCTCCCCTTTTATTTCCCATTTATATATTTTCAGGTAGAAGGTATCTGTATGAGCTTGTGCGTCCCCCCCTCCCCCTGTAGCATCTCAGATTTAGGTCAAGCCTTAATGGCTAATACATCATCCAGCTACTCCCTTCCCAAACTTTTAACCCTCCCCTAGCTTCAGGTCTATGTCTTGTGAATGTATTATAACTTTTCCCCTCCAAATTTAAACATAATGTCATTGACCACCACTAATTTTAACCTCCTGAGACATTAAGTTTTCGTTTAGACCCGTTGTCCTCATAAGTGGACGCTTTAGTCTGACGTCTACTGGGAGCAAAGGTACAAAACGGTGGAAACATTTTTGACTTTTGTAGGTTGATATGATGCATAAATTTAACAAATTACATCAATAGTAAGGAGTTACAACGTTGCTAATTTTAAGGTACTCGTTTGAGGACGTTGGAATTTCATTGTTTGCAAGTTTTTTATGTAACTTAAAAGTACCTCAATAACCACAGGTGTCAAACATACGACCTGTTAGAGGGTCTAGAATGGTACCGAAGCAGAAATTTGCAAAAATTACATCAAAGAGCTGCAATTTTAGAAATGAAAATAACTGCTATCGATAATTTATCCACTGTTTTTTAGTCAGAGAAGTGGACGGAATAAAACACTGACTCCCAGGACTAAACAACAGAGACGAATGAGCCCAAATTGCACTTATTTTTGTTAATAAATTTGATTTTGTTCAAAGGATAGTTGATAAAATGTAATACAATTACATATTGAGGGTCCATTGACATCACAACCGGAAAAAAATGTGGATTATCAGAGCAAATTAAGGATAATTGGACTCGACAAGGATCCATGCAAACTAGTATGGATTACGAAAAGTTCTGTTTTGGCAAAAAATACTGTGACTTTTTTGTAATATACAGAGAAATGGTCCCAGTGTCCAGATATGAGGACATTCTTAGGTCCGACTCATCCCAAATTAAACATTGGAGAAATTAAACTAAAGCTCTGGTCTCGGGCGGTTAAAGTGTATTAAAAAAAGTAGAGGATTGTTTAATTAGCCTAATGCTAACCATTGTCCAAGCTAACGCCACCAACCCATCAAACCAACCATCGCCCATCTCACCTTTCTGCATCGGTTCGGTCGCTGTAATTGGAGTTTTTCCATCTGAAGTTGTGTCGTCGACGTTGACTCCCAGCGAGGAGGTAGATTGTAGTCGGTTTTTGTAGTTTGTAGTGGATGGAGGCAGGAAGGAGGGAGGAGGAGGAGGAGACCCGGGAGGGACGGGGATGCAGTGTTTCTTTTCCTGGAGGCTGCTGCACTCTTCTTCTTTTCCTTCACTGCTCTGTTCTCACTGTGGCACTGGCTCTCTAACAACAACAACAACAACAACAACAACAACAACTACAGACGTGGATGGCTTTGACCTACTCTGGCTGGAAAAGACTTTTTATCCTGTGAACACACTTCATGCACATATACAAACACACACACACATATACATATATATATATAACACAGATACACTTTCACATTTCCACCCATTTACTTTACACCCAAACATTTGTCCTCATACACTGACTTCCAAGTGTTTTTGCTTTTTAACCAGCAGGTAGAGCAATTTCCCCCCTGAGTGTGGACCATTGCTCCACCTGGTGGTTTGAAGATGTCACACACTATTTTATGAACCTTTTTTTAGTTTGTGTTTGAGAAACTGATCAATCTGAGAAGGAGGGGAAAGAAAAAAATGTGCTTTAAAGTGCACAGACTATATATTTAGACGACCTGTTTGTTATAAACATCACCTGTACATTGAAGAGTATTATTATTTATTTATTTATTTTTTTGTTCCCCACTTCACTTCACGTGTCATTTCCCCCCCTTGTGCTATATTTTAACCACTGTTTTGTTCCAGGTGATATTTTACATGATTTTATGTTTTTGTTTTGTTATTTTAAAGAAGCCAAAATGGGAGTTATTATCCTCCCCCCTCCCTCCCCCGCCTCCCTCCCTCCCCCCTTATTCCACACACCCCCAACACAACAGGATGAGTTTGAGACCACAAACTGTTGAATTTGTCTTGTGATGTCGTCCGTCTCGTTTTTTTCCATCGTCTGCACGTGTGTGTCGCTGCTTTCTGTTTGTTCGTTTGTCGCTTTTCTGTTGTGTGTTTTGTGTGAGAAGAGGAGAAAGGATGTATGTGTGTGTATGTGTGTGTGTGTATCATGTGTTATACAGGCTCTAGTTCAAGGAGTGTGTGTAGATCCAGAGTTACTAATACAGGTTTTAACACAGTGCTGGGACCTTTAATGCTCCTAACCTCGTCCAGACACAGGAGTCGCCGTCACCATGCCGACCGTCCGGCTCCATCCTCCATCTTTGGTCCACGTCCACTTTTTTTTTTGTGTTTCATTTTGTCGCTCGTCCTACTCTGTGCTGTTCCACATCGAGTCATTACATTTTGAGTTTCTAGCTTTGAACTTTCATTTCATTTTTTATTTTTTTTTTTTCAGCCTGGTTCCGTTTTAATTGAGATCATTCACGTCCATTTCATTTCTCCCATTGAATGTTTTAATTTGTCACGTAGCTCGTTTGCTTTACACACTAATTAAATCTGTTAATTAAAGACGTTTATTTGCTTTAAAACTGACTAAATCTAGTTTGCCCAAACTGCATATTACCTGTTTAGCTAAAAAAGTACCTCAACACCACAGGTGTCAAACATGGGGCCGTGGGCCAAAAGCAGGTCACCAGAGGGTCTAATAAGGTCCTGAAGCAGAAATTTGATCAGGGTGAAAATTTTCATTTAGTTTTATTTATTTCGAACCTTCAAAAGAAAAGATACAATTGAAAAACAAAACAAAAGGCAGAAAAATAAAAGTGCTTCCGATTAGTAACTTAAATTACTGATAATGTTCGAAAAGAAGAACACACGTATCTGGCCCCACTCATTGTCAGTATTAATATATGTCCATTACTCAATGTTTTCTTCCTCCTCTATTCTTATACATTGTAAAAATCATCTCTTTATACCTCTTCCTAACATTTTACATCAAAGAATTGCGATATTCCAAAAAAATAATGATGATATCAATAATTTATCCACTGTTTTTAGTCAGAGAAGTGGACAGAACACAACACAGAGACCCAGGACTGAAAAACAGAGAGGAATGAGCCCAAATTATTTATTTTTGTTAAGAAATTTTAACCAATAGCTTATAAAAATGTAGCATAATTATTCACATTATCCTGTTTAACTTGTTCTTCTAAAATGAAGTTGACACCCCTGACCTGAAAGATGGTACGGTCCACATAACCAGTCTGTTTTATTTCTATATATACTATATACCTATATATATAAGTTACTCTACACCAATGAAGCTATGATCTTTCATGTACGAATTTCCAAACTTTTGGCCTGTGGTATATATTTATTGGCTTTTTCCAGAAAAACTGACAGCTCAACATAAGAGACAGTACAAGAAAAACAAGTACCATGATAAACATAGTAATAATAATAGTAATAATAAAAACAGCATTTGCATGAAATAAAAAAGAGAAAGATTAGCACATTATGATGGACTGTGAGGCAAATGGATCCAGGATGAATAGCTGTAGGGCTCCATTTTATCTGCGGTGCCTTTAAGAGAAAATGGGAGCTGGTGATGTCCTTTTAAACGACTTTTTCATGTTTTGAACAAGCTTGTTGCTCATCATACCCCCCCCCAAAAAAAAAAACCTCATGGCTGCCAGTAGTTCATCATTAGGATGCTAATTAGCGCGCTAACGGTCTGGCCCAGGTGAAAGAAGTGTGTTTTTCTGCAGTTTTGTAATAATTTAGCTTCGTTACAACTAAACCTCTAGTTGTAACGTCTCAGCCGAAGCGTTTTTAGAGTTTCTTTGTAGTTAATTAATAAAGTAAAACTTAGCTGACGTCAGTAATGACCTTTGGTTTATGTTGGAGCTGTGATTAAAGCGCTCGTACAGAGTGGACTGGTAGTAAGTGGAGCAGTGCATTGTGGGCTGCGTAGTCCTGGCGCGGCTGTGGACTGTTAAAGGGCCGGATTGGGAGGTGGAGGCGGAGGCGGAGGCATGGTGGGGGCGCGACTGTGTTCAGCCAGCTGACGTCTTATCTGTTCATGGTAAAGAGCCCCCCAGGCCCGAAAAAGACTAAACTTGTGTTGATTTTTCTCGAGGAGTCCGTATGAGGGAGAGGGTCGGGATGAGGGGAGCAGGTGAGACACAGAAAACCCGAAAACCCCACAAACTCCCCCCCCCCAACACACACACACAACCCCCCCTTAGACTGTTAAATCGCCTGCCAATCAAAATCAGTAGAGTGGAAGGAGACTTGAGATGATCTGGGCTTGTTGTGAATGACTGAGGGAGGAGGAGGAGGGTAATTGTATAATTGGTCGGTGGTGGTGGTGGTGGTGGTAGCAGCGGTTGAACCAATCAGGGGACGGGGAGCTTAGCGGTGAGTGGTAGCGTCGTAGAGGACGGAGAGAGGGACGGCGTGGAGGCCGACCTGCATGCTGGTGTGTGTGTCTGTGTGCGAGTGTGTGTGTGTGAATCAAGAGAAGAACCTAAATGTGTGTTTGTGTGTTGGTGCACATGTGGAAAAAGAACCAACCGTGCACACATGTGCGCACACACAAACACACAGGAGGCGCTTAAAATTCATTTTTGTCTTCATTCATTTCCACGACCTCATCATCTCCCCCCCTCCTCCTCCTCCCCCATCCTCCTTCTTTCCTCTCATTCCTCCGTCTCCACTTCCTGAAATAATTCTTACACTTTTATCACTTTTGCGATAATCTCTTTCCTCTCTCCTCCTCCTCCCTATCTTTCCCTCCTTCCTGCTCTTCCTTTCTCCTCCCCCCTCCCTCCCTCCCTCCATCGCTCCATGCAGGTCTGTGTTGAGCAGCACAGTGGACAAGTCGGAGAAGACGTCTGGCGGCGTTCTCTCCTCCTCTTCCAACAACGACGAGAACAACTCCTCACCAGGATCTGGTAACACTGGTACGCTGGCTTTCACCATGCACCCATCAGCCACAACATTACGACCACAGAGAAGTAGAAGTACATGACGTTCGTTGTCCTCAATCCTCCTCAGTGAAAACTGAACACACATTAATGACAAACCCAGAAAGTTAACGCAGCGTAAACAGCATGTGAAGTAAAAAGCATTTTAACGACCTGGTTGGCTGCGTTTTCCTCGGGGGAATATTCCTCATATTACTCTCTTTCTCAGTTCGAGTCCATATGACCAGCATCAACCCACGTCTTTCTTCTTGCTTACTTCCTGTTACGAGCGCATTCAAAATAATGTGCCGCTAACAAATTAAATAGTGCACGAGAATAAATGGAACTTATATATATTCTCAACAACAGTGAAACAGGAAATACAAATCTAAATAATCTTTCTGAGTAACGAAATGGGTAGTATTCTTCCCCCTTCCAGTGCTGCCAAATCCATTTCTTGGCACAGGGAAGTCCATAAGACAGTAAGCACTGTTATCAAATCTGAAAGAATCCAAGTTGTTGAAACTGTAAAGCAAAAAGAGTGATTCATCACTAAAAAACAGACATTAGCCGTGATGCTAGCTCAAAGCTAAAACATCATTCTCTTCCTATCGTCCCTCATCTCACGTCTCATCTTTGTCCCCTCCTCGTCCCCCCCTCGCTCTCTGCAGGTGGCACCGGTACCCCTCCGGCCATCGCCAGCCAGAAGGACATGTCCAAGCCGCGCTCGCTGCGCTTCACCTGGTCCATGAAGACCACGTCGTCCATGGAGCCCACGGAGATGATGCGGGAGATCCGCAAGGTGCTCGACTCCAACAGCTGCGAGTACGAGCTGCGCGAGCGCTACATGCTGCTGTGCATGTCCGGCGACCCGGCGCGCGACGACTTCGTCCAGTGGGAGATGGAGGTGTGCAAGCTGCCGCGGCTCTCCCTCAACGGCGTGCGCTTCAAGCGGATCTCGGGCACGTCCATCGCCTTCAAGAACATTGCCTCAAAGATCGCCAACGAGCTCAAACTGTGAGCAGCGAGAAGAGAGAGGAGAGGAGGAGGAGGCTGGGAGGGTGGAGGTGGGTGGAGGATGACGCTGCAGGTGGGATGGGGGGCACTGTGGAGGTCAGGAGGTAAGCTAAAGCTAATGCTAAAGGGTGGGATCACTTTAAAAATAACATGATTGTTATGTAGACGGAGGTCTGACGTAGGGCTGCCACGTTCTGAGACTAGAAAACGTTTCTTTTCTAGAGGTTTTGTTCCATTTGTTCCGAGGCCCCTGCGATTAGAGACTCGGAGTTGATTTCCTCTTGAGTCGTGAAGTACTTACAGACCCGAGTCTTTCTCTCTGAACCTCTGCCGGGGTTTTTTGTTTTTGTTTTGTTGTTTTTTTTTTTGTTTCTTTTTTCTCCTGTCACGTTCTACTTAGACGTTCCACTCTTCTGCATGTCCGATCTTCTCTCTCTGTTTTTTAGGAGTCACACTTAGATCACTTTGACCACTCCTGTCATTTCTTCCTGCTATTTATTCAGTTTCTCTGCACGGTTCTGATAAAATGGGAGGGGGAGGGAGGGAGGGGTTTAGCTGGAGGAGGAGGTGGTGGAGGAGGTGGAGGACGAGGAGGACTAATAGTCGTGAATGATTCTCTGAGTTCAGGTCGGGACGTGGAGCCTTATCTCGCTGGAAAAAGGATTTTTTTTCTTGATTGATTTGTTCTGATGGGACTCCAGCTGAGCCAGGACTTGAAGACACACACAAAAACACACACACACACACACCTACTGCACCTCTTCACCTACACACCTACAACTACAGATGGATTTTGGACGGACACGTCTCCCGTCTTCTATCTGCTTCTGCCGGTGGATGGACCCCCCCCCCTCTCAAAATCCGCCTCGTCTCATCTTCCTCACGGACGCTCTTCATTCGCCTCCTTCTCCTCCTCTTCTTCCTCAGACTGAACTCAAGCTCAAACACATCCACCTTTTTTCTTCACTCCTTTTTTGTTTTCCTTCCTCATCTTCTTTTTTATTATTATTATTATTTTATTTCATTTTTTTTTTTTTTTTTTTTTGGGAAACCTCTGTCACATCATCAAGTCCGAGGAGGCCAGTCAGACTCATCAATCCTCCGTACTTTTTTTTTTTTTTAATTATTATTATTATTATCTTCTTTTATTGCTTTTAAAAAGAGTTGTGCACTGGAAAAAAATATATATAAAAAAAAAAAGAAGAAGAAGAAGACGGGGGGCGAACCGGAACCTGGAACCTGGAAAGGTTGAGGACACTTGGATGGGTTTTTATGTTGCCTTCTTTCTTTCTTTGAAGAATTAAATTTGGGGGTTTGTTTTTTTTGTTTTTTTTTCTTCGTTGCAGCACATAAATGTGTACTTTAGTTTTAGACGTTCAGCCGGTTGACATCGCGCCTTCGTATCCAGAATGTCAACCCGACAGCCGACTCGTTTCCCTCCCACTCTCACACATCTGCTGTCGCACATGTTCCCAAAGAGCAAACAACAAAAAAAAAAAAGACGACAAATTCGGACAAACGATGAATGGTGAATTATTATTTTTCTTCTGCTTCTGATTTGATGATATATTTTTGTGTCGTCGGAGTCTCCTTTGGGTCTGTACAGGTTTGGACTGGAGTCAGAGGGGAGTGTGGAGGGAGGGGGGCATCACGTCGGATCATATCATTGCTGCCTTTTTTTTTTTTTTTTTTTTTTTTTCTTGGTGTAGTGCACCTTTAACACACACTTAACTTCCACTATCCGTTTTAACACAAACCCCTCCGGGCACACACACACAGACACACACACACACACAAGTGCAGAAGTTATCGATGTATTTAATGTTGATGATGATGATGATGGTGGTGGTGGTGGTGACGACTACTGCTCGTTCATTTTCTTTTCAGCCATTAATTTTCTTTTTTAGGAGTTAATTTACTTGTTTGTTTTTTTTTGTTAAAGGCCTTGTTGGTCCAGGATGGCTTGAAGCGAATCAAAACAAAAGAGAAACAGGGAGCGACTCCCTTCGTTTCTCTCGTGTCCGGGCTCAAAAAAACCACAAGCAGGAGAAGTCGCTTCCTTTTCTCTCCTTCTCCACACGTTCAATGCTCCAGTTTTTTGTTGATGCAGAAAAAAAACAAAAAAAAAACAAAAAAACGCACGCCTGAGTTGGGAGGAGGAGGGAGGGATGGAGGGAGGGTGGCTGGCTCGTTGTACCTAACTGAACACTTTTTTCTTTTCTTTCTATCACGATGACACACTGTCGTTTTTATTATTTTTGTTTTTCCTTTTCAGTTTTTAATACGTCAGATTTTTTTTTTTTTTCTTTAAAAAGTTGATCATTGTTTTAAGGTGCTGGGTATTGGATTCTAATTATTATTCTGGCTGTTGCTGTTATATTATCTCTTTCAGGGTTGATTTCATTTTACATTATTTTACATTGCTGTAATTTACATTGATTTTAAATGTGTTTTTTGAGCAAACTGTAACTGTAGTGGTGGGTTTTTTGGGGGGTTGGGAGGGGCGATCAACTCCTGAAAAATGTATTATTTGTTTTTTTTTTTTTTGTTTTTTTGTGCAAAAACAAAATGATGAAAAATTACAATGATAGTAATAAAAACAATGATATAATGATATCGTCTGGCTCTGAAATCCATCGCATGATGCAGGCGGTGTCTCAGCGTGACGTCCATTCAGTAATAGTTACCAATCGTATCGCTTCAAAATCAAGATCAAGATCGCTGTATTGATCCCCGCAGGGAAAATATTTTGTCCAAGACAAGAAGAGCATAGACATAAGAATGAAAATAAAATGAGAATGACGTAGAAGTAATGGCTTGTTCTTCACCTGCTGGATATAATGTTTAATTTTCCTTTTGCAGACTGGATTAAGGAGGATTAAGAAGCACACGTGTTCATTTATTTCCTCTTGAGCCTGAAGTCAGAGTCCACACATTTCTTCCCTTTCGCTCATAGATTTTCTTTAATATTTTGCCTCCTTTTTTAATTTTAATGCAGCACATCCAACCAGCAACTCTGTCTATATTTATAGAAAGTATGGAATCACTTTCTTATTCAATTCTGGTGAGAAAGTGTGTCCAAACTTTTCAGTGGTAGTGCATCTTCCAGGATTAAAGAAGAGTTGTTGATCATGTTTTTGAACCTTTTTTTTTCCTGGTTGCCGATTAGAAGTGTAATTAAGTAATTTGTCATCACTGCAGGTGTGTCGCTACCCAAGTGCACGTTGGAAAAGAAGCTGTGGTGCACACATTGTTTTATCAGAGGTCGTATGAATCATATTTAGGCTTCAGATTCATCCTGAAAGAAACTTGGTGCTAAATAATATATATATATGTGTATATATAAATGTTGGTGGTCTACATTAGCAGTAGAGGGCGCTGTTAGACATGCTGGTGTGAATATACAGCATGCAGTGATGGAGTGACCCACAATGTCCCAACACTCGGACACACTGTTTAGATTCTTCAGAAAATGTGAAGTACGGGGATGAAAGCTCTGTTGTTGAAATAAAATGTTTTGGTATTGATAAATGAAAATTACACCAAACTCATCTTTAGTCTGGAGCTATTGTGACAACCTGACAAAACGTGAGTGTGATTTTTGTTTTGTTTTCCTTGTGAGGCAGCAATGCGCTTCCACTTCTTACATACTCTACGAGAAATTTGTTCTTGCTTCTAAGGCTGCGAGAACAAGAAAAAAGTTCGTAATTTCTACATTTATACGAGAAACTTCTGAGCTCCGGGGAAGTCCTCATATGCCTATCCCATTGCAGCACACGTCACAGGCGCTAAGCATTATGGGAGATGCGGCAGACGGACACGTTTTTCTCACTATTTTCGGATGTCGTCCAGACTTTTTGACGATAGTGTCTGTGGGACTACGCTACGCCGTTTATTCAGCATGCAAACTCTACCCAGGAAAGATTAGCATAGCTACTAGACGAGCATCGAGGAACTTAGAGTGGTTAAAATTCTCCTGGTTAGCCACGCCCACTTCCAATTTCTGACCAATCACAGGACGGAAAACTACACCAGTTAAAGAAGTTCTTCGCCGTTAATGTGTCGAGAACACGTTTGGTCTCAGTAGTTTATGTCACTATTCATGACTACTGTGCGTTTTTTTATTTATTTTTATTTTATTAAGGTTTAAAATTCTGTATAATTAAGGGCGTCCTCGTTTTGAGTGACCGGCGGTAGCGTGAACTATATTGAGAGTTGGGTGGACGGGTGACAACCTCCAGGAGGCTTTAGCTCCGCCCCCCATGCCATATTTAGAATATCCGAGTGTGGGCGGAGTAAAGTTTATCCAACATGGCGGCCGCGGGCTCCCCCACTTCAGGCTTCAGAATCCAATGCGTGTCTCATTCTTTTACAGATATTTCACCTTTAAAGTTAACTTAAACCGAACTGTGCACGTTTTATTTCACTTATTTATGAATATTCTCATGTTTCATCCTGTAGATTCACTCAGGTTAAAGCCTGTTGTTGTCGTCAATAGATGGTGTTTTGAGGAGAGTTGGCGTTTGAAACCAGACCAAACATTCTCACACTTTGTGTTAACATTACGTAGCTCAGTCCCAAAGGACTTTTCTCTTAATTTTTAGTGAAGTAAGTGTTCGTTTAAAGATTAAATAAAAACTTTCAGTGTGTTAAGCTCCTAAACGTCTAGATGGCCTGATAGGATGTATTAATAACTCAACACTGATGACAGAGACGTCTCTATTTGGTCATTTATTTATTCTAGAAAAAGAAAAAAAAAATCTCAAACACAAAACAGCTGAGTTTCCACAATGTAAACAACTTCTCATATACATTACACACGAGCAGTTTTTTTGGAGGAAGAAACAAAAAGTCCAAGCCAAGTCTAAAGGCAATTCATTTTAAAGCCAAAACGTAGCGATGGACCTCTTCCACTCTCTGTGCTGTGCTAAACTGAACGCTGAAGGCCTCGGCTAACGGAGAGCAGTGAGACATTTGATTGAAAAGGCAGTGATCCAGACAACTGGCCTCTAAAGACTAGCGGAGGACATCTGTAAGAAATCAGGAAAACATGGTTCAGTCATCCCCATTTGTTCATGAGATTGTGATTCATCAGTAGGAAGCATTAGACACACGAGCCCTGAACAGAAGACACAGAAAAAAAATGCAGCAATTTCTGACCCTTCATCGTCTAAACGAGTCGACTATTAACGGACTTAACAGCAGATCCAGATCTCCTCGTAGACCTCTCTGGTTCCCGTAACCAGGGAGGAAGCTGCCGTAACTTGTTTGGCTGTTAAGCGACTGCTCTGACATTTTGGTAAACACGTTTTCACCCGTTAAACACACGAAAAAAAGACAAATGAGCCAGGATTTTCCAGGACGTGGAGAGTCTTGAGTTTTGTTGTGTCCGGTGGGGGAGAAGCAGCACGGTGTGGGACGATGTGCTTTTAAAGCAATAACAGACTTTGGCAGAACTTTTCTTTTTTTTTTTTCCAGCAGACACAAATCTGTCGGAGGTCACGAGAAAGATGGTGGAGTCCTCTGAAAACGCAGAGGTTTATGAAAATATTCTTAAAGAAGTGGGACTTGTTGAGATGTGAGACCCGAGTCCAGTCATGTGCTGTAAGGCTCTTTTTTCTCCGTAGTGCTCAGTCAATAATTATCATAGGGATCTAATCTACACACAGTAACTAACTGCCTATCTAGGGCTTTTAAACCTTTTAAAAAGTCTAATCAAAAACAAAATGAAAACATCACTCCAGTTATAATCACTACTCACACATGACTAGGACAGAAGGAGGGAGAGGAGGCGTCTCTCGCTCTACTTTCTCTATTTATCACCGATTTCGGAACCAAAATTCTATTCAAAACCCCAGAACTCTTCAAAATTACAAAGTCCGACCTCTTTTCCAGAAGTACCGTTTCCCCCCCCCTCGACCTCGGAGAAACTTTTTAAAGCAAAAAACATTTCCACCACCTGAACGATCCTGTGATCGGCGCCACCTCTCGGAGGAGCCGACGACGGTTGTTTGTTTGGATGACTTGATATCTACAGTGTAGACTTGTGTAGTAGTGCATGTGTTCAATCCCACCCACCCCCACAATCCAGATGTTCAGCGGTTGCCGTGGAGACGAGCAGCTGGGTTCGCTCCTCCGCGGTGGTGGTGGTGGTGGTGGTGGTCGTGGCTTCCTTCAACAGCTTTCGTGATCCAGTGTCTCTTTTTGTTCCATGTGAGCAGGTACTGGTGTGTGTGTGTGTGTGTGTGTGTGTGTGTGTGTGTGTGCGTGTGTGTGTGTGTGTGTGTGTGTGTGGGGTGAGGGGGAGGTAGTGTTGGTTTCGTACAGTAAAAGGGGCTTTAGATCGAGGGGCTTGTGGGTCCTCACACGTCTTACAGGAGCTGGGATGTCACCTTTGGGAGTGGAGCGTGTTGTTGGATCGATGGTGTGATGTGCGACGTGTCCTTGTGTTTGTGGGTTTTTTCCTGCATGCTAACTTGTGTGTGTTGCTATTCCTGCTGTCGCATCAGTGCGAGTTGGGCTGCTCCACTTTGAGCCCGACCAGCGATGGAGGCATCTGCCCTGCGGAGGAGGAGGAGGAGGAGGAGGAGGAGGTGGGAGGAGAACCTCTGAGTGTGGAGCTCCCGGCGGAGGTGGAGGAGGAGGAGGAGGAGGAGGAGGTGGTGACTGCCGGCCGGATGAGCGGAGGAGGAGGGTGGTTGTGGGGCGCTCGGTTCTGGAGCGGGCGCGTCTGGAGGGGGGGCGGCTGGCGCAGGAGGCTCGGCGGCGCCGAGGGGGGAGCCGGGCGCAGCAGCGGGGGAGGCTGAGAGAGGGAGGAGGGGGTCTGGGTGGAGGAGGGGGGGGAGGAGCCGGCGGCGGCATCAGAGGGAGCGTCCTCCATTTTGACCTGAAGGGATGAAGAAGATTAGAGCAGTTAAATGACAGGTGGTCGTTCATTTCCACGGTTCCTCTAAAGCTTTAAATAGTCTCTGAAGAAACACGTGTTCATCCCGACATAAAACAAACCATCCTCTATCTTCTCCAGTTCCATATAATTAAGTGGCCTCACCTCCTCCTCCTCTGCTCCCGCCTCCGTGGCCGACGCCGCCGCCGCCTCCTCGCTGCTCCTCCTCGGGTCTCTCTGGTCTCGGTTTGTGGCGACCTGCTCGGCCGCCCACTCCCTCAGGACCTCGTCCAGGTTGAAGCGGCGCCGGTAGCTCACGAAGAACGAACTCACCTGGAGACAGAGACGGAGAGTTTAAAACCTCAGAGCCTCTCGCTCCTTCGCTTTTAACTCTGACACTTTCATACGTGGACTAAAAAACACTTTAATGTCATAGTCTTATAGTTGTTTTATTCTATTTTATAGATATGTTCTTATGTCTTACTATATTTCTTATATTTTATCCATTTTTATTTATCAATTTTGGTCTTTTATTATTTTAACTTATCCTTTACAGTGAGCTTTAGTCTCCGAGTCCTTTTTTGTTGTTTGTTCCACTTTTTTAAATATTTTTCAAAGCACTTTAAATGGCATTCACTTGTTCAGAAAGGTGCAATATAAGAAAAAGGAGGGATGATGTTTCTCCGATCAGAGGAGAGAAATCGGAGATGAAAAGCTGAAACAAATAAACGTCGTAGACTGAGGTCAGAATAAGAGATGAGAGACGTGATCTGTGAAACCTCCTGAGAAGGAGGGAGCTCACCTGAGCTGGCGTCTTTGTTCCTATGACTTCGGCGATGGCTGTGAAGTCTTTGCCGTAACGACGGATGGCTAGAAAAAGAGAGAACAGATGAAGACGTTTAATCTGCTGAGATGTAAAAAGCTGCAGACGAAGGCGTGGAGACGCAGGAAGAGTGAGGGCTGGTGGCGTTAACCTCCGTCTGAGTGCAGCTGCTCCTCTTTTCTTTTTCTAGGTTCTGACCTGCTTCGTACACATCACTGCCTTCACACACTCCAGCTCCTGCTTTTCTTTTCTACTGTTTGAACAGCTGCACGAGGTGAAGCTACGCGCTTTGCTCAAAGGCACAGACTTTATTCTAGATCAAACCTGACACCTGAACTTTAAATATCTGGAGCCTCTAAACTTCTCCCACTGACTCTCAGACTGTTTCACTCCTTCGCTCAGTCAAAAAAAAGGTCACGTAGTTTTCATATATATCTAGAACCAAACTGTTTTTACAAGGAAAACATTCCTCCACCCTGATTAAAATGAGTCGACTCCAGCAGCATCTGTATTATAACCATTAATTAATAACTAGACCAGCTGATCTGTTTTGGAAGAAGAAATACACTGAGACTTTAACAATGATTTATATGGACATCGTGTAGATGGATGTGGTTACGTGAGGCCTTTTCATTTTAAATGTGTTTCTACTCTTTTTCACGTCGTCATAATCAATCACTCATCACGTCGATTAGTTCCTGTAAATGGCTGAACTTGTGTATTCCACTAAATAACCCATCGGTTTTTTAACCTAATGTTTCCCTAACGAGTCACGTCTTTAATTGTTAAAACATTTCACATAAATCCAATTCCATTTTTTCCACCCTCATTCAGAAGCAAAACAAATCAACACGGGGTCGTCACTCACATCCATGCAGTGGTGTGTATCCATGGCAACAGATAACTGACACCCCTCATCCGTCATGAATCCCCTGAAAACCACTTTATGAGACAACTGGGAGTCTTTCTTTAAAAAAAACTGGTGGCGCTAGGAACTAAAACCAGGAAACGTAGTTTCTACACAACAGTGGAATAAACAACCACTGAGATTTTACCATTTGTTTGTGCGTTGACCAGCACGACGGACATAATAAATGCAAAGACGACATTTGTTAACCAAATCAGCCTTCGTACTATTCATCTCTGTTTTTATCACATAACCACATCATGTTATAATAATCCAAGAGCAGCTTCAGGTGCTTCTTCTGTTTCCTTTCAACAGTTTTTCTTTGGACTTGTCAGCTACTTTATGAATATGATTATTTTATGTGAACATACAAGAAATATATCTACAACAGTGCCAAAATGTATGACCCATTTTCCCCACATATAAATATATGCAATACACACCAACTTGCCAGTTCATTAAGGACACTAGTGAATCAAGTATGTGTCTTTGTTCTAATCCTCACCTATGACCTATGGTCATGAACTGCAGGGAGCGACCGTACAACAACAGAGACGTGGTAACAACGTGGCTCAGCCTTAGAGACGAGGTCAGGAGCTTGTGCAGAGTAAAAATCTCTCCTTCGCATCGAAAGGTGGTTGGGAAATCGTGTTTGGATGCACCGTGGGTGGAGGTTTACCGGGCCCGGCCAGCCAGGAGGAGACCCCGGGGGCTGACCCAGGACTCTCCGGAGGGATTATGTACCGTGTCTGGACCCGGGTCCTCGGGGACAAACTAGAATGTGTTGCTGGGTAGAGGAAGTCTGGAGTTCCTTCCTTCCTCAGCCTTTTGCCACCGCGACACAAATTTCAGGTAAGCAGATGGAAATGAATGAACGTACCGTCACATGTTTCTATTATTCTGACAACCCTATTTTAGTCTCCATCCTCCAAAATAATCCTACACTAAAATAACCACCTTTTCTGACACGATTTCAACATAAACTGCAGCCACTGAGCTGAGATTTAGTGCAGGACTTCTTATATTAGAACGCATTCATTTCGTGTGGTGAACATGCATATGAATGAGTCTAAGTCTGCCTGAGAGAGTGAGGGGGAGGACGTGACTCTGCAGAGAAGGTTGAGGAGGAAGACGACGCTGTAGCCTTAACTCACCCTGCACGGCCAGGAGCTGCTCCTCTGTGGTCCAGCGAGAGTTCATCTTAGGGGCAGGCTGCCAGAGAGAAAGTAAACAGAGTGAGGGAAGAAGAAGGTGCTAAGAAATAAGAAGGTGAAGAAGATGGCAGCATTGAGACTAATCGCAGGCCCACGAGAGGTGAAACAATATCTGGAAGGAGCTGATGAAAGGGGGAGAGCGGAGGAGATGTAGCCGTCGATGGATGAGGAAGGAAAGAGCAGACAGGAAGTGACTGAGACGACTCACCTCAGTAGGTTTTAATGTGTCGACACCTTCAGTCAGGCTGTGTTTCAAGCTGCTGTTGTTCTGTTTAATAGACTGAACCTGAGAGAAAAGAGAGGAGAAGGAGGAGGAGAGTGAGACATCATATTATAAGCTGTTGAATATAATCTGAGAACCGAAGAGCAAACCTGTCTCTTGAGTGACACCAGCTGCGTGTCCAGGTGACGTATGGTGAAGACGCCAGAGTCCTGCGAGGCGGACAGGGACATGATGTCTCCCTGCTCCAGGTACATGCCTTTGGGCGGCCGGCGCCGGGCTCTGAGCGGGTGGTGTCGGTACTGAGCCCCGACGCTCTCCTTCTTCACCGGCCCGGAGCGACTGGGGGCGGCTTTGTCGGAGCTGGCGACGTTCGGGTTCTGCTTCACGGCCTGAGAGGACACACGAGTCAAATCACAGTCGGGGATGAGACGCTTCCAGAGGAGAGAGTCAGTTTTTTTTTTTTATCGCTCACCTCTTTCTTCGTGTCGATCTCAAAGTCGCTGTCGCTTCCTGGGTCTCCTTCCTCCACCTCGTCATTACTACAAGGACAAAAAATAAACTAAAAACAGCTGAAAATGACAAGAAATAAGGTCGGTTCGTTAGTTTCATGGCGTCTCAAACCTGTCGTCTTTCTCTCTCTTGCTGACCAGACGTCTGGCCTGTCGGTCCATGACGGACGTCCTGGTCCTGGTCTTCTTCCAGCTGTAGTAGTACTTCACCAGGCTGGAGATCAGCTTATCTGGAAGCTACACACAAGAAGAAAAAACATAATAATTCACCTTGTTTCTGTATTAAATATTCTGTAAGGATGTTTGTTCTTCCTCGTGTCGCACCATCTGCTGGATGCGGTGGAAGCTTTTGCCGTGGAAGCTGAAGGCCTGCTCGAACAGCACCTTGTCCTCCACCGTCCACTCGTCCGGGAAGGGCGTGAAGTTGGCCAGGTCGGCCAGCGAGCGCTCCACGTCGTGTTTGTGCCACAGCAACATGCCCAGCGCCTGATGGTGGGAGTCACGGGAAAACCAGGCGCAGGGACAGGTCAGTGGAAAAGACACGGGAAATAACGGGAGTGCTTTTTTTTTTTTTTTTTTTGTCAAACATACCTGCTCCATGTTGTACCCGTGTTTCTCTTTAGCCATGAGGATGTACTCGTCCACTGGAATGAGAAAGAGAAGAAATGAGAAAAGAAGATGAGAAGCGAATAAACTGAGTTGATGTGAGGTGGCGTAGGTGGGCGGAGCTTACACATAGCGTCAGACAGCAGAGTGTTGGGACACCACACCAACATGCTCCTCTGGTCCTTCTCGTTGTAGCGGGTCGGACTGTCTGCAAATAAAAAACAAAACAGGAACATTTCATACGTTTGATACAAAGAGGATGTTTTTAGTTTCCTGCTCTGTTCCTCTGTGTGATTTCTTCTACTATGTGTTGATGCTTCTTCATTAGCAACAAAAAAAGTGTCGCATCCGTCACTGAACTAACTCTCGGGGATTGAACACTCTCTAAAAAACAGATGCTGGTTCCTCCTGTTTGTCCTTTGTCTCTGGTGCAATCTGACGGTTTGTGGGATGATGTCACCTTTGCTCCATGGATTATTATTTATTTTTAATTTTTTTTGCAGGGTTAAGCCATTTCTCATCTACTTTCATCATAATCTTTTTAAGATAAAGGGGGAAAAAGTGTATTGTTTTTACTGGAGAATGTATAATTTATAAAATACAGGGTTTGAATATTACAAACGGGTTCATATGTTCAACAAAAAACATATAATTCAATTAATCTAAACTGTAAATATGAATATATACAAGCTCGTTTTTTAAAGTATCCACCACTAGATAACAATGATAATGGTCCCGTTACCCTTTAGTCTTCACTTTTCATTTCCTCGCTTTTCAATGGCAACATTAGTCATTTGACCTTCATCCTTATCTACATTCCTCTCTTCCTCCTTTTCAACGTCCTCTACATCTCTCCTCACCTCTAAGTCTCCTTCTCCTCAGCTCCCTCCATCTTTCTACTCATCCTCCATTTGAGTCGTCACTGTCATTTTTCTCTCAGCTTACCTGGTTTGAACTCTGGGATCTGAGCCTGGTAATCTCCTCCCACTCTGATCATGCTGTCTGTGGGAAAAGACAAAGTTTTATTTCCTACATGTGTAGATAAAAGTGTGGTAAAGACTGATAATGACGGGGTTCAGGTAAAGAAGCAGAAACATTCCCAAGAAGTTGTAAGGCTGAATCATAAGACAGATAACAGGAGTGATGGAGAGAGAAACATTTATACAGATGTAATCAAATGATCAAGTTTCATGTATGCGTCTCCAGTATTGTTTAACGTTATCAGGACTCTACAACAGAAAGGTCTGAAGAAGCTAGAATCTTATTTCATAGGAGCAAAGAACCATGTTCCTCCTGGTTTGTTTGTTCCCTCCCAATAACCACCAAGTCAAAAACAACCAACTTTGAAGAATAAACTATTGACATATTACAAAATACACCATCGAAAATAAAAGGTTCTGCAAAACACAGTTCAGAAAATCTAAATACAGTTTTGCACCAAAACGTTCATTCATTTTCTGTGACTGCTTCTCCTCTAGAGCAGATGTCAAACTCATTATAGTTCAGGGGTGGACCAGTAACACAACAGCTTATTAACTGTGTGGAAACAACGACAACTCGAGTAAAGAAGTACATGTAATGAACTACTGTAAATTTCTTAAGAAGTGCAAGGATCAAGTGCAGTTTTCGTATTTTAATCGAATATTTTCAGCTGATATCTTCAGTGTAAATTTTGCAAATTCATCCCGGGGGCCAGATTGGACCCTCTGGTGGCCCGGTTTTGGCTCCCGGGCCGTATGTTTGACACCCCTGCTCTAGAGGGTGACGGGGGGATGGAGACTATCCCAGAGGTGGGGGACACCCTGGACAGGTCCCGTCTATCAAAGGGCTACACTAAAATATACATATATATATATCAAATAATACCGTTAGCAGAATGTGTTGTTATGATCTGATTATGTCCAATAAGGCACCTGACATGTGAAGCATATAACGGCCAATCAAATAATCTTCTTCTGAATTCAATCAGGCAGATCTTGTTGCAGCTCATCTCATATAATTAAGCTTTCATTTAAGCAGTCGTTGGAATATAATTACATACTATATACGTGGTCTTAGCTCTGTTATGTGGAGCCGTTTTCCTACCTCGCCTAATATTGTATTTTCCCAAACATATTTGTCTTGAGCTGTTTATTTCAGTTGGGGAGCCTCCCTTAAAACACGGCAGGAAGCCCTGAGGGTATGTAATTAGTTTTTAGCAGCTCAAACAATCATCGAGCTGTCAAGCCTGTGAGAAACGCTCTGAAACTGGAGAACCTGTCGGGATCAAGCATAGAAAATATTTGAAATATACCAAACATCTAATTAATGGTTTCACAGATTTGAGTTTTTAAAACCTAGCATATAACTTGTCTCTTTTTCCAAGAGAATAATAAAAAAAAACACGTTTTTCATCCACACCACCCATCACTAATTGAGAAAACCCACACAGATGGAGCAAAAAAAGAGAGAGGGAAGTGCGACAGCGGATGGCAGACATTAAGTAATTAGTGCTGTGGTACAGCTACTAGAAAAGACAGAAAAGATGGAGGAGAGACGATGATGAGAAGGAAGGAGTGAAGGGAGGAAGGCAAGGAAGCAGACCGGAAGAAGGAAGAGACGGATTAACCATTTCCTCTGGGACGGAGGACAGGAAGGGAGGAGAGGAGGGAACGGTATAGGACAAGGATGCTTAACGGGAAGGAAGGAGTGAAGGAGGCAGGAAAGGAAATTGGTTAACTACAAAAAAATGGAGGAAGAAAAGACGTACGTGGGCAGAGGATGAGGATTGTGGGAAGAGAGGGAGGGAGGGGACGACAGAGGAGAGGCTGGAGAAGCACTGCAGCGACGCAATGACATGTACAATCACTCACGTACGATCAAAACGTCTGTGTGTGTAACGTCTAACACTTCGTACGTGCTTCATGTTCAGAACAGAAACCTCAGACACATTTAGGTTGTAGGTCATGATGGTAAATCTGCAGCTAACTCGGAGATAGTCTGAAGTCAGTTCAGCGCGTAACCTCTACCGTGAGCGTGCTCTTCGTCGCTGCTCTCCTCCTCCGAGTGTGGCTGGCTGTTGCCGTTGGTTACGGTCTTGGCTCTGCTCCGGGACAGGACCCCGGCCCCTGAACGCTCCATCACCGAGGGCATGACTGCAAACACAAAA
Source organism: Mugil cephalus (assembly GCF_022458985.1). Taxonomy (NCBI): domain Eukaryota; kingdom Metazoa; phylum Chordata; class Actinopteri; order Mugiliformes; family Mugilidae; genus Mugil; species Mugil cephalus. The sequence goes on from NC_061770.1 coordinate 39,704,413, forward strand.
AAGACACGCACACGTTAAATTATATTTCACAACCAACCATCAACATTTTTGTTATAAACTGTGATTAAATCTCCCAATAAACTAAAGGAGCTAAGTCTTCGTTTATGAGTGCGTTGACTTTTTTTTTTTTTTGTTTTGTTTTCACTTTGCAAACCCTATAAAACCCAACTCCCTCTTGTAAAGTAGAATGATACCTCATGTTGCCACCTTGGAAGAAATCCCATTATTACCCTTGAGCCGAGTTTATTTTCCAAACACAGGCTTTGTGCACATGAACTCAGTTACACCGTTAGTTATTTATCGCTCCACATCACCTTTAACTCTTCAGTCAGGTGACGGTATCATTTATTTTTGTCTAACTCCTTTGAGTTTGGCTCAAGTTTAAGTTACTAACAAGAGCACATTCAGGACCAAAACTGATTAAGTTGTGTTTTTTCCTCTCCGGCTAATTAAAAGCATGCTCCTGTCATAGTGGGCCCACCCAAAAAAATAAAAAAAGAAATGAACAGAGGGTTATTTAAGTGTTCAGAAAAAGATCCGATACCTAAACACCCATAATGGAAACACAATCTAAACTATTTAGATGATAAATGGCTCGTTTTAGTAAACGTTAACTAAAAAAACACGAATCAGTCGTAGTATTTACTGAAGCTTAACGAGGACTTGATTAGTCATTAAACTGGAATATAATCATTAGCTGCAGTCAGAACATGTTTGTGTATGAGGAGGAGGTAAATATTTAAAGCGTCAGCAAAGTGAGACCCTCCAAGAACCAAGGAAACAATCACGTGGACATATCTACTGAGATATTCTCCAGGAGAGGAGGGAGGGGGGCTTTCATTTTAACAATCATAATAATCATATTCAGGGCTATATTATTATTACAAGCCTTGTTTGCTTCTCCGCTCTCTCCCTCTGAACCTCGGGCCAACGAATCTCACAGCGGCACAAAAGACTAGACGGTCAGCTCAGGACGCAGCTCCACGCCGCACAAAACTAACCCAGTTCCTTACACACACAAACACAAACACAAATACAACGCGGCTACAAACGACAATCCAAAACCAGAGCAGAGCCACACAATTACGCCTCCTCCTCCTCCTCCTCCTCCTCCTCGTAGCCTAACACACACACACACAAAAAAAAAAAAGAAACGCTTGCACTTGCTTCTCCTTCATCATCCCACCAGTAACTTCATCTCCTGTTACCTAACTTGAACAGGAGCCAGAACAAAAGCAAGGAGACGCGATGTTATGTCGCGCACTCATTTAAATCCTCTCAGCTCTTCAGTATTAATGTGTAAAGAGGGAGGGAGGGAGGCGCTGGGAGATTAAATCACATCCAAAACCAAACTCGGGAGTAGACAATACAAGTGACTGAGGCTCTCTGGGGGTCTTTGTCTATCGCTGCTCCCAGCAACAACCCCCCCTTTTTCCTTCTACAACCACAGCAGCTCTAACTTCTACAGGGAGGGGGACTTATAACAAACATATTCATGTATTTGTGTCGACATATTGAAGTTTAGTAAATCGATTGAAAGCAAAACTAGTCGTTTAATCCCGCCCCCCGTTCACTTTTAGGGAGTTTCAGGGGGAGGGATGGGATGAGGGGTGGTGGTAGTAGCCTCGATCTCTGGGCAGATGAATCAACTAAGCTAAAACATATAAATATATATATTATATACACATTTGTAGCATCATGTGTTGCTCAATCATCCCTTTTTCCCCCATTCACAACCTTTTAACTAGATTTTACAACTTTTTTTTCTCGCCTGAATTAAAATATCTGTTGTACACACACACACACACACACACACACACACACATAAATATATATACATGAACTACTACTAAGAAATGTAAACAAACAAGAAGTCATACATTCATTTTTCACCTAGTGGGGTCGCTTCTTTTTGTTTTTACACATTATTTTTGAGTCAAACTTACAAATACATGAACAATACGATCAATAATGTGTTCACAGATCTCTAGTAGTGTCACAGTAGCATTCTGATATCACTATAGTAGGTTTTTAAGTAGGATTTCTCTCCATAATGTGTTAAATCTTAGGTTCATTCTTGGCTCATTATTAAACACGGAGCCGGCGTTTTTTTCTTCTTCTTCGCTAAATCAATATTTCAGCAGCTTTTCTCAGTCATCTGAGAGTCAGACTTTGAAGTCCTTTTGTTTTCCCCACGCTTACGTTTCTGTTACTACTATTACCGGCGTGGGGCGACCCTCTTTGGGGAGGAGGTGGGGGTGGAGGAGGGTGGAGGGGGGGTCACAATACCTCAACTTATGTTCTTCTTCTTCTGTTTCGGGACTGTGGGCTACAAACAATTTAACATTTTTAAAATGTTTTATAATTAAAAAAAATATATAACACGGCATTTCCACGCCGCGCTCCTTCGCCAAAAAAAGTGCAATTTTAAGTTGTATTGTGTCCGCCGGGGATGCTAGCATTAGCCGCTTAGCTTCTCGTTACATTAGTAACGCCACTAGTTGTAAGTCGAGGTAACAGTCACCGGGTACCTGCTTTCCGTTTCTCTCCGCTCTCCCCCCGGACTCAAAAAAAACTTATCCGAGGCTTCCGTCCGCGGTTTATAATCCTCCTCGAAGTCCTCAAAGGCAACTATCGCACCTAAAACGCCTTATTCGTTGCCTAATTGATGAGCACAGTCAGTACAATGAAGTGAACTGCACGGATAGATGGAAGCAGCCGTGAATGAGCAGCGCGTGTGTGTCTACGAGTGTGTATCTGTGCGCGTACGTGTCTATGTGTGTGTGTGTGTGTGTGTGTGTGCCGTTGAGACGGACAACACCCGGTGGACATCCGCTGCGATGCCTCTCCCAACCCCAACCGTTTGGATTGACGAAAAGTAGTCCTGTGAAAACTATTAACTTTAGTCGCGCTCCGGAGACGTTATTTTATTTTCTCCACATATATATGTGCGTGCGTGTGTGATTAAGGTGTAATTTGACATTTAAATGTGTCCTTTGTGGCGGACTGAGGATGATGAGTAGTAAAAGTGGATTTTAAAATCCACACTCTCGCCAATTCAGAGTAGGACTATTAATTCACAGTTTGTCTCGTTTACACAGACGAATATAATTTTATTTTCTAATATAAAGTAGTAACTGTTATAAATCTTAATCCGCCGTCTATAAAATCCCATAAATTAGGGACTACTTGCCAGTGTGTCGGCGGAGGGATTCGTCAGCTGTGCATCTGTGTGCTGAGGCAGGCTGTCCAGACTTGTACTGATGTGAGGTTGGAGGAGGAAAGGGCAGGAGAAGACACAACTCAACACAAGTCACTGTTACTGTGTGTGTGTGTGTGTGTTTGTGCAAAACTCATGAGTTGACAGTGACTCAGACAAACACCCTCAATGTACTTGGATTTGTATTTATTTATTATTATTATTATTATTATGAATTAATTATTTATCATGTCAAAGAGTTGTAGCTTTGTGTGTGTTTGTGTGCAAAGTGTGAGCAGAATAGGGAGTGTTTGCAGGATTTTCTCTCACCTGATGCTGCCTATGAACACAGTAAACCCCCCCCCCCAGCGCTGACATGTAACAGCCTGTCACTAACTCCTCAGCTCTTCCTCCTCCTCCTCCTCCTCCTCCCCATCACCTCGATGCACTCCTCCTTCTCCGTCTGCACCTCCTTCATCTCCCCCCTCCCCGTGCACCACTTCTTTTTTTTCTCTCTGCTCCTCTGCCGTCTCCCATACTTCCTCTCCCTCCTCCTCCCCCCTCCTCCCTCCCTCCCTTCCACCCACCTCCTGAATATCTGCCCTATATTCTCTCATCCTCCTCCCCCGTTTCCTCTGTCTGTGCACCCCCCCACCCCATTTTTTTTTTGTTTCTCCCCTCCTCTTCCTCCTCTGACTCCTTTTCCCGTGTCATTTTTCCTGCCTCCCTCCTCTTCTTCCTTATTTCCTCCCCCCCCCCTCGTGTCGCTCGCAGTTTCAACAATGTGTGTGTGCGTACGTGCAAATTCTTCCATTCCCCTCCCCCACCGGCTTCGCTCACTCCCACCTCCCCCCACCTCCTCCCTCCTCTTCCTCCCTCCCTCCTCTTCCTCCTTCTCCTGTCTCATTTTCACCCTTCCCACCTCCTCTCCTCTCCCCTTGCCTCCTTCCCTCCTCCTCATTAGTCAGTGCCAGTGAAACTCACCATTCCTCCTCCTCCTCCTCCTCCTCCTCCTCCGTCCTCCAGTCCCTAACACATCCTCACTAATGAACTACATCTCATCACCACCCTCCATCCTCACCTCCCGTCTCTCTCCTCTTCCTCTTCCTCGTCTGTCCTCCTGTCCACTGGTCTCTCTCTTTTTTCCCCTCCACTCCTCCTCCTCCTCTTCTCGCTTGGCTTCTCTTCGATCTCTCGGAGCTGAGTGCACCTCCCACTCTCTTTCCACTTCTGTCCTCACCCCCCCCCCCCCACCCCCCCCCACTTAACTCTCCACCTGTCTCATTCCTCCCTCTTGTCCGTCCGTCTCTGTGTCTGTCTTCCTGCTCCTCTCACATATGACGAGGGAAACGTGTCTCCTCTACCTTCTCCCCACCCCTCCATCCATCCGTCCTCCCGTGAATTCCCCGAGTCTCTCTCCTCCTCCTCTTATCTCATGAGACGCGAGGACCAGAACGAGACGTGACAGAATGAGCCGTTGTCTCATCACCGTTTGACTCATTCTCGTCTCACGCGTGTGACATAAACGGAATCGGCGTGTGTTTCACACCGAGTGTTAAATCTTAAATGATGCATCCTGCATAATAGATTTACGGCCCTGTTCTCCAAAAACGTATGTCTCTGGGATCTCAGAGGCCTCCTCCTTTAAAAGGGATCTCAATTTAAATTTCGCGTGTCGGCGGTGTGAGGGGGAAAACTCTGGAGCCGTGCTGCAGGGTTCAACACAACCATTTCTGTTTTCACCTCATTAGTTTTACTCCACAGGCAGTAGAGCATATTAGCATGCTAGCATTAGACGAAGACAGACTTCATCATATTCATCTTCATCTGGTTCAGGATGAAATAAGATAAAAATGAAATATATGTTAAAAAAAAAAAAAAGGAGTAAGTTAAATAATTTACAAAATTGTACGAACGTCTGAAGCAAACTTTAAGACAGTCTGTCCGATGCAGATACTGAAAGTGGAGATGTTTCTGTCTGGATCAATACTGAGCATTTTTTAGCCGCACAATAGGATCATCCTCTTGGGAGCACAATTATACCCGTACATTTAGTACCACACTGTGATATCACCCTTTTATTTTGTGTACAAGAGGCAATGCTGGTGATGCAGGTGGAAAATAGTTTAGAGAAAGGGTCTTAAATAGTGACCCCCCAACTACTATATGCGTTCTATATTAAACTCTGTATAGTGCTATTTATGAATATACATTATTATTATCATTTTGCATTAAATGTTAAGCTATTCAAATTATACACAGGTTCTATATATATACACAAAATGTCTAATCAACCAAAGACTTTGCAGCCCCTCCCCTGCACTACCTGCACGGACCCCTAGGGGTTGTGGACCCCCTGTTGAAGACCTATTATTTAGTAGTTTAGCCGAGATTCATCCTCTGGGATGTACTGAAAAAAACTGCATGAAATTTGCACAATCTCTTATACAATCTTTGGTTGTGTGAGACTGGAGACATTCATCTATTCGTTTTAGGTGGCTGCTTGCTTGTCCTCTGTATGGGCCGTATGTCCCAGCTGTCACGGAGGGGGGGGCGGCGAGAGGCGGGGGTACACCCCGGACAGGTCTCCAGTCCATCGCGGAGCTAAGACAAAGAGACGGACAATCACTCGTACTCAGGGCCAGTTTAAAATCACCAAGGAACCCAATGATGTCTGTGGACTGTAGGAGACACAGATAGAATAGATTCAACCCTTCCTGCTATGAGGCATCAGTGCTAACCGCCACACCACTGTGCCGCCCATGGAGGCAGAGGAGAGGTATTTAATGCTGAGTAAATGCAGATAAATGCTGCCGTGCATCGTTTCCTCTCGGGCCTGTAGAGCAGGTGTCCAGTCTGTGTGATGTAATTCTTTGCTGCACGTCTCTGTGCTCTGTCCTCCTCGTCCACCGTCCTCAGGTGGTCCCATCCACGCTGCATCTGTTGATAGAAAGACTCCCCGTATCATCTATTTATCTCAGCCCCACACAAAGCTTCACTGAGCTTTCTCACATATTTACAGATGGACAGGGAAAAAACAAAAAATAAAAAACAGAATAATAGAGTTTCTGTCTGTGTGCAGCTCATTCTGAGTCTGCTTGTTTCTGAAACCCAGACGAGAGAGAGAGGCTTCTCACAACGAGCATCAGGCCTCCGGATCAAGTGTGTGGGAGAGCCTCGCTGCGCCCCCTACTGACAACATGAAGCAAATAGTCCTTTTCCGCCGACAGCCAAGAGACAGATTCCCCGAAGACAAAAGACTGTAGGCGGGGTCTGGAGACGGGGCCATCTGCGTTCTGGGGAGGGCTGCTGTGCAGAGAGACACAGAGAAATCCCCCCCTTCCCTTCCCTTCCCCTCTTCCCTTCCCTATACAAGGCCTTTATTTGCTTTATGGAAAAAGTGGGTGGGCTTGTGTAGGTGGCCATCTCATATCCCTCGAAAACCAAGGATCCACACTCAAAGATCTGGAGAGCACTTTTGTTTTTTCCAGCTGACATGGTAAAACCCAACATGTAGAAATGTACTGAAGAGGAAAACATTTAAAAATGAGTCGGGATATTTGATTAATTAGGCAAAAAGAACAAAAATAAGAGACAAAAAGGCATTAAAATTATGGGAATGCTTCATTTTTATTCTTCAGCAGCTAATACTTTTATAAACATTGTGTATATAGATTATTTTTTTTATTGTTTAATTGTTTTTTCTGTCTATCTATGTGTCTAATATATAATCTTTATGTCTGGCAGAAGTCATTCAGTGACAAAGGAATACACAGTATTCATATCTGGTTGTATTCTGGGTCAGTCAGACACCAGGATGTCATCAGCAGGAATCTGATCACAGATACAGAGCAGATGACGACCAGTGGGACGTAATCCTGTTTAAAAGCTGGAGGCTTTCCAAGACAAAACTACGGAGTAAATGTTCCACAGTGCACTGCTGGAAGATGTCATCAAAACTAAATCCATGCTGATAACCAGCTCTCGTAACAGGAAGGAGGGGAATTTTTTTAGGAAATATCAGAGTGCAATATTTTTTTAGGCAATTAAAACGATCCCAAACTGTGGAAAATAGGTTTAATATTACACACGTTAGATTATGATGTAGTTAGATCAACGTGATTTGAGAAGCAAAAACATCAAATATGTGATGATCCAGTCAATAAAAGTTTATAATGATCTGCTTTTCTGAGAAATTTATCATAGTGGATCTGAATTTAAAGATGCCTCCAATTTCAGAGAAATTACAAAAGACGTCTTTCTTGAAGAAAGATTTACTAATTTATTGTCATTTCTACCGCACAAAATTGTGTTTCTCCACTTGGAAGTGAGTTCAGACCTCCCTCTACACCCCTAAACGTTTGTTAAGCTCCTATACTTTGACTTTGATGCAGTGTTTTTCTACATTTTTGTGGTTGCTTTATCACCTAATGACAGATTATCCAGCTCTGTCCTTTATGCTGCAGGGAGAGGGCGAGGGAGTCCTTTTTTTCTGCGCTTCATGTGACAATTACAGTTTGTGTTTCCCTCGCTGGCGTCAGACATAAAAAGAGGAGGCAAACCATGGCAGTAAAAGTTAAAATGAAAGCCTATATTTTCTATAGTTTCTCACCATTTATTATGTCTGGAGCTTAATTGTAAGTTTAGAGTGACAGACAGGGCCTCAATTTAAATTGGGTGAATTTATACCTCTACATCTCCACCTAGTGGCCACTGTGACAAACTGCTCCTCAAAGGTTTTTATGCAGGATAAAAGGAAGATTGAGTTAAATATTGTTGTATTTGTCACAATATAATCATTGGATCAAAACGGATAAGAAACTGAAATCTCCCTCCAAATCACACCTGTGAAGTAAGTAAACGTATGAATATATAAAGTTACATATGATAAAAATCACCCTACACCTAAGAGAGCAGATAATTTTATGAAAGTGCAAACTAAGTTTATGTGTGTTTTTTTTTTTTTTTACTTTAAATATCAACGTACTGCAGGGCTGCAGGGAAATTAACAAAATGCAGTGAAAAAACAGAAGAGAAATCTAAATCAAATCAATATTTGGTGTAAGGACCCTTTGCTTTCGAGACAGCGTCAGTTCTTCTAGGTCCACTTACACACAGTTTTTGAAGGAACTCGGCTGGTAGTTTGTTCCAAACATCTTGGAGAACTAACCACAGATCTTCTGTGGACGTAGGCTTCCTCAAATCCTTCTTCATCTAATCCCAGACACACTCAAAGATGTTAAGATTTGAGATCAGGGCTCTGTGGGGGCCATCACTACGAGGACTTCTTGTTCTTCTTTACACTGAAGATAGTTCTTAATGTTTGGGGTCTTTGTCGTGCTGCAGAATAAATTTGGAGCCAGTCATATCTCTCCCTGATGGTGTTGTATGATGGATACGTGTGTGCCTGTATTTCTCAGCACTGAGGACACCATTAATCCTGACCAAAACCCCAACTACATCTGCAGAAAAGCAGCCCCACACTTGCACGGAGCCTCCACCATGCTTCACTGTTGCCTGCAGACACTCATTATCGTAGCAGTATCCAGCCCTTTGGTGAACAAACTGCCTTCTGCTACAGTCAAATATTTCTAGTTTTGACTCATCAGCCCGGAGAACCTGCTGCCATTTTTCTGCACCCGACTTCCTATGTTTTTGTGCACAGTTGAGTCTCTTGGCCTTGTTTCCATGTCAGAGGGATGGATTTTTGGCTCCAACTTTTCCATGAAGACCACTTTAGGCCAGACTTCTCCAGACAGTAGATGGTTGTACCTGGGTCACGCTGGTTTCTACCAGTTCTGAGCTACAAGGACTGATGCTTGTTTGAAGGCAAAGGGTGGTAACGTCAGATATTGATGGGGCCAACATATAGTTTATAAATATTATTTATTTTTATTTTATTATTTTTCCTATCGTCACTTTATCTGCAACCTGTGTGAGTTTGTTCTTGTCTTTAAGGGCTTTAAGGCGTTTGATTTCTAATTGTGGTCAAAAAATGCTACTATACTATACTATACTATACTATACTATACTATACTATACTATACTATACTATACTATACTATAATCCATTCTGAATATTGACGCTAATTTTCGACACGTGGTAGCGTGGCCGAGCGGTCTAAGGCGCTGGATTAAGGCTCCAGTCTCTTCGGGGGCGTGGGTTCGAATCCCACCGCTGCCAAATGATATTTTGTATGAAAATTCAGTTAAGTAGGCAAAGGAAGTAACGATTACTTGTACTAGTAGATAACACCTTAGCAACTAGGGTTAACGATATATAAAGAGAGTTTTTTTTTTACAGTTTACTTGCACTCATCCACTCCGAAGTAGTTTTTATAATCGGTCAAACAGATTAAATATAACGCCGTTACTCGTTTTTGAGACTGAAATGTGTCTAATTGTAAATTTATAAAGCAGCTGTGTTCTGTTTCTTTTTAATAATTATGTTTATTTTAAAATACAGTACAGTTTTTGCATATTTAAAGGAGCTCTACGCCACCGGAAGGAAGTGTAACGTTGATTCTGACGTGTAAAATAATAACAATAATAAAAATATAAAATGACCCCACAAAATATACAAACATATTACTGAAACTTGCAGGTTTTTTACTTCCTGTCAAGGGTTTTGGAGCAGTCCAGCTGTTAAATCTACTGTTGGGAGTTGGGAGGTTTTCAGAAGTCCGACGTCAGGCCGGAACACGTGAATGCAGCGTAGTTGGGACGCGACGGAGAGAGGAAAGAAAAGGACAAGAAGGAAGGAAGGAAGGAAGGGAGGAAGGAAGGAGGGAGCTGTAATAAATTCAGCCTCACAGTCTTGGCGCCAATCCGACACGCAGAGAAATCTAAAAAAAAAAAAAAAAAAAAAAAAAAAAAAATCTCCATTGACGTTGTTTAAATCAAGTTTGCGCCGCCGCCGCTGCTGCTCGGTCGGTGTTGTTATCCAGCTAGCATCGTTAGCATCGTTAGCCTCGTTAGCACAGTATCTATCATTGTCATATTAATCTGGCCTCTCGCTCTCTCTGTCTCTAATAACTCAGCACCGGGACAATAGAGGTGTATATTTCTCCGGTGGGATCGGTACGACCTAAAAAAAAAAAAAAAATGGGGGTAAGTTGTGTGTGTTTTTTTTTTTTTTACTAAATATCTCCTGTGTGTTAGATGATACAATGAAAGGTGGCTCATAAATTCCTGATGATGTGAGAAAAGAAAGAAAGAAGAAAAAGAATGAAGGAAGGAGGGAAAGGAAGAGAAGAGATGTGGTGGCTAGCCTCTTATCTTAGCTGCCTCTTGTAGCATCGCGGCGTTAGTTTTAAACACACATGTTGCTTTTGAACCAGATTTTCCGTCGTAATTGCCGTGATGTCCTTGTGGTTGAAGCTCAGTTAACTTCTAGTGTGCTGACATTGTTAGCCTGCTAGCCGCGTTAGCCTCGGAGGAATGCCACATTAGCATGAGCCTTCGCTAGCTGTTAATGCTAATTACCCGTGTGTATGTATATATATATGTGTATATATGTGTGTGTGTGTACATCTCTAGCAAGCAGGCCGGAGAGTTGCCGTCTATCCCCTACCCCCCCGGGGTAAATAAATATTAGCTTGTAGGGGTAGTTAATAATGTAAGTTGTCGGTCTGTGAAGCACCAGGCCGAGCTAGTCCCTGCACACACACTCTTGAATTTATCCCCCACTTTCACTCCAGATAAACCGATCCACGTGTTGTCTCAGTCTGCAGCCTCTCTGTGCTTGGTACAGACTTAATGCTCCTTCTGTCTGGGGATAAACTTACGCACATTGTTGCATTCCTTCCTCGTTATTGTGTTTTCTTTAAACAGTATTTTTCATTAAGTTTTGCATATAAGAGACGCATACAAATAACAATGACCACAGCAGTAGGAAGTAATGTGTAAATGTACTGTACCACAAAACAATCAAAAATGCTTATTTAACAGGGATAGTGCACATTAATAAACATTACTGTGAATGTGTCAGAGTTAGCTAAGAGGCTGGACAGATGCTATAGTCACAATAAAAGCAATATGGAAAGAAGATCAAAAGTACAAAGTGCAAAGGTTGTTTATGAGCTGCAGTATAAGTAATAAAATGAGAGAAAGAAAAGGTAATAATACAAATAGATCTTTATTGTCATTCAGAAATACACCCACGAGTGCACACGTGAATGAAATTTCATTGCAAATGGCTCAAAAAGCAACATTTAAGTTCGTACAATTTTGAATAACAGTGTCTAGAAACAAGCGGCAATGACTGGATTATTGTACTTGACAACAGATTACAAACTATTTGCGGTTTTCAGAATCTCAGGGCCAAATAAAATAGTAGTAACACAAGTAAAAGCAAACAAGTAAATGAAAAAGCAGCAGCAGCAGCAGTGGTAACTTTAAGACCTCAAGTTATTACAACATTGGCATCCTCCAAATATTCCAAGTAAAGGTTTTTACACTTCAATAAACTGTTTCTTTTCAATTAATCAATATATTTAAGTCTCTCTAACACAGGAAACGTTGCAACCGCACAGGACAGTGGTATATTTTTTCCAGAAAAGCCCAAAGTCAGTCAGTACCAATTGTTTAGAATCGACAACCAAATGTTCAGGGTATAAACCCACGGTATAAAGTTTGACTTGCAGGGGAACATTTTTACTCACTATGTGGGAACGACTCCCATCACATTCTTTGAGCATTTCCCAAACACAATGGAGCAGTGATCTCTTTTTCCTCTAAACACTTGCAACAAATTAGGACGGACTTTATTCAATTTAACTGGGGTGATATAAGTTCACATTAGCCATTTATATCGGAGCTATTTCAATCTTGCATTATAACTGTATTTTCTCGTGCCTTTAAGCCACTTCCCATCCCTCGCTATTGTTAGCTCGTCTGTTCAGCACTGCGAGGAAAGAATTGAGTTATTTCCCCGTTTTGTTCTTTGTTTCTTGTTTTTTAAATGTTTATTTCATTTGTCTGCACCGACAACTCAAACTTGATTAACATGTTATAAACAGATGTGGTTTTTCTCTACGGTTCCTACAGCTGCGTGCGAGGTACAACACCAGCAGTACGTGGGAGTTATTATTGCCAAATCTCTCCATAAACCTATTTATGTGAGACGGATGAATAGTGTGTGATCTGTGCGATGCGTCTCTGAGTCACTGGTGTGAATTATGGCTGCGTCTCGTCGCTGATGCTTCGGACAGGAAACCAGGAGCAGGTTGAATAAAAGTATCGCTATCAAAGCCGCTCGGATGAAAGGAACGCTGTTATCTTCCCGTCGCCGCCGCTGATCATGATATAAATAGTAGCGTGTTTTTCCCGTAGCTGCAAACGTTTGTGCTGCGCGACTGAACTTAACTTGTTTGTCTTGCTTTGATCGTTCCCGGACGTCCTCGTTAAGTTTGTGCCGTCCCGTTGCTTTAAATTATTTTCATTATCGTTGCTATTACGACACATAACTGAGCTGCATAAATTAGGTGCGGTTGATTTCTTCCGTTTTAAATTTAGCCCCGAAATCCAGACTGTAAGAAGAACTGTACATAACACAAGGCCTGAGTTGTTCTCATCCACCTCCAGGTTTTTATCTGACTGCGCTTCAACAAAAAATGCTGGAATTCACTCTTTTATTAAGACGTGATTGATGCAGTTGGAGACACGGTGAAGAGTTATGTCCCACCTAAAAGGAGCCAGTGAATGCTGAATTATTCTCACAGCCCCTCAGTGAATATATAGATGAAACGATCAGTTGTAGCCGATCCTGCAAAACTGAGAAGGAAATTGATTAAGTGACAGAAGAAACTACAAAAGCCCCGAATCAAATGAATGGATAACGACAGCTCTTTGTCTCTCGAGGGGGATAATTTCACATTAAATCACGTCTGTGTCTTTTTTTTTTTTTTACCGTCCTGTGTTTGCCACACGCTCACTTCCTCCTTATTTCCTGTGCACAGAGGAAGTCCAACAGAGCCAAGGAGAAGAAAGCCCGGCGCCTGGAGGAGAGGGCGGCCATGGACGCCGTGTGCGCCAAGGTGGAGGCGGCCAATAAGGTAACTCGAATAACGAATACTGTGCGTTTCCGGTGGGTTGTAATAGCGTTGCGTCGATGTTAAAAATAAACCTTCCCTTTGTTGCATGAGCGGAGGCATTCGCCGCCTCCTTCCACAGGCGGTTTCAGATTGCACGGTTTCAGCAATGATCATGATCTCATGTAACGACACCGAAAGCCGGGGGATGCCCTCCTGAACCCAATTACACCCATAATTGATACGCACATGACAGGAAAAAGGCAAACACGGCGCCATATGTTTCTTTATGCATAATTAATCGGCGTCATTAAATCCCACCCCGAACTCACGGCTCCTGCAGCTCAGAGGTGGGTGAGAGCATTAATAAACCATAGCTCACACACACTCGCCACAAGCTCTAAACAGGCCTGTGTGACTTTATTGCCTTTCTGTGTCACTTTGTCCTAAAATGAGGGGGGGGGCGACTCTTGTGTCGTACACTGTTCCCTCTCTTTTGTTCGTCGGAGTCGGAGGAATGTGAGAAAAAAACCTCCTGAGGAAACGTTTTTTTTGTTTACGCTCTCGGCCGCTGTGATGAATCGACTCGACTAGTTTCTCTTTTTTCGCCCTTAAAAATGAAAGCGTTATTTAAAAGACCCACCAGGCACATGATTAAGACTCGTTTAAGTGTCTGCGCCCGGGGGCCGAATGTGCCATAATTTGTCCAAGAAGAGCGTTGTGCTTAAATTAGAGATCGTCTTTAGTCACACAGCCGAGGGAGCGTTTGACTCGGGGCATGCTTGACTAATGACTAATGCGGCCATAACACTAATAGCTCTGCCATTTTCCTGCCCGTCTCGGCTCCATTTGCGCTATTTAAGTGCTTGAGGCTGGAGGCTGCTTTAAAAAAGAGCCTCGCTTTGCAGTAAACCGTTGATACGTTCGCCTCCTGAAAGTCTTAATTCTGCCCCCTTTTCTCCTCGCAGCTCGATGACCCGCTGGCTGCCTTCCCGGCCTTCAAGAAGTACGACAGAAACGGGTACGCGCCGCTCCGCCTTCTCCGCCCGCAGAGGCATTTATTCAGCCTTTATTCGTAAAGTGCATGTGGAGCTCGGACTCGGGGTTTTGCGCTGACCTTTGTCGACTTGTCTCCCCCCGTCCAGGCTGAACCTGCAGATAGAGTGTAAGAGAGTGACCTCCCTCAACCCGCTGTCTGTGGAGTGGGCCTTCGAACTCACCAGAGCCAACATGCAGACGCTGTAAGACCTGTCTCTCTCTTTTTTTTTTGTTTTTTTTTCCATGGTAGAGATAAATAGTTTTAGTTTTTTATGTTTTTCATTCATTGATTAAAGCAAAACGATTCAATATAAATGCAAATGTTCCCAAATCTGAATGAAAGGGAGCAGAAAGAAGAATAATCTCATATAATCTGCCCCTTTACCCCAATAATCAATTTATAAGGAACTTCAAAAACACAATAAACAGCAAAATAAGGATGAAAAATAAACTTAAATGTAATAAAATGGTCAACACTGACTGTCACGTTTCCATTTTAGCTCCCGAGATACATTTCCATCACACAAACAAAACAAAAAAAGAAAAGAAATGTTTGTTATATGACTACACAATAGGGTCGGACAATCAACTAACATGTTGTTATATTTCCTCAACATACTGACTTTAATTGGTCTTTTAAATGCACTTTTTTTTTTTTTTTGACCCTTTTCAAACCTCAGACATCTTTTACTACGACCCTCTTTGACCTCAGTGAACAAAAACGTCCATGTCCAAATATTTAACAGCTTAATATTTTTTTTCAGATTTTTTTCCTGCATAAATCTCTTAAACCACTTCAGCACTTTACAAAACTACCAAAAATTCAATCACTTTGCGGAAGCGTAACCTTTTAAATGCTTGTTGTTGTTTTTACGGGAAAAAAACAAAACAAAACGTAAAAAATTTACTATTTTCCATAAAACTAATGTTGGATGTTTGGGGCGTTTTTTCAGATCAGACCTGCATATGACCAAGATTATCTAATAAAACACAATAAAGTCATTCGTTGTGCAATATTAACCCTTAATTTATGAGAAAAATGGTCACGTGTCATTTTTAGTGTTCACGACTAAAATCAGCCATTTCCCCGTTAAAGGTTCTGTGCAGAAAATGTTTATTTCATTAGTTTTTGTGCTTAATTTTTTTTACCGACAGTGTTCTGTTGACCTGTTAGAATTAATTTAAAAAAATAAAAACTTCAAAATTTGTGTAGAAATAGACTTTATTACAAAACATTCACAGCCAAAATGGCCGCCAAAAGAAGAGGACAATTTTGCCCAAATGGACAGAAATGTCCCTAAAGTTGCCTGAGGCCTGAGGGTTAAAGACGTCTGTTCCTCTAATGTGATTCTTGCTTTCTCTCTTTTTCTCAAATGTTTCCGAATGTTGATGGGGAACATTTTTTTTATGAGCTTTAAACATAATTTGCAGAATATTTGCTGGATCGTCTCTATATTGTTTTCTACTGATTAATCTTATGGCTCTTTTTTTGAAAAATTATTGAGCATGTGTTTGACAAGCAGAGTGTGTGAAAAAGAGCAGAGGCACCGCAAAAAGTGGGATTAATACAAGATAGACTTACTTTATTCATTATTACTTTATTCATGCCCGAAAGGAAATTAGCAGTCCGGTATTAATTACAATAAAATACAATAAAATAAGATACTAAGGTAAAAAATAGAAGCAAAAATAAAAACAAAAGGACAAGGACACTGAAAAAACACAACATACATAAGTAGATAAGGTGCAGTGGAAAGATGAAGGCAGTCGTACTGATGATATGATGGTGATGTTATTGTAACTAAACAATATAATAATAATAATGACAGTATATAGAACTAATATGGCAGCAACAGTTATGTAATAAACAGTAGTAATGATATTATACAAATAGAAATGTGTCATGATCTTCTCTCAGTTTGCTGGAGTTTGAGTTTGATTTTCTTCCTGCCGTTGCCGTAGTTACGAGCAGAGCGAGTGGGGGTGGAAGGAGAGAGAAAAGAGGGAGGAGATGAACGACGAGAGGGCCTGGTACCTGCTGGCCCGCGACTCCGACTCCTCCCCACTGGCTTTCTCCCACTTCCGGTTCGACGTGGAGTGCGGGGAGGAGGTTTTATATTGGTGAGGAGCTCGTTCGTGGATTTTAAAGTACTTTGACATTTTATTTATTTATTTATTTATTTATTTATATATAAGTTTGTTTTACGCTTTCAGCTACGAGGTGCAGTTAGAGAGCAAAGTGCGGAGGAAAGGGCTCGGCAAGTTTCTCATCCAGATACTACAGCTCATCGCTAACAGGTAACAAACAAAACTGAATGAAAAGTGTTTCAGCTCCATTCAACAGAATAAAGCTTTAAACCCCATAAAAATATAATATTTCTAATATCTCGTGACCTTTGTGTCTTTGTGTCTCTGTGTGTCTGTCTGTCCAGTACGCAGATGAAGAAAGTGATGCTGACAGTTTTCAAACACAACCACGGGGCGTACCAGTTCTTCAGAGAAGCTTTACAGTGAGTACACACTGACTTTTACTGGCGTCTGATTATAGACGTGGATTTAGGTGAAAACGAGAGAATCACTTGCTTGTTCATGTAATGGTTTTTCACTTCCCTGCAGAGTTTTCTCAGGACGATGTGAACATCAAAATTTAAAAAAACAAAAACAAAATAAAACGCATGTTGAGCAGCATTTGTGTGTAAGTTGTTGGATGAAGGTAAAACCAGACGAGATGCAGCTCAAAGAAAAGCTCAGAAACATCCCAGGATGCACAGCGTTGGTGTTAGTGACGGTCTGTTGGTGTTTCTTGATGCACAGTCAGTCACGTATTTAATTAACACGTTTGAATCCGAGTCGTGAGCTGACGCCTTTTTGGCCACATTTTACTTTTCTAATTACAAATGCAGGACAGTGAATGTGGGAGGAGCCATGTTTCCCTCGAGTAAACGTTTTAAAAAGCTGTTTGCATTGTTCAACTTGGTGCTTTTTAGCCAATAATACACGATGTAAAACAAAGCGAGCGTTGTCTCAGAGTCTAGTTTAATGAAGAGTCATCTGATCTGAATCTAATAAAACTTATTTGTGCTGAGCTACAACAGGACAAACCTGCAGATTCAATCAGGTCAAAGCTCAGAGCGACGTTTAGTGTCAGTATTAGTGTGGGGTGACCCAGAAAAATGGAAGTTTGAGACCTTCTGTCATTTTGGAATAATTTTTATTGAATGTAAATGACATTTTACATTAAGTATTTATAGACTGTCCTTTGTAGTGGACGACAGGACTTATTATTATTCCTGATCCAACCAAATCATTGCAACAGTTAAAGAAGCTAATTAAAACTTGTAACTAAAATATAGTAAACTGGAAAACATTTATGACATAGGTCTTCAACAGGGATCCCTAGGGGTCAACAGAGGTACTGCAGGGGGGGAGTCTTTGGTTGATCAGACATTTTTATATATTTTTAAATTTTCCCCCCCAGTTTTCCTCCTTTAAATTTTAATTTCTTTAAAATCACGTTAACATGAATCCAGCATATTTTAGTAAAGGGATAAATGGAGGCTTATGATAATAAAAATGTATATTTATCAATAGCACTAGTTTAATATAGAACACATATAGTAGGTAGGAGGTCTCCACTTAATCTCCATCAGTTTGAGGATCCTTGGCCTGAAAAACGTTGAAGACCCCTGGTTTATTATAATTATTAAAAGGATCAGAAGTTTCAAAGTCTCATGGAGGGTAATTAGTTTAAACCCATTTCCTCAAAGTTTTAGCTTTGCAGAGTCGGTCCCAAAAGCAACCAACCTGTAGTTTGTCATATACTTCACTGCAGTTGTTTGTTCTTTTTTGATGCCCTACACATGAAATCCTCACTAGCGACAGAAAAACATCAATGCAAACTCAGGTCCCTGCAGAATTCAAGGCAAAGATTTCCACTGATGATAATGATTTTGCCAGAACTTGCATGTGCACACATCCAAGTTAGGAAATGGTTATTTTATGTTTCTTATTCGTGAATTGATAAAAAAAAAAAAAAAAAACCCTCAAAATTCATCTCTCCTGTGGAGCAAAAGCAATAATATTAACATTAATGCATTTAACTGCTCGTTAGACGTGTTGATCCTTTAACCCTAATTGATCAAAAAATTCAATTAAATTCTCAATTCCCTCTTGCAATTCTGAGTAAATCTCGTCTGGATTTTAAATAAAAACAGACACAGTAAGTCCCAGTGTCCACCACAAGGGGGCGTCAGCTAGAACAGCACTGCTCTGTGGTGGTAAATGATGCACATGTGGATAAAACGACATAAAATATCCAATTGGCAGCATCATGAATGTTTGTTTTTTCAACTATTCTCCCATAAATGTGGCCTAGAGATGTCGGCCAGTTTGAAAATACTCTTGTTTTACGTGTCACAACTAAACCGATGACATCCAGCTGGATGTAATTAACATGGTGCAACAAGTTTCAGTCTTAAATACGCATTGAAGACGTTCGTCCTCCACATAAGACAGAAACGTTCGATATATGAAGCCTCTGAAGATTTTTTTTGTTGTAATCTGGCCTGTTTTAGGTGTTTTTATCTATTTATAGACGACTCAGAGACGGAAACACAAGCGAACCTTTGTTTCTGTTCATTGTGAAACTCTGAAAGTGCATCGCATTCACTTGGTAAACAAAAAAAAAAACTGAGGTTTTATCTTATGATTGTGACTCCTCGTCTCATGATCACAAAGTCAGGATCTCATAATGAAACTATTTCTAGATATAATGAGGAAGGTTCGGTCGATCACTTCTGCTGGAGAAGACGGAGACGCGGCGGCGCCGCCTGATTCAATCAGTTTTTTATCTCCTCCTCCACTTCAGACACTAACGCGCTCGCCATTGTAGAGTTTTAAGTGTTTCGGGTTCAGAAAGCCCTCGGATCTTTATTAAATCTGAAACCCGACCCCCCTTCGCTCTCGCTCTCCCTCGCAGGTTCGAGATCGACGAGACTTCGCCGAGCATGTCCGGCTGCTGCGGCGACGACTGTTCGTACGAGATCCTGAGCCGGCGGACCAAGCACGGCGAGGCCTCGGCGGGGCACACCCACGGCGGCGGCCACTGCGGCGGCTGCTGCCACTGATTCGGTTTTAAAAAGCAAAAAAAAAAAGCAAAAAAAGAAAAGAGAAAAGCAAAAAAAAAAAAAAAAAAAGCCAGCAACTTTCATGGCTGTGTGTGAAAGCTTGAGCTGCCTGTTATTCCGCACGCGAACCCATGGTGGAATACCTGGCTGCAGATATTGATGTTGCATTATGGATTGTGTGTTTTTGTTTTGTTTTGTTTTTGTTTTCCTGCTACAGAAGCGTTATGCAGTGTGAGCTTTCACACGTGGCTTCTGTTTTGTTTTTGTTTTGTTTTTTGTCTCCCGACTTCTCGTTTCATCGTCCCGGCCTCCTCCTCCCACGTTAATGACATTTAGTTAGTTAGTTAGTTCGCTCCCAGTCAAGAAAAAAAGCTAAGACGTCGCTGATGTTCTTTACCACTGCAGTCAAAACCTCATCCCACCTCATCCCGCTTTCACCGTCTAATGGTTTATTCCGCGTCCAGTCAGTTCTTCAGCTCTTAAAAAAAAGAAAAAGCTAAATCTGGTTAAAGAGCTGCAGACTTGTGTCATGTAAAGCGGTGACACTTAATGCTCTGCACATGACACGGGGTCACTGAGTTGAAGCAAAGCGGGTTTAAAACTGGGCTTAATGGATTTCTTTTTTTTATAAAATAGGGTCTCACGCCTCAAAACGCTGCGACTACTCGTCCAATCAGAAATGTTCAGCGCTGCAAACCACACGGCCACAGATCCTGTACTTTTTTTTAAAAAAGTTCTCCCCCTGAGAATAAACTTTACAGGGTGTGAAATAGTTTCTGCTTGAACTTAATTTTAGACCCTGGTTCCTGCAGAACCTCTAAAAGTTCCTAGTCTCTGGATTATTATTATTAGTCTCTGGATTCCTCAGGATTAGGCTGAAAGTTCGGGTTAAAACTGCGTGAGACGTCCCTGTTGTGCTGTAACATTATCATACAACTCAAATTCATGTGCTTTTAAGTTATTATGACGTCACAAAAGCGCTGCAGCTACCGGCTCCACTCCTGCTTTTAATTTTTATATCTCATAATACAAGCTGTCCGAGTCGTTGCCTTTTTTTCTTCAAAGTGTTTCTTTTTTTCCCTTTTGGAATAAGTTAAAAAAAACAAAGAAAGAAATAATTTAGTTGCTGTAAATCCTTCAATCCTTCAGATGTTAAACCGCTTTAAAGCCCTGACGTATTTCCTCCTCAACACAAGTGCATGTTTCTAAACTTAAACATCTTCCCGTTTTACTGAAGACTCCTTTAGTTTGTGTAAATCCATTATTACTTCTTCTTCCTTTCCAATTTTTTTTTTTTTTTCCCATGCGTTAAGATACAAACGATAGATTTGCTGCCTGAAACTACATTTCCCACTCGTCGCTGCCCTCGTGAAGCCGCGTTTCGCCGCTACTTTTTAGCCACGTGTTTGGAAAAACTACTAAAAATCCGTCCCCGCCTCTTGCGTGTGTTGTTAGCATGAGCGAATCATATTGATTTTTAAGTGGGTGAGGAATCGGTAGAAGTCGCCGCTCGAAGCCGATGAATGAATGAATGCATGAATGAAAGTGACGGCAAAGCACTGAAGAAGAAGAAGAAGAAAGTTGCTTTCACAGTTGTTCGTATCTTGTTTTCCCAGCAATGCATGGCCACATTTAAAAACGTTTTTGCAAAAAGGAAAAAAAAAACGCAGAAAAAAAAAACATAGTCTTAATCAGGATTGCACAACAACAATGCAGCTTCTCATTTTCTAAAAATCCTCACACGGATCTAATAGCATTACTTTAATATTTCACACAAATCTCCAGTGAATGATCGGAAGTATGCAAAAAGCTGAAGCGGCACCACCTTTTAAAGTTAATGCAGAACCTTTTTTTTGGTTGGATTTCATGCAGCTTAAGATTCAGGCGAAGTTTCTGCCCCACGATCGGTTTAGAATAATGTTCGTTTCCACTTTTAAGGCATCACGTATATAAAGGCTGCTGTAACCACACTGATCATGATGATTCCACATCTGTTTACAAAACCTTCAGGGTGTTTTTTTGGGGGAAGTTTCGAAAAGACTCGTCTAGAAACCACCAGAAAACCCTTTAATTCCAGGATTGTTAGTCGGTCGGTGTCGGCGTGTTTTCTGAGGGCTTTTTGAAATAGGTACTTTTTTTTTTTTTTTTTTTTTTTTTGTCGTTTTGAATCCGGTCACATCAAAGGCTGGACTTGGAGATTTCACACGGATTTAATAATCAAAAGTACGTGAAACGGGAGGAAGAGAAATGTGAAGTAGTCAGAAATAATCTTTGCGAAAGGAGGAGGGATCCTGGCGTGAAATAAAAAAAAAAAAAATAAATAAATAAAAAAATCCTGGTTGTTTCTAGACTGGGTAGAGACGGGATTGAGAAAAGAAGAAGAAGGAGGAGGAAAGAAAAAAAAAACAACAAGACCTGGAGATATGTCTGTGTTTCCTGCTTGTTGGAGCTCTGAACAACAACAACAACAACAGTTAAATATAATGCTTGTTTTAGGACTAGACTACCTTCTTATTAGTGCAGTAAATCCATTTTTTGTACTTCATAGGTTTAAAAAAAAAAAAAAAAGAAAACGAGGATGTTGTAAATAGTGGTAGTAGATCAATCGACTTACAGTCTCTCTCAGGTTAATCGAACATAATCAAACCTCATCGGTTTTACTTAAACAGCCATGTTGTTGGTTAGTTGTTGCCTGGACTGGATCGAACCACACGTCGGATCTGGAGTCAGGTTTTTATTTTTTTTTGTGCGTGTGTCGTCCACCTTTAAACACAGCCAGAAGAGTAACAACACTGTTTTTTTTTTTTTTTTTAATAAATATGTTGCAGTAAAAGACATAAACTTCTAAAAATGTGACATTGCATGAAAGTGATTGTGATACTGACTCCAGATTTGTGCTACGTGGGTTTTATTCAGTCCAGACAAGGTGGCCTGTGATTAAAAGGACAAAAAAATAAATAAAAAATAGGCTCACTGGAAGTAAAAAATAATAATTTTGTGGAAATATCATGAGTTGGAAAATGAGCCTAAAACCTAACCAGTTTATTTTAAGGTCAGTTATTTTAGAAAGTGGTTACGTACCCTCACACAAGTACAGATCCTTCTCTCGGTCTTTTCTCTATGTGTATATAATATATATAAGCTGTTGTGGATCCATCTTCATTTCTTGGCCTTTTACAGGTTAAACACTTTTTTAAACATGATGTTAAATATTAAAAGGAACTCCATGTTTGAGAGTGAGTGTTACAGTCCTGTCCATAAATGACAATGAAAGGGAAAACTAAGTCATTCTGCCTTGTCAGTGTTTTATTTGTATGTTACAAATAAAGGAAAGTTGTTTGACTTTTCAAGAAGTTCTCCTTTCGTTATTTGTTTATTTGTTTTTCTGGTCAGTTTTTCTGTCGGTAACGAAACAAATGATTTCCCCAGGGTTTATAAATCCTGAACTGAGCAACCGCTAAAGCGAATGTGGCAAGAAACGACTATTTAACAGGAAGAAACTCTGAGCAGAAGCACTGATGCAGAAAATGAATGAATGAATGAACCTTGAGCAGAACCCAGCTGCTTCAGACCAGCAAAGAGGAGGAACGAGGGATATGCAGATATTTTTAATGCTGAATTGAGGTTTATATGCAAAAATAATAAGTGTGATCAAATATTTAAAAAATGAAAATAATTTTGCCCAATTATGAAAGTCACATTTGGCAAAAGTATGATGAGATGAGACAAACTGCATTATGTCTAGATTTAAGACTTTTTTCCAGAATATTTATTTATTTTTTGTATATCAAAAAAAAAAAAAAAAAAATAGCCCTTGTATTTTCACACATGTCATGTTTTTACTTATTTACGGAAGAAGAGGATTAGGGCCACTGAGAGAAAAAATAAATTGAAGTTAGAGCAAATTATTTATTTATTTATTTTTTTGAGTTCTGACTTTAATCTTTAAAATTCTGAGGGAAAAAAATCTGAATTCTAACATTAAAGACAGAATTGTGAGAAAATTCTGAGAAAAAAATCTGAATTGTGAGAAAATTCTGAGAAAAAAATCTAAATTGTGAGAAAATTCTGAGAAAATTTTTAATTCTAAGATTACAGTCAGAATACTGAGAAAAAAAATCTAAATTCTAAGAAAATTCAGAGAAAAAAAATCTGAATTCTGACATTAAATTCTGAGAAAAAAGAATTCTGAGAAAATTCTGAGAAAAAAAATCTGAATTCTGACATTAAATTCTGAGAAAAAAAAAATTCTGAGAAAAAATCTGAATTCTAAGATTACAATCACAATTCTGAGATAAAAGTCAGAACTAAAAAAATAATTTGCTCTAACTACATTTTTTGAAGTGGGCTTAATCCTCTTCCCATTTTTTTATTTAAATTGTTTAGTTTTAATTCACATTGACATTTCAGAGCTGTGGAACTACCTTGTCTTTGCGAGTTGTTCATGGGGGGGGACCATTTACTGCGTTACACCGAAACCGGAAGTTGTTGGTACATCGCTGCAGAAAGAAAAAAGAAAAAAGAAAAAAGATGTCCTAGCTGGGAGGAATGAATGGCTGTTGTGATGCCCTGAGGTGCCTTTGCTCACATCTGTCCAGGATGACATGAAGCTTTAAACTCGGTTCTCTCCCGTCTTCCGTTTTATTTTGTTCCTCCGCCGGTAAGAGAAAGAAAAAAGGACCCGAGCTCTAAGTGTTAGCGCACATTAGCTTTATTACCACTAAATTCATGCTAATATCGTTTGACCTTCTTATGAATAGCGCACAGAAACTTGTGCGCATCTACAACTTTCTTTACTTCACAGTTATCCTTTATTTAGTTATTATTATTGTATATTTTTTTAAGTTTAATGATACTGAATAGAAGCTGTCTCTGTTAGCTGCTTAGCTCGCTAAGTGGTGTTAATATGAATTTTGGAGCACATTTTGTATTTAGTTCACTTCCTGAGTTGCGGTCTCTGGCAACGCAAGAGACAGGTGACACATTAAAATAGTAATAATAATAATATTAATAATGACTTCTCTGTCAAATATTCAGCTGGTCACGGTGCCATGGCAACTAGGATGAAGCTGAAGCTGAAGACCGTGTTTGTGCTGTACTTCATGGTTTCCCTCCTGGGCCTCGTCTATGCACTGATGCAGCTGGGTAAGTGTGTAAGAATAATAATTTCACACGTACAAGTTTTTGGTTAACTACTCACAGTGACATATGAAGACAGCTAGTACATAAACAGACCAGATTAAAACATGCCCCTTTACTCGTTGAACGTTTTGTCCCTAATGTCGTGAAGGCCAGCGCTGTGACTGCACCGAACACGACCTTCCAAACTCCCGAACCATATCCCGGCTGCGGGGGGAGCTGCACCGCCTCCAGGAGCAGATGAGAAAGTCGGAGGCGACGAAACAGCCCCAGAAGCAGCCGGCCAAGCCCCCTCCGCCCACCATATTTGTCATCACTCCGACATATGCAAGGTACCATATCGCTCCGTATCCATTCGTCTCCACGTCGCCGTCCCAAACATCAGTCTCTGTGATCTGTGTCTCTGCTCAGGCTGGTGCAGAAAGCTGAGCTGACTCGTCTGTCCCAGACCTTTCTCCATGTTCCTCAGCTCCACTGGATCGTGGTGGAGGACTCCCCGCACAAGACCCCTCTGGTGAGCGACCTCCTGGTGAAGAGCGGCCTGACCTACACGCACCTGCACATGCCCACAGCCAAGGACCGCAAGCTACAGGAGGTGGGTAAAGGTCCTCGTTTTGTGAGGCAATGTGAACACGAGCACCTCTTAAAACGCTCGTCCTCCACCTCAGGGTGACCCCAGCTGGCTGAAGCCTCGTGGAGTGGAGCAGAGGAACGAGGGACTACGGTGGCTCAGAGAGGACAGAAGGGCTCAGCCGGGAGGAGACAACCAGCAGGGAGTGGTTTACTTTGCTGATGACGACAACACGTACAGCCTGCAGATATTCGAAGAGGTGGTTATTGGAGTCTGGATGTATTTTTTCATTATTATTATTCCCAGAAATGTCATGTCTACATTCAGATGTCCTCTTGTCCTAGATGAGGAGCACCCAGCGGGTTTCAGTGTGGCCTGTGGGGCTGGTTGGAGGGATGAAGTATGAGAGGCCTGTGGTGGAAGGAGGAAAGGTAGAGCGATGCTTGTCAACTGTGGAGTTAAAGTAAACGATTCAAGCTCGATAATCCTGAAAAACCCGTCTTTTACCTCAGGGAAGGACATAGATTTGGGTGTTTCTTAGTTAGCTTAGTATATTTTATAACAAATATATTAGTGATTCAAATATTTGAACAAATATTGCACTTATTTTATTATGATGCAGCAGATTATATATGACAAAACATTGCTGTATTTTCCTTTGTCCCTATGGAAACATCATTTGTCACCTTGTTATGGTCACAGCACAATCTCCTGAAATATTATTTGCTTACTAAACAAATGCAGATGTAAATGTTTTAGGTTTTCCCTAAACAACATCAAACCCTCAAACCCTAATAATTATTTCCAAAGTTTAACGGAAATATGTTCATTATAAAAATACTGTAATTATTAATTTACGTATTGTTTCAGGTCGTTCGCTTCCATACCGGCTGGCGTCCCAGTCGTCCCTTCCCGATGGACATGGCCGGCTTCGCTGTGTCCCTCAAACTGGTCCTGGCCAACCCCGAGGCTTGTTTCGACGGCGAGGCACCGATGGGCTTCCTGGAAAGCAGCTTCCTTCAGGGGCTGGTTACCATGGACGAGCTGGAGCCCAAAGCGGACAACTGCTCTAAAGTACGAGCCCGTGTTTGTGTGTGTGTAGGAGATACTGTGAGAAATAGTTGTGAAGACAGAAAGGGGACAATACGGTGGAAATTAGGACTGAAATGAAGTGACAACGTAGTTGAAAGCGTCATTTATTTATATGAGATGATTGGACAGTTTTTTTGCTGCGTTCACTGAGTTGATTCATGAAAAACCGCTGCTAGGCAACAGTTGGCGTCTAGAAGCCTCTCAGGTTAACAATGGAGGGTATGAACGTGACGTCACAGCAAGCGAAGTCTCCATGGTTACGGCCACTGAGTGACAAAAAAGTGACAGTTGATCATGGAGATTAGATAAGAGCTGTCGTACGATTCACTGAACCAGCAGATTTGAAAAGCAGTCAGAGATATATTTTTACAGATATTTCCTCACTCCCAAAGCAAAGACAAGTAAATGGATCGCTGCATTAAAAGAAACAACTGGAATCTAGACAAACCTGTTGTCGTGGTTCACATTTAGTGTCAGGTAATATTCATTTACGCTGTATTTTTGATGAAGTCAGATCTTACGTTACGTCCTGGAGGGCTGTCAGATAAGTTTGTGGATGTTGTTATTTTGGCGTAGTCACGGCCGACAACTACTATTAACTATTTAACTATTTCAGTTCCAATAATAAATAACAATCAATCCTCATCATTCTTCTAACGTCTGGTCAGATGCTACAGTATTATATGGCTAATGTTATTTCTCAGTAAAGCTCTTAGCGTTAGCATCTTTTATTTAGCTACATTTATCATAACGGAAATGACCTAAAACTAACTGAAACTAACTGAAACTGAGGCTAATCAACTTTTTCAGATCCATACTAGTTCATATGGATCATTGTCGAGTCCAGTTGTCCTTAATTTAATCTGATAATCCACGTTTTTCCCATTTCTCTGTATTTACTGCTACACTTCTCCATGTTTTTGCCCCTCAGGGGGCGTGGCTCCGGGCAGCGGTGACGTCAATGCATACCCTCTATTTACCAAACTATCATGCAACTAATGTAGAACATGCAATAATATGACAGGAGGAGGATGTTGGAAATACTTTTTTTTTTTTTAATTTCCTCAGATACATGAAATTATGAAGAAAACTCTTAATGACTATGATGTCAGCAAATATCACAACTTGCAAACTACATAAGACTAGAAGATGCTGTTCATGTGGAGTTTACGCTCAAACATAGTAAACAGAATAACATTTAGAGGCAGGATTTATGTTCATCCCCTGTTATGGCGGCTTATGAGTGAAAAAGGCCGAACCAAATCAAAAGGGGAGAAGTCTTTGCTGCGTCCATTACAATGAATTAAATTTATTTTTCTACTGGGTCCTCATCTGTTGTGTCTCAGACAAGAGCTCAACAGAAACTCTCTCAAGCAGACGCTAATAGCTTGTACGGTAACTCTGTTTTCCATCGCTATTTCTGCCGTGCTCTAAGTAGGTGTAGGCAACCTTTTGGAGCAACAATCAGCACAAGCCTTTGAAGTTAACCCATATGTCTTAATTAGGTCTAAACTTCATGACCCTTTACCTTTGTGTATATCATTAGGTAAAAGTTGAAACCTCCCTTTGAGGAAACAACTGGACTTTGGTTACTGCTCTCACTGCTGTGTATATTTTACACATTTACACATTATATATTCATATTATTATATAACGATTGCATGTATTTATATCTGTTTCTATGCAATGAAGCTACTGGGCACTGACTTTCCCACGAGATAAATCAAGTATCTAATCTAATCTAATCATGAGAAGATGGTTGAATAAAAGTATGGAAAGTGGAAAGTTAACCAAAGTATTAAGCGACTGTTATAAATAAACTGTTGTAAAAAATAGGTTAATCAGCTAATAACTGTGTGATGCAGCCTTAGTGGAAAACAAATGCCTTTGTCATTTATTATTATTTAGATACTTGTGAAGTTACGTGAGTGAAATATTTAAATTTTTAGTTGTAGCAGAATAGTTGCAGTATGATTTTGCCCAGAGTTTTGTGTATGTAGTTCCCCTTCATTCATTCATTCATTCATTCATTCATTCATTCATTCATTGTGTGTGCAGGTGCTGGTGTGGCACACGCGGACAGAGAAACCGAAGATGAAGAGGGAGGAGGCGTTGCAGGCTCAGGGACTGGGTTCAGATCCAGCCGTGGAGGTCTGAGAAACACACAAAACACACACACACACACACACAGACACACAGTGTAAAACGTACTCTGCCGTTTAATGCTGCACATGTAACTCTGCGTTGTAAATACTGTAAACAAAAAAAAACAAAGAAAAAACAAGAGAAATATTTAAATGATCCTGGTTATGACTGTCTATGTTTGTTTTCCTGTTTTTCCGTGTCGGGGTAGTAAATGTGCGAGTGTGTATGTGTTAGTGGATGCTGACTTTGTAGTTCAAACTGTTACCTGATGGGGGCGCCATTTTTTTAAAGTTAGTGCTGCTCCACAGACCTGCATACTGGTGTCATTCGTAGGGTTTCACTTGTTTACCTGTGTTGAGTGGAGACGACAGCAACCACCAACGTCCGGGCTGATTTTTTAGGGTCAAGTTCCTTTTATTCATGCATGGCCTCTTTTTCAGGGTGTTTATTATGTCTTTATTCAGCCAAATAGATGTGTCTTCTTTTATTTTTTTATCTCTTTTTATTTTTTTTGAGTCACGTGTCAAGAACCGTCAACAAAATCAAAAGCGCGATACTGATCTTCACTGAAACTGTGAAAGAACAACGTCCCTATGTTAGCACTGTTGAGCCGAGGTAGTGTTCATTACATATACAGCCGCAATAAAAACAAGCCAAACAATGAACAAATCCTAGAAACTAGTTGTTGCGTGGCCTTGTGCAGAAACATCCGGTGAAACTTAGCAACACAGCAATGACAACAACACACAATAGTTAAAGGTCCCACACCTAGTGCAGCTTTTAGAGCGAACTAGACATAGACAGCTTTATATGTAGAGATATTGAAATCCATTCCTAAAACCTGAGAGAGGGAGCAAACACTACTGAAATGAATACAAAGCACGCCTTCCACCATACATATCCACACTTCAGTAATAAGAAAAACACTTGAATTTGCCTCTGATGGGCAGCAAATCCCTGGTACTTTACAGTAGTGGCGTCTCAAAGCTATATTTGAGAAGAAGCTTCGAATATAAACACATCTACTCGAGCTATGCTGGATTATCTTCCACAAGGTCCTCAGAAGTGGGAAGAAGGACTAGCTCCTCAGCTACTGTTGTATGACACTGTATAGAGAAAAATAAATAAATAAATAAACAGCTAGTGCCTGCTTCAGTGTAACTAGTGCCTGTAAGTAAGTTCTCTACTGGTGTAAGATGTATTTATTACTGTAATATTGTTCTTTACATTGTACAATGTGATAATGTCTGTACCTGACCTTGAGAATAAATCTAGATCATGTTAAATATGGTTCATGTTTGTCTCCGGTTCTTTGTCACATTCGCCTGTAACTGTGTTTTAACTGTCAGCAGGAAAAATGGAGGAAACGCTGGTATAATAAAGATAATAGTTTATTGTCTCCGCAGTCTGGGCAGTGTAATAGAGTTCGGATTCAGACATGTTGATGTGCAGCCATGTAAAAAAAAAAAGATATAATGGATAGTGATGTATGGTGTGGGGTCGATACTGAAATATCGATACTTCTGATACCAGGTCTGTATGCTCTAAAATTGATTCTCAAATAAAAATATCGATACTTCTGATACCAGGTCTATTTGCTCTAAAATCGATTCTTAAATAAAAATATCTATACCTTCGATACTTTAGTCATTTGAGTTAATGTAGGAACACAGAGGAAAGTAACTAAACTTGTTGTGGCAACACAACAAACCTTGTGAAACACCTCAGGTTAAACCACAACACAGAATATGAAGCATTTATGATGAGGAGGACAGAGTCAGAATTAAGATGTAAGTTTTAATTTGATTGTAATTCTCAATAGTTAAACGATTTACTTATTTCTTATTATTTTACTTTTTTTTTTTTTTTAGTCTTTGAAACAGCATTTTCACATATTTTGTGTGATTGTGTCCTTTGTTTGGTTTTTCTTTTGTGTTCTGATGTTCTGATGATTTGAAATAGACTATTTTTTTTTATTATCATTATTTTTTTTTAAGATTTACCAGACGGATTAGGGTGTATTTACACAAAGTATCGGATCGGTATCGCCGATACCAGCCTAAATTTTAGTATCGAATCGAAAAGGAAATCGCTGGTATCGAACATCACTGATAATGGACTCAAATCAAGCCGATAACGGCAGTAACACATGCTGGGAGAAGTTTGTTCTGGACACGTCAACTGGGCAGAACTTTTTTCTCGCGTCGTGTCCGGTTACTGTTCTGTGATTGGTTAGAAATTGTAAGTGGGCGTGGTTAGTACGGAAAAGCGGAAGTGTTCGCGGCTACGAGCTCCCAGATGCTAACATTCGCTGCCTGGCCGCTAATTTCTGCCAGGTAGAAGTCGACATAATCGACATTTTGAGAGAAAAGCGCCTCTCGTCGTCCGTCTCCCGCAGCGGGTGTGACGTATGCTGGAGTGGGAGGGGCCTGACAAGGACTTCCCCGCAGTTCGCCACGTGAGCTTCTCGTGAATAAATTACTTGACCAAAACGAACTTTTTTCTTGTTCTCTCAGCCATAGGAGCAAGAACAAAATGTAAACACACTTAAGACTGTGGAGGAGGAACAGTTCAGTTTATGTTAACACTTCATTTGAATCTACTTAGCTTTTAGCAACAAATTCAGTTGGTGGTAACACTTCATTAAAAGTTAGTTATGTTTGTGATGTTTTTGTGTTGTTCGTCGCAATCTTGTGAACGTGATATTGCGGGAAAACCATATTCAATTTCTGCTTAGATTTAGATTTATGCCTTTATCTTGTTTTTCTGTAGCATGTTCTCTTAAGTGTTAAAGTGGAGCAGGCAACAAATGTTAACATGTAAATAGAGAATATGAAAAAAGCCAAAACATTATGACCAATGACAGGTGGTGAGTAACACTAATCCTCTTATTATTGTGGCATTGAACCATGGGTGGGACATATTGGGAGCAAGTGAGCATTTTGTCTTCAAAGGCTACACACTTTTAGGTCGATGGCTGTGGTGTTGTGGCTAAACTGCATTAGTTTCCTTCACCACCACAGCAGATGACTCTGTTTTTGGCTTCTGATCTCAGCTTGTTTACAAACTGTTCTGATGAAAAGTTCAGTGTAATGCTCGTATTACCGGCACGATTGGGAACCGAGCCAGCGGCACATCTGTTTTTTTCTGTCTGAGTGTGAATCAGGTGATTCGCTTCTGTAGCCAGAGGCAGGGCTGTGATTTAAACCCGTCACTTTTCTCAGACTCGTCACACACACAGTACGTCTGGGATTTTTATCGCCTTTTTTTTTTTTTTTCTTTTCTCCTGTATAATTTACCTTTTAAGTCTTTTGTCTGCCTTATTTTTTTTTTCTGCAGATTCACCGCGTAGTCACCGTCCAGGCTAAAACAAACCCTGACTTGTCTCTGCCTGACAGTGACCATGGCAACCCCATCCCAGCGTCCGGTGCTGTCACAGAGTGATTACAGGCGTGGGCAGGGGCTCTCTAAGCTCGACACGGCTGAGGTTTTTTTAAATTTTTTTTTACAGGCCTCTGTGGCTGGCAGCCGTTACGCCCTCCCTGCAGGGAAGTGGCCCTTCTCGGTGACTATATAAGGAAAGTGTGGAGGTGTGAGTCTGCAAAAAACACACTCTCACTGAGGACCTTCTGAGACGAAAGGTGAGTAAGAAGAGCTGGAGTCATCGAGTCAGATGCACCGTGTTGGATCCACGGTGATTCACATGTACAAGTATGCGCACACAAGCACATCCACAAAAAGTGGACCAGACTTCTTGTGGCTCTAGAAGCTGCTTTTATTATCGTCTGAGCAAACGTTAGCTCCACTGTCGTGCTTTCAGTCACGGGTAACACTTTAATGTGTCTGTTTTCCTGTGGTTTCGCTTCGTCACAGTTGCACAGTGTGCGTGTGCATACATGTACGAGGCGTGTGAGTGCAGTAGGTTCTGACTAAAGCGCCTACACACACACACAAGGTAGTAAGCAGCTCCCACTCCCTGACCCACCCAGACGTGGTGTTTACCCTCCAAACATTAAGTGACCGAGCTAATCCTTTATTTCTGTAGACGCATTCTTTCTTCAGCTCTTTACCTGGTTAACAGTTCAGAGCGTCCTCCACGCGTTAGTGGGTATGAACGGACATGAAAGAGACGTGCGTTTTACTTAATTCCAAGGAAAGAGTTTTCGGCTTATAATTAAAATGTGTGTTATTGATTTCACAGCTGAAGGTCCTTTTTTTCCCCCTCCTTTTATTTGGGATTTAAAACATTATGTTAAAAGGGCCTCGCGGATTTAAAATACAAACATTTATTATTGGATTCCCTCCAGTTTGATTTTAAAGTTTTAATTTTACAGTCCAAAAATAACCTTGTTAATAACCTTTTTTTTTTTTAATGCACTGTTTATAAATCATGTAACGTATCATGTATTTATCTCACATTTATTAATTAAAAAAGGATTATTCTTATTATTTAGATACATAAATGAATGTTGGGTACTTATCTGTGACTAAAGATGATAGAAGGGGAATAATTAAAGAAAACTTTGATGTCACAAGAAATTGTACCTGCAGTAAGATAACACTCGTACTCCTAAACAGTCTGTCTACATGTCGACCAGTATTTAAACTAAACACTAAAACACTAAACTTTTTTTTCCACTGGTATAGGGCCCTCAACCTTGTGGTGCATTCAAGTGCTGCTCAGATGGCCTCTTGTTAATGTGACATCAGAATAATAATACGAAACCGTAGTTCCCGGGAACATTAGGGGCATTTACACGAACGCGCAGTTTAGTGAGCGCATGAAAATTGTGCTCGGCGACTATTAGAGTTGTTGAGGTCATACATGCAAAAACATGGCCCACGCTTCTCTTGGTGCTTTGTGTATGAATGAATCCGTCAGGTTGCACCTGGTCAATTTTTCCCCTGCAGCACATGTTGTCTATGCTGGCGCCACATATTGAGCATATATAGAGGGTCCGTGTCTTTATGTTGATCCTAAAAAAGTAGTAGATGTGAGCTTTGTGGAGTTACAGGTGGAGAAAGTACGGAGACAAATAAACGTGACAGTAACATTGTTTTTGTTAGTTTTTCATTATTCCCAAGAGTTAATAATATAATTCACCAGCTCTCATTGTGAATCCTACTAGATTATACGTGACAACTGAGCAGGATCATAGTTAATGATCGACAGCGGCTGATGACAGAGTAGGACGTCTGCTGCTGCTGCTGGTTTAGTACATTTGCTCTTTTGGTTTTTGTTGAGTTTACCCGAGTGAACACGAGCAAAGGAATGCGCACGGTGAGTTAAGGTTACAGTGCCCAGTGTGTGTTTAAGGGTGTAAAGGGAAGGTGTGTGTTTTCTGAGTAGAGACGGGGACAAAGAGTCCTGGATAGCGAGAGTGCCCTGCTGCATTGTGTGTGTGTGTGTGTGTGTGTGTGTGTGTGCGACTCTATCACATGTGTGTCCGTGTTTGCTCTCGGCGACGACGGACGGACGCGCAGGTGTGGGCAGGGTTCGGTGTGTGACGTCGTGCGTTCGGGGAGTGAGTCGAGCTCCCAGCTCTCAGTCATTCACTCAGCTCTCAGTCATTCAACAGGAAGGAGTTGCTCAGCGCTGCACACGCAAACACACACACACAGACACACACACACAGAGACGCAGAGACTACAGCAAGACACCAGGTAAGTCTTTTCTGGCAAATCTAAAACTCAAACATGTTGCTTTTTGTCGTAATCGAAGGTAAATGTCATGTTCAGTCATTTATTTTCATTCTTTTTTTAGTTCTGTTTAAAGCTGTTTTTTTTAAAAATCAGTGTCTTTATTTGTTATGGTTCGCTTTTTTACTTTCTTGTCATTTAAAGTATTTCCTTTCTTTTTAAAAATCTTCCTTCTGTTCTTCGACATGTTTCTATCTTTACTTTGTAACCTGAGCCGCTATTAGATTAAGTGTCCTACACCTGCCATCTGAACTTGGTCTGTGCTTTATCTTATCTTATCACACCACATAACACAGATAACGTATCTTGATCTCACTCCTGTCATTTCTTTTGTTACTTGGAACGAGTACATAGTTTACATCACCATTTAGATTTCATCCACTCACATACTTGGTCACTCAAAACTAATAAACTCTACAAATACACATATATTTAAATCAGTTGTATGTTTACATGCTAGCTGTTAGCAAGAATGCTAACTTCTTTTTAAGAGATTTGTGAAAGCTAAAAAAAAAAGACGGCACAACATCTTTAAAAAATGTACATGTAGAAACCTGGGACCACCCAAATCCTAAATATGAAGCTACAACTCCGTTAGCGTAGCTTAGCAAAGACTATAAACGAGTCATAAAAGTTAGCCCAGTTCTGATAAGACTAAAGAAAGTTGCTGTTCCCACCCAAGAAATAAAACAAGAAATGATAATCCCCCTAAAACCTTTTTTCACAGTTTACATAAACAAGATTTACGCTAAGATAAGCTAATTAGCCTCTAGCTAGCGTCTAACTTGCCTGAAGCGGCAACTTGTCTTTAAAATAGAAACTTTTACCCATTTTTTGTTTGCAAAAATGGGTAAATTGTTAAAAATAAACGAGGAAATGTAATATTGAAAGCTGCTGCCGTGTATGTGGGTTTATTCAAATTGTTGTGGCTAAATACAGACGTGGCAAGCAAATGCAAAGCAGCACTCCCAACAGAGCGGCTTTTGTGAAGAGATGCAGCTGACCTAATTTAAGCTGGAAGAGTGAAAAGGCTCCAAATAATTAATCACTATTGACACAGGGAAGACATTCCTGCCGCGGGCGGAAACCGAATTTTCTTTCACTTGTGGCAACAAACCCAGTCGGTGACGTCGCGTCAGGTGTTTTTCCTCGAAAGGCTCCCGTGATGTGCACACCCAGCATTCGATTTATAAATCTTTTAATGGTTCATAAAAATTTGCGAATTGGGTGCCGTCGCCCGCTGAGGGAGACAGTGGCGGTGACTCAATCTGAGGTCACCCCTCCAGCATCCAGCGGGTCAGATCAGAGTCAAAGTCTAACTCTGAGTACGTCGTGTCTTTTAGTTTGGGACATCCAGATGTGATCGCAGCCCCGATAACGTTGACCTCCAGCTTTGGTTACACACACTGGCACTTAGCCAAGCTACAAGTCAGACTACTGGGGTTTAACACTGACGTATTTTTTGTTTTGCTATAAACCAGAATCAAATTACTTTTCATTACAGCAATAAGCAATAAGAATAAGTCAGAGTAAGTAGGCAATTATTGTGAGAATACACGCATCAATTCAAAAAAAATAACAAATATATATAAAAATATGTGTTCTGAGTTGTTGCTCTATATTATAGAGCAACAACTCAGAGTCTATAATATCATTGAATATGGGGTTTTGCACAGCTGGAAGCTATTGCACATGGTGAGTCCAGAATCCAATAATATAAAAGGGAAAATGTACAAGTACATGAAAATAAAATGAACATGAGTTATTGCACAATATCAGTATAAATATGGGTTATGCAGACTCAGAGCGAGGACTTGCTCTTGCGGGGATGGTCTCCTGTGGCGCTGCTGTGGCGTAAACGTCTTGTGATGCCTTTTAAAAGCACATACCACCCACATCAGCAGATGTACGCTGATAAAACCCGCAGACACTCACACAAAACCAAGTTGCTGATCTCACATTTATCTTCCATCTGTGGCATTTTTTATTTTTTTATCATCTGCGACTTGTCCCACGTAAAATTTTTTGTTGCACCTACTTGTGAAGTGTAACGGTGTTAATCTCTAACCCGTCTCCTCTCTTAAAAAAGGCAACAGTAAAAGAAGCGAGAGCGCGACAGAGGACGCCAGACGTTCGAAGGCAGCGACGAGAAGATGACCATCGGCAAGAGGCAGAGCTCCGTCCGAAGCTCCATCCGGGCCCCGAAGTTTCTGGACAAATCCAGCGGCTTCTACGGTCGCCTGGATGAGCCCGAGGTGGCACAGGAAGTGGAGGAGAACGGGATGTGCGACACGAGCAGCCCGTCTTTGAGCAGCAATTCTGGGGCTGAGGAGAGAGAAGAGGTCGAGGTGTTTGACTTCAACGAGGGCCTGATGGAGGACGACGGCGAGACTCTCCTGCACAGGAAGTCCAGCCGCCGCAGCAGCCGGTGGAGGAGAAGCTCCAGGAGGAAGCAGAAGGAGGGGAGGGCCGAGGAGGAGCAGGCCAGGGAAGAGAGGCCGAGTCTGGGCACGGAGAGTCCCGTCGAGGACCCCGTCCCGGAGGACGGCTTTGTGAAGATGGAGGAGGAGGAGGAGGAGGAGGAAAGTGAGAAGACGGGCACGGCGAAGGAGCCGGCGCTCGTCCACTTCCCGGTCCGGGAGGACGGGGACGACCAGGTCCTGATCAGAGACAAGAAGAGAGGACGAGAGGAGGAAGGAGAGGAGGAGAGGAAGATGAAGAAGGAGCAAGAGCAGGGGATGAAGATGGTGAAGAGGAAGACGGTGAAGACTTATCGCAAGGTAAGAAAAAAAAAGAAGTGTCTTTTTACTATTACAGTTCTTCTTCTTCTTCTTCTTCTTCTTCTTCTTCTTCTTCTTCTTCTTCTTCCCTTTCCACTCATTTACATAAATTCCACACTCAGGTCCACACTGGTTAAACTTTAAGCCCCTGAAGGTTACATAACCGAGCGCTCAGAGCTCCTGGAACAGAGGGGTAAAGTTCTCCCTCCACATCCTCCACATAATGCACACCGGGTTATTAATCACCATGGAGACTATCATATCATCTTAATAAAAGCCTGCCCCCTGGGTCAAAGTACAGCGGCCACTGGTGCATGTCACCGGCACATTAAATCCCCTCTTTCTTTCTTTCTTTTTTTTTTTTTTTTTCCTTTACGTCACAATTAATGATGTGAGAATAACCGGGCTGGAACACTCACAGGCTTTTAGCAGCGAACAGACAGATTGTTCCTTCACCTGATTCACATGTTGTCAGGATTTACTGTTTCCACACAGACACAGAGAGAGAGAGACAGGGGGACATTCCTGTGCCTCTAATGTCACATCTTTTGATCAGTGGAACAACGTGAGGCGACGCTGACCCGCCCACTAAACCCACACCATAAAACACATTCCTGTGCTGCTGTTAATAAGCTCTGAGCCTGACCTCTGGAGAGGTTAGAGGACGGACTCACCGAAGGACACGCTGAAGAACTTTAGTGCCATTAACAAAATGCTGTTGCATATAAAAAATAAAATAAATAAAATTCCCACTAGAGTCGAGAAATGTGGCGTAAAGTCACCTGTTACTATAGCAACAAGCTTTCTGGTTCATCATCATCATTATTATTATTATTATTATTCAGATAATAAATGCGACCAAAGAGCCCTAAAGTCCTTTTTTTGCATTTTATTTATCAAGTCTGTCATTTCCTGGGAATTTCCCTGCAAGCGAACTCGACACCAAACCCGCATATACAATGACGGATTATGTGCAACAAATTTCCTCTGAAATGTTTTTAACCGGTGCTTTTTCTGACGTCGACCTGACACGGAAGCGCTTCTCATCTCGACACAAATACCTAAGCTGGAACGACACACGGTCGCTCCGTGGAGGAAATGGCTGAAATTAAAACAGAAATATTTCAACACCTAAGGGATGGACTGAGATTCACTTTAGCGCAGGCGTTTTTTTTAGCCATTTCCTTATAAAACAAATAGCACAAGTATTAGTTCTTACATGTGCACTTTTAGGTTTAGTGCAACAATGGCAACTAACACTTAATAGACGAAACCATAAAGTAATAAAACATTAGCCGGGAAGATGTAGCCAGACACAAAGGACTTGGCTACGGTTCTGTTCATGCAAATTTGTTTTATGCCTGTTGTATATTGCCGCACCAACTTCTAGCCAGTTGTTACATAACATCACGCAAAGCACGGACGCTAAAGTCCTCCAGGGTGGCGTGGTTCACGGCCGACCTCGACGCAACAACTGTTGGACAATCGATCGCCGCTGTGGACTTTGCTTTAACTCAACTCAACATACATGACAAACAGTTTTCCTCTGATCTGTGTGTGTTTAATGTCTTGTGTTGATTGCTAACTCTGCTCTTCTTCCCATCAGGCCCTGGACCGAGCCTTTCGCCGCGGCTGGGAGGCCTTCATCACCAACCTCTACAGCGTCACGCTCGCGCCCGACGCCTCGTCCTCGCCACCGTCCTCCTCGCCCTCCACCAAGAGGAAGCACAACTCGGTGCTGGCTGAGTTTCAGTAGAGCTGGGCGACGACGACGAGAGCCCCGTTCAATGTCGAATTTGACTAAATCAGGTTTACGCAGTGTTTTTCTCTTTTCTACGTAGAAATGGACGATAATCCCGCCTCGAGGCCCGGGCTTCCACGTGTCCGGTCTGAGAAAGTTACAGAGTCTTAATTACTCATTGCAATGTTTACTGACTCGTCGCGTCACCGTGCACGTTAATTAATTTGCTCACGCAGGTGTTTTCCCTTCACGAGCTGTTGATTTGACACCGAAAGTCTCTGAGGCTTGAATGGAAACATCCCGGTTCAGCTTCTTCTGCGTCGCTAATTTCAGTTTTTTTAAGTCGGAGGTGAAAGAACTTAGCGGCTCCTTACATCTGTTCCACTGTTTCCTTTGGCTCCACATTATGAAACCACCGTGTTGATGTGTGACCGAAAAGGAGCAGAAACCTTCCAGTGTGTCACGGTGACC
Organism: Mugil cephalus; assembly: GCF_022458985.1. Lineage (NCBI taxonomy): Eukaryota > Metazoa > Chordata > Actinopteri > Mugiliformes > Mugilidae > Mugil > Mugil cephalus. The sequence goes on from NC_061770.1 coordinate 39,743,446, forward strand.
GATGAGTGGACTTTTGTTCCGGAGACATTCCTGTTTCTGCGTGATCATCGGAGCAGCTAATCAGTAAATCAGTCGGGGGTTAATGAGAGCAGGACACGCACGGTCCTGCCCGGGCCTGGTCAGGGACACATTTTTTTTGTATGATACTATTTAAGGAGACGTTTTAACCATTTCTAAACTGCGTGTGCACAGAACTTCTTTAACTTTTGAGTTGTGGGACAGCTCGTTAGTGTCTTCCTCATGAGAGGTGCGTGTTCGTCCTGGTGAAGGTTGTTAAACCTGACGGGACGGGACACAAGAGTGTGTGCGCGGGTGTTTATTTGAGAACTTAAACAGAAAAAGTTTTTATTGTACGATTGCAGATGAATGTAATGTTTTTTTTTGTTGTTGTTTTTGTATGTGAATAGTGCCAAATCCTAAATATAATATAAATATAATAAGTAATTATTGATTTTTGTAGTTTAAGATAAGTTTAAAATAAAATGTTTGAAACAAGTCTGCTGTAATTTTTAATTTTTTTTTAATATTACCTCATGTGTGCTGAACCGTTGACTGAATAAACCAGAGAATAAATACTTTTGTATCTTAATTAAACCTTTTTCTAGTGATGAACCATAAAAAACATGCACTTTTCTTGTTAAACAAAGAGTAATATTGTATTTTACTGGCGTCAGACTAAACATATGTGTCACTGTAACATGAGTCATGTATGAAATGAATGGTAACTCGTAGGTGGTCCCACTGACACATCAGATGTAGGTGAAGATTTAACCTGCTCCACTGACACATGGATAAACGCAGCGATAAGTTTGTCAAAGTGCCAACTATGATCTTATATGTGCACTAAACAATATATTGCCGTAACACGTGGCAGAGGTTGCATTAGTTTCGACCCTTGATACCGACGGTAGCTGTGCCAAAAAAGATTCTGCTCCGTGGACACTTTAATGAGATCAGAATCAAAATGATTTAAAGTCCCCATAAAACTACGCACACAGGGTGCACCCATGAGTGCAGGGTGAGTCATCGGCGCTGTTAAAAGGTTTCCCAGGAAATAACTAACTAACTACTCCACAGGCAAACTTAAATTTACTTAAATTTACTTGAGGTAATCCAGAAAAAAAAGGGCACACAACCTTAAAACCACACGGTTGGTTTTACTGTTTATTTAAGAAAGGGACAGTGCAATTTCATAGAACACATGATTACCCATGGTTAAAAAAGCCAGAATTAGCCAGAAGGCTAGTTTTCATCTGTAGTCCCCTGGCCTTGATGTAAAAAAGGCAATAAGCATACAATACATGTACAATATAATACAGATACATAAACAACACTTACTGTATAATTAAAAAAAAAACAAACAAAAAAAAAACAATCAAAATACAACACAACATTTTATCATAACATCAAAACATCAGAGCATCACAACATATTTTAGTGTTGGCAGCTATAGGTGTTGATAAGCCACGTTTTCAGTTTTTTAATAGTGTAGGTCTCCCTTGTGCCTCCAAAACAGTTGTGGCCTCTGTAAATCATCCCACAGATACTAGATCCAGTAAACGTGGAGGCCAGGTCGACACCTTGAGCTGTACTTCATGTTTTTTTTGAGTTGTTCTTAAACTGCTTTTGTGTCAGGCTGCGTCCTGGTGGGGATGTAGCGTCATTGCTATGGGGTGGAGGGTGATACATGTCTAAAAGTGACACCCACATGAATGCAACGTCCAACAGATTGAATTGTCACAAGATGCTCAGTGTCGTTCACTTTTCCTGCCAGTGGTCATAATGTTATGTCGGAAGTTGCACAGATTCATGCTGCTACGCTGCTTTTTTTGCAGTGTATTTATCTTTTATTCTTTATCTGTTTTTATTTAGTACCTATAGTTACTTATGGTGGGGAAATAATCCAAAAATCTCATTCTTTTGTACAAATCTTATCATGAATGACGGTATCCTTTGGTAATGGAGAAATGCATTCTCATATATAAAAATCTGACATCCAATATAGATCCAAACTAAATTCAAATATCTAAATAAGCCCATTATACTGATAGACTAATAATAAAATTAAAATAAACACAAAAAAACACAAACCTGATATAAAGATGATGTAAATTCTGCTCGAGTCTAACCAGATCAAACTTCAATTTAAGCAAAAGCAATAACATCAAAGAAACAAAGGTAAAACATTGCTCTCTTACTAAAATAAAACCTGCAGTGGATCACATTAAAATGTTGGTGTTGGTGTTTGACCTAAAATGCCGCAGAACTCAAACAAAACCCAAATACCAAATGAAATTATTTGGACAACAGGTTGGGAATCACTTAGTACCTTACTTTAGTAGATTTAAATGCACAATCTCAAAAATCTTTAGTCCTGCTCCATGTTGGCGCAAACTCTCAGACTCAGTGGCTGGTTTCAGTCTCTTTGCTGCCACCTCGTGTCGCTCAAAATCATTTCAGTCCTAACGAGAATTAAATAAACTCCGTTCAGCTTTTGACGTTTTAGCATAAAGCGTTTCTATGTAGTTAGTTTAACATAAATATATATGTTTTTTTTTTTTGCACCTTTTGTCAGTTTTCATAATTTAAATTCAGCCAAGAGGAGACTTCCGGGTGTTGCCGGTGGGAGGAGTCATCCTCCACGCGGGACATAAAAACCAGACGCACCCGCTCCTTCGTCCACTTCCTTCTGTCTTCTGCTCGAGGTAAGACTTTCTGTCATGCTCCTCCTTAACTTTCATTCATTTGAAGACTCTATTTATTTATAATACTAGGCTACTGAAATGTAGAAACGTATGTGTGTGAGTTACATACTTAATTTAGTTATTTAGTTTGATACTCGGGGTTGTGTTGTTGTAGCTGTGCGCCTCTTTAGGTGCAGCAGAAACCAGACCTCACAATCCTCAACCATCCACCATTAAAATTTGTCAATTTAATCTAAAGCAGTGTAGTATCTTAAACAGATGCATGATACTTAAAGGTTGCATGTTGTATTACAACACAGATGTCAGATTAAATAGGATATTTTACCAGGAAAAAAAAAAAAAAAATGGCCGATGCTCGACAGGCGCAGTGTCTCTCAATGATGATAACTTTCACAGACCTGTACTGAATGACTGTGATTGCACTTTTTTAAATCTGACGTGAGACGCTTGTTCATTACATTATAATAATGATTTTTTTTTTTTTACCTGCTCCTTTCTGCGCCCTTTGCACGTTGCGTGGAGCAGTCACGTGGGTAGTTCACCTGCTAGCTATAGCTATAGCATGCTAACTCGGTACTTTCCCTTTTTATCTGTTTTTGCAGATGGAGGTGGACACAGAAACGACTTTATGCAAAGGTAATTGTCTTGAACCACCTGGTTATATTGGCTCTGTTGTGATTCCTGGGTGTTGACTTTAAATAAAGTAGCTTTAAAGTGTTAAAGTGTAGCTTCATGCTACGGTGATGTCTCATTTGAACTCTCTCACTGAATACATCTCTTGAGGAAACTTCAATCTCTCAATTTTCTGAGTAGCATGGAGCTATTAAGAGTGTTCCCCCTCAAAGCTGTTCTTAAAACTCACTAAAATCTTGCTTTACTTGTGGTTTCAGATGGGAGGAACACAAGCCCCCACCCTTTCCATAAGGTAATTACCAAGCATTACAACTTTTCATTTTCACCATGGTTTCAGTATATTGGCTCAGCAACATCCGCGTCATGTTGGCTTTCATTTGCCTCTGTCGGAGCTGTGTGCTGCAGTGATGAATCTCTGAACTCTCTCTTACTGAATCAGCCTTTGAAGAAACTTCTTTACCAGATTCTGAGTAGCATGTGGGCACCAATAAACCCCCGTAACACGGTGAAATGTGGCGCCTCTCTAATTTAATCCACTCTTATATTTGCTCAACAGATCCTCAAAGATGAGAAATGAGACGGACTCTTGTGCAGGTGAGCAACATTAAATCTATAGTAGAAACTCCTCTGAGGCTTCAACTGATGAGTTAATAAAAAGACAAGCATATGCCTGAATCCTGTGATGACGGTTTATAAATCTGATCGGCCCTTAAACAACATGAAAGCCCTGCTTCGCTTTTATACATGTGGCTAAATTATGTTTTTTCTTGTAGGTTGATGGTCACTGTTTGACTCGCTGCTCGTCAGAGCAACTTTAAACTTCACAGAGGTGAGTTGAACATGGTTTATTCTAAGAGTATGTTCAGTTGTTGGGTATAAACATGATGATTACAATTAAAGACAAGCATATGCCTGAATATAGTGATGCTAACCTTTGATCTGATTACCCTTTGCTCAAATAGGGAAACGTTCCCTTTTTCCTTATTTTGGTCATGTGATTAATTTTATATTTCTCTCTAGATGGAAGTTCAACTTCAAGCCTCTGATGTGCAAAGCTGCATCATCCTGTAAGTCTTTTTGTTTTGTAGTTGTAGTAATAGTCAAAAATGCCTTGACTGTACAGCTAAAACCAAGTTGTTTCTAATGGTTTGAAAGGATGATATGGGTTAGCACCCATTTAAAAACCTGGACGACTAATGTCACATGGCAATTTGTCACCAAAGCCCTGATCAAACATGAACGCACATAAATGACACTTGCAGTGGTTTTTGATTCCTACTAAAGTGTTGTTTCTTTCTACAGCCTCTGCCGTCGCTTGAGGAGGACGTCGCCGATGCTGGAAGTCTCATGGTGAGGTTCATTTCTCGTCCTTGTGAAGAACGTCCGACGTTTAAATGCAGTTTCAATGATGATGATACTTAGCTCACTTTGAACCGATGTGAAACGACACGAACAACTGAGGAACTGCATTAGTTTAAGACTTAGTCTTTTTAGATCGGTTTGAGATTAAATGTCATGAACCGTAAACGGCATCTTTGAGTAACGTAAATTTACTTTGTCTTGGTAGATGATTCGCCGACTGTGCCAGCGACGTGATGTGGGTGCTCCAGTTTGAGGTGAGATGAGTAGAAACCCTAAGGTTGTGTCTTTATTTCCCAGATCTGCTGATAATGATGAGATACATTTGGAATCTCGTTCGTCTGAACTCCTGTTGAGAAATGGAATATCTGACATCGGTGGTGGTCAAACAGTTATTAGTGTAAACTTCTATCTAGTGTGTGGACCTGACTGTGTCCTCTATTGCAGGTACATGATTGTGGACACCCAAAACGCTGCTGCTGCCGCCCCCAGATGGGACTTGAACACATCTGTGCAGGTGAGAATCATTTAGAGTCTGAGGCTGGAGAAGTGCAGCGACGCTTCATACGTAAATCGTTATTGTTAAACGTGTCACGCCCAGTTTCCTTCGTGATGACACCCGCACATGTCTTACGCCTTGCGTCAATGCCAGAACCTGAAAAGGTGAACCCACTGGCGTTGCCATGGCAACAAGGGGATGACCCGTTGGGGTTACCAACAGTCTGAATGGAAACGGACTAACATGGGGGGTGACAAATCTAAAAAAAAAAAATGGGCCTTTTTGCATTTCTCAGACATGTGTATGACAAACTCTACAAAACTTTTATGAAGTTAGACGGGTTTACAGTGTGTTCACCTGTATTCTATCTTTTTTAAGGTCTGTTTGGTGTTGGCACAACCTGTCAAGTACACACTGCCCCTCAGAGTTGACCCAGAGTTGAGGTAAGTGTCGAGTCACTGCTCCAACTATAAACGTTTTACGCTGACGTGATGACTTTCTATTACCGCCCCAGTCTGAGAATTCATGACTGATTGGTTTATGCTGATCAAACAAAAAACTTCATGTTGAAGATGTGACAGAAGCAACTATGAAAATTAAAGTGCGTACTCATGTTTCAGGTTCCTCAAAAGCAGCTGGCTGCGTTGGACTTCTTGCTCTATACGCGGTAAGATTTGTTTTTTTTGGTTTTTTTTTTTTTAAACTTAATTTGAAGTGATGAGTTCCAGTTACCGCCCCAGTCTGAAGATTCATGACTGATTGGTATTCTCTGATCAGAACTAGATTAATAGTGTGTGTGTGTGTGTGTTTTTTTTTTTTTTTTTTTTTATAAAGAAGGTAAAGTGTCCAATCTCTAAGCATTTTTTTTTTTTCCTCTTTCAGACTCGACATAATCTGGTGCCATGATGAGCTGTAATTCAAGTGTAGGATCCTGATCAACGTCCTGCTCCATGTTGTGTTAAAAAATTAATGAAAATTACACCAGTTCCTGTTTGTATGCTTTTTCAGTGTATGAATAAAACTGAACTGAATCATACTCCTGTGTACAAGTGTCTTCAATCTGTGGCCGTATGAATATTAAGTCAAACTGACTTCTGTGCTGATTAAGGTTAGAATATTTTAATGCTCGTGGGCTAAACTAGAAGCTGGCATCTGAAAATATCCCACCTGTTTTTGCCACATTTTGTATGAGAGCTAAAGCTCCACTTGCATTTAAATCCTGGAGTGAGTGTAGTTGCATATGTTGTGCAAGCCAAAGCACTCACAAATGGTTTTGTGGTCAAGTTTATCAGAAGTGAAAGTCACATTTCCTCAAATCATTGTTCTATTCTTGACACACAGTCATAAAAAAAAAATGCATTTTAATTTGTGCAAATAAAGGAGACATGTATTGACGCATCAGTCATAAGAATACAACGGTTGAGCTTGGTTTTATTGAGTCCACAGTCCAGTCAGGGCTCAAATGTTTCCCTACGTTCAGTCAGCGGTGAAGATCCTTGCAGCGATATCATCCAGTAACCAGTCTACTCCAGTTAATAAATTCTCTCCCGTTACTGCACTGCAACCAATAATACACCAGTGATGACTTTTGATCTCATCCAGCCCCATCGCCTGCAGGAGAAACACCAGGTTAGTTACAGTAACACAAAGAACTGCAGATATCTGTTAAAGCTGTACTCTACGTCTCTTAATGCCAGAGCAGAGCTCACCTCACGTATGGCTTCTTTTGACAGGGATCCAGGTAAGTCCTGTTTGTTTGCAAAAACCAGCAGTGTGGCACCAGCTAACCGCTGCAGAATGGACAAATACAGTCTGTTATGTACGAATCAGATGTGTGGCAGGGGCAGATTGATTAATATTTAATGTAGCACAGAGTTTATGATCTGAAAGCTAAGTCCTCCAGAATCATCATGTTCCTATAACAAGTCCAATTAGCTTTTTAAGCTTGTTTATACTCGCTATATATTGTCACCTTTAAACAACTAAAAAAAGAGAATTATTACATCTCTCATCCTACTTGTCCATCTATACTACATAAGTATGAATTCAGACGCACAAAAAACTAAAATTTAAATACTCAAATACAAGTGAACTTGCATTAGGTACAGAACTATTAGCACTGCAACCCCAAAGTATCCTCAAAACTACATGTGCTTCATCACTTGTGTGTGATCGTTTCTATACCTCCTCCAGCAGCAGTGCGCTGAGCTCCTGCCTGCAGTCCTCCAGTCGGAGCCTGTCTGCGCTGTCCACCACCCACACCAGCCCGTCCGTGCTCTCAAAGTAGTTCCTCCAGTAGGACCGCAGTGACTTCTGACCGCCAACGTCCCAAATATTCAGTTTAAACCTAGGAAGCCGCAGAGGGAACACGAAGAGTGTTAAGTAATCGTGGGAACGTGTGAACTAATAAAAACCTGGTTAGTTAGACCACATGACATCCATGAATGACTTCCTGTAATCTTTAAGTTGTGGATGTGCACGTTCAGAAAAGCGGCTGCAGAGTTGTAGTTTTGCATGTTGCATGGCGCTCGCTTCAGTGGGTCCTCGTGCACAAGCACGGGAACAACTGAAACCTGCCAAAAGATTAACTGCAAGAAATATATAATAGAATATAATGTACACTGAACATCACACCACACTGGTGGAGTTCACAGGAAAGATGCCTCCATCACCAAGGACCCCACCCACGAAAACAGTCTATAATCAAGGCCTGCTTCATGTCATAGAATGCACTGTTCACCTTTTCAGTTTCTGATTATATTTCAGTTCATTTTTGCATTGGGCGTTTTGTATTTTAGTACTATATGTACATTCTTATATTCTACTTAGATATTTTGGGTGGACAGCAAAAAGAAGAACTTCACTGACCGTGGGAAACCTGTTTCAACACCGTGCACGTGACAATAAACTCTTTGAATCTTGAAACCAAAGGACCTTTCCAGACACTTTGACATGCAGTGTCTGCAAAAGCACATTAAAGCGGGGCTCTGCTCCAGTCTCTCAATGTGCCAATAAGTTGTGACAGTGAGACAGCGTGAGACAATGATAAAAACTGAAGAACGCTAAATCAAAGTCGGACATCAATGATGGTAAAATGTGCAGATGTACGTGTCCTTCCCACTCTGGAGAAAGGTCTTGTGGGAAACATTATTTATCGTGTAGAAGAAGAAGAAAAAGTTCTTCTTATTTATCGTGTAGACGAAGAATAAGTTCTTCTTATTGATCGTGTAGAAGAAGAAGAAGAAGAAGTTCTTCTTATTTATCGTGTAGAAGAAGAAGAAGACGTTCTTCTTATTTATCGTGTAGAAGAAGAAGTTCTTCTTAATGATCGTGTAGAAGAAGAAGAAGTTCTTCTTCGTGTGTCAGAAGGTTACCCTCGGTGCTCTAATGTTTTGATGTTGAAGCCCAGAGTGGGAGAGATGGTGGTGATGTCCTCTCCGTTGAACTTCTTCAGGATGGTCGTCTTCCCCGCGTTGTCCAGACCTCTGCACTCGACAGGTCAAAGAAAAACACACACACACCTGACTCTAGCATGGACAATTAACGTGAGCTCAACCATGTGTCTATATTTAAATATGAAACTCAATTTATAGGTAGCTAACGACACAATTCACCACGAAAAAGACTGTCACAAGCGGAGGGCGGTTATTTTTTATCATTATTAAGTAAACATCACGAGTCGATCTTACTGACGCAGTTTTGAGTTATAATAATGTCAGCGCATCAATGCTAATCTGTTTCAAGCTAAGCTAACAAACTGTTACACAGAGGATACAACATTAGCAGTCTCATCTCGCGCTCCTTCTGCTTCATCTTCTTCAAAATTGTCAGCAAACCCATGGCGGCACTGGTCCGCTAAAGTGCTGTTTTTTTTTTTTTTTTATATATGTACCTTATACTTTTAGATGTTTGTGTTGAGAGTATTCAGCTTCAATGAACAACGTTGCGATGAAGCAGGAAGTAGCTGTGTTGATAGCCCCGCCCCGTTTACAGGAAGTGGAGCGCGGATTGGTTGTTGGAGCGGTCGGAGTTTGCTGATTGGTTAGTGATGATCATGAGGTGTGGCCTCATGTGCGGTTTTTGTCGCAGCGTCCCCTGTGTACGTGTTTCAGGAATTACATGTGTGACTAAGGTTTTAGTCCAAAACAAAAAAACAAATGAATACGGATAGAGGGATACAATAATTCAGTTAACACAAATTTCATGCAATATGTTCAAACTAAAAAATAAGTAATAAATAATATTTAATGAACAACAACAGACATAATGGACCACTGCAACTTATGTTCTTCTCATGAGGAATGACTTGCATTTATATTTATTTAAACATTAAAATGTCACTGTTAAATCTCTCCAGATCTGGGGATGAGATAAGCACAGAACCATTCTACCATCCAACCTTTTTTCCTCATTCATAACAACAACAAACCATCTTCAAGTATGAATCAATTATAACGTCTTAGCATACACTCATTGTTATGGGATATATTTATTTAAGCTGTTGTCTAAAGGCTGTAGCGTGTCACTGCGATGGTGCTATCTGTCTCTCTCGGCGACGGTGTTAAAAATATGTGACAGCTAGAAATGTCTTGTTCATGTCTGTGGTGTTGTGAATTTTTAGGGATGGATTGTCATCACATCTCTCTGGTTGAATTCACCATAATCCATCACTGTGCTCCAGCAAAACCAGATTTCGGCCTTAGGACTTGAGTTTTATGGTGTAAGCATCGATCCACAATACTAAATGTTTACAGATGTCGATCAAACACTCATTTTGAGCCTTTTTATTGGGATTTATTTTACAAAAATGTGCTGTATAAGTTAATTATCGAGTGGCTTTCAGCACAGATCTGACTAAGCCTGGAATCCTGACAAACTACCCCACCCACAAACAGTTTTTGTTCAAAGAAAGCTGGGCTGCTTCTTCCAGGCCAATCAGATCGATTGGGCAGATTTTTATGTCAGAGGAGTAATGGTGACACACTCATAAACGTCATCTGAGCTAAGTGGAATTTACAACAATATAGCTCTGATTATGCGTAGCACTATCTGATTGAGTGCAGAGGTGGTTTTTTTTTTCTCTCGGTATCAGCTGAAGCAAATTGTTAGTGTGTTACCGGACGTATATTCTGATAGGAATATCAGGCCACGATGGGACAGATCTGACTCAGAGCCAGCAAAGGTTAATCTGTTTTTAGGGTTGCTCTATAAAGGTTAGTGATTAAAGAGGTAAAGAGACAATTCACCAGCTGATCGTTTTATTACAAGACGATTTCCTGGCAAATACAAAAGCCTTTTAAAAACATCAAGCTGCACATCTACTTTCACCATTCATATGTAGGACTGTGCTGTCTTTGTAAAAAACCTGTGAGTAATTGTTGTTTCGGGCTCGTCTAGACGACGTGAAGCCGAGCAGATAATCCTAGAGGCCTCCCTTCTCTGCTCAAAGTGAGAGAATTTCCTGCTTAAACTGTGTTGGCTGTAGTGTGGGGGTCTCGGACGCCGATTTCCCGGCAAAAAGTCTTTCAGAAATTCCCAGCACGTGCAGGAAGAGAAACCCTTCTCCAAATATGGGCAGCAGCTCAGAGCGGCTTCCTGTCCCAGTTCGAGCGTTGCCATTCATTTAAAAAAGGATGCCTTCAGGTGCTGTCGAGAACTCGGGCTCAGCGGTTTAAACACGTTGATAAAAAAATAAAAAAATAAAAAAAAAGCAGTTTTAATGGCAATAATAACATACTACCAGTCAAAGGTTTGGACACGCTGTCTCACTGAACTGAAAGTGAAGCTGTGTCCAAAGGCGTATGTTTGACAAGTTAAACGAACGTACTGCGTATGGAGGCAGCACCGCTCCCTTATCCCAGCAGCCGAAGGGTTTAAAATAAAGTGAAACCGAAAGAAGCCGCAGCATCATGTTGCATCATCGCTCGCCTGCTGACAAACCTCCTCGTTTCAAAAGCCCCAAGACACGCTGCCTGAGCGTTTCACTTCGCGGTACGCATCCACAGCATCAGGTCACCAAGCAACCACCAGACAGCCCGAGTTAGTCTGCACCACGGGGGAATCTCGGCTGTAGTTTATTTTACGGTCCCGGATTGTTTTAGAGGTGATTCCGCTTCTGAGTTTGAATGGAAAGCCGGCGAGCTGCACAGATGATCCGAACCAGGTGAAGGCGGAAAAACCAGCCAGCAAGCCAGCCAACACTTGAGCCAGTCTCTGCTGCGAGAGGACAGAGACATGTCCCCGTTATTCATGGACACAGGGTACGATCCCAACAGCCCCGGATCCCTGTCAGCCGAGGACTGCAACAGCAATACAGCTGGATCGGTGAGTCCCACAATGTCCCTAATTAATCAATCAATAGACTGTAATAAGAGTTAATGGAGTTAATGCTTTATATTGTCAAACAGTGGAGACGTTTTACCTTACAACAGCACAATGTTGAAGACAATACAGTGCACAAGAAAATAAATAAAATAGTAGAAAAGTAATTTAAATTAAATAGTAGTTTGTGGTCTACAGAAAAAGTCTGCAGTCAGAAATGTAGAGTCATATACTGTGTAAAAAAACTACAGAAATATAATAACAGCATGAAAGTATTTTATGTTTGTGTTTACATTTTTTTTTCTTTTTGCCACAGTTTGAATTTCATTTATTTATGTGTTTATTTATTTGTATTTTCCAAGTCCCTCCGTGAACAGATCTGCCGTTTTATCTCCCTCGATGCCACCGATATTATTCATGTCCGAGAGATTTACAAATCGCCACTGTTCAGTTCAAGCTGGTGACATTTATCCCGCGTCTCGGCTGTGCAGCCAAAGATCATACACTATTATATTATTATTATTATATTATAAGTTTTCTTTCTGCCTTTCTAATTACAGGGCGTAAAGAAAATGCAGGCACCAGATTGTGTGTTTCATTTGTTAAGCTCAGGATTTGAATGAATACACACAAATTTAGTGTAATATTTATAACAAAAAAACAAAATAATGGCTCATGTTCAGCTAATTTAATGATGAAGTTATAGTGATGGTGGGCATTTTACTCATCAAGGCAGGTTGGTGAATTTATTACCTAATTTAACCGTCTCATCTATTCCCCATCATTTTTCACCATCATTATCAAATCAAATTCCTCTCCAGGTCTGTTTACATCTCGGCCAACCTGCTTGATTTTGAAACCACGTATCGACTCATGTGATAGTTTTGTCCCGTGACTTTGTGAACTCTTTCACAAAACATAACTCGTTGTCATAAAGCTAGTGTTAAGTGTGGGGTAGGGGGATACCACGAGAGAAGCATGCACTTGAATCACAGTGAAGCTGCCTAACACACATACATACACACAAACACACACACACATACTGTGCACGCGCCGCAATTAACCTCGGGACGTTAATCTTTTGCAGGAGAGGGAGGGAGACGGGCCGCAGACGGGGCCCAGGGGGAAGAAGAGGCGCGAGAAGAACAGGGACGCGGCGAGGAAGAGCCGCAAGAAGCAAACGGAGAGAGCGGACGAGCTCCACGAGGTCAAACACACTCACTCCTTATCTGCCTCTTTCCACCCCCTCTTCCCTTCCTGCTTCCGTCCACGGCCACTCTTCCACTCTGTCGCTTTCTGTCTCTCTTACGGTTACTCACATGGGCCGTGTGACAAGTGGTATGCGCCGCGTTGTGTAATCGCGCTGCACGCTCGTAGCCATTTCTTGTAAATACTCTGCTTAGAAGAAGGACTTTCACTCCCTCTGGTTTGCCCTCCCCACTGGCCCTCCCGTTTCTGTTTGCCCCACACACACACAAATAGAGTCACACACACACACACACACACACTCACCAGACATACCAGTCTTGTTTTTTTTTTGTTTTTTTTTTATCTTGCGGCCAAATTTCGCAGGTACAAACAAGTCTTTGTAAAGCCAGACGTAATCATGTTCTCAATAAATAGTCGTCCTTCTGAAGAAGCAGTTCTTTTAAACATCTTTGCAGGGACTTATTTTTTACAAATATTAAAGATTTATTGTCAAATAAGTTGACTTTAAGTCCGTGCTAAGCATTTACACCAAGCCAATCTACCCAACATTCAGCATTATAAGTTGCATCTCTGTTTGAAATCAGACGTTAAAAAAAAATCTCCTAACAAGCACGAGGTTAATTAGTTTCTCTGCTGATATAGTTTATTACTTTGAGCCTTTGGTACGATGTGTACATGCGCTCATAAAATGTCTTAGTCTCATTCTGACCGTATGGGAACAAAAACCGCTGTGGGTTAAAGGTGTTTCTCCTTTCAATTACAGTCAGCCTCCTGCCCGCCGCAGGTCTGATCTCACCTGTAACAACAAGCTAAAGGATAAGTGTGCGTTTTTACTGAAACCCTGAATGAATTGTGGGTTTTTTTTTTTTGCACGGAGGGAGTCCAGACTTTCGCTTTCTCTCTCTCTGCTTCCCTTTCGGTTCTGCTGCTCAAACTGAGCGCGTCCTTCAGGTTTAGCAGACTCGGCCGCGACCCGTCAAACCAGTTGAAACAACACGGGCCGACGGCTGCATAAATACGAGAGGAACGCGACGTTTCCTGTCGGAGCAGGAGGTCATTCACCACAAGTTTTTTTTTTTTTTTTTTTTGGCGGCGTTTTAGTTCTCGCTGTTTCTCATTAAGCTGATCTCCAGGGAGTCACCTTCACTCCTTCGCCCCCCCCCCCCCACTCTGCTCACGCCTTTAATGCTGAACCAGCACCGCTGTCACTTAAGAGCAATATTTCAGTTCTCCTCCGAGTCCGTGGAGAAGAAGAAAAGTGTCATTAGACACTTCATTAGAGTTGCTTGGCTGTGTTGTTTCATTATTATTATTTTTTTTTTTCTTCTTTTGATGAATGTCTTTAATCAGTTTTTATGGCTGATGGGCGCCTCTCTCCTAGGGTTAATATAAATCTACCCGACTCACTGTCATCTCCTACTGTACTGATCCGTCTCCCTCTTCCTCCGAACCAAAACACTGATTTCCCTTTGCGCCTCTTCCCCCCTTTTAGGAGCTCCAGCGCATTGAGAGGTCCAACTCTGCTCTTCTGAAGACGATCACCGATTTGAAAAAGGAGGCGAAGGAGTACACGAACATTCTGGAGCGACACGAGCCTTATTGCCTCCTCAGAGCATCGCCCGAAACCACCTCCACCTCCACCTCCACCTCGCCCACCTGCCTCTCAAAGGGCGGCTCCAGCTCTCCAAGAGTCCCTCCCCAGGCCTCGAGCGCCATTTTATCCACTCCGCTGCCTACCTCCTTAAGCTCGGGCATGGGCCGCCAAGCTCTCGACTGTGTCGACAGGACTCGCCGCTCACCTTCAGCCTCCGCCTCAGCATCCGTCGGCTTGATAGACGAACTCTTCCCTTCCTCCTCCTCCTCCTCCTCCCCTTCCTCCACCACCAGCCCAGTGACTGCTCCTTATTCGCTCTCTTTCTCCACGCACACGGCTCCTCACTCTTTGTTCTGCGACGACCCCCCGGCGAACGTCAGCCCCGTCTCCGCCGGCCTCCTTCCGAGCCGCGTGCCCTTCGCCCACTCTGGACACGAAGCCTCCGCGGCGCCCGTTCAGCCTTTCACGACGGACTCGTTTTTGACCAAACAAGCTCCTTTCCTAACAGCTTCGCCTCCTACTAACACTTTGCCACGCCGCTCCCCCTTAGAGACAGAAAGCCTAAGGGTGCAAGACGCCTCCGTAAGCCTGCCCCAGCTTCACCCGTATCAGTTCAGCAGACACCTGAACACGCTGCCGTACTGCACTCCACCTCTTTCCGCTCATTTTCCCCTACAGCCGAACTCTACTTCTCTGCTCTCCCTGCTCACCGTCCCCAGCCCGCCTAACATCTCCCAAGCTACCTCCAGGTCTTTCCCCCAACCTCCTCCGCCTCCGATCTTTGCGGAGTCAACAAAAGACCTTTCCCTCTCTGAGCTCCTGGAAATCAATGACTGGATTCTAAGTAGCAACTCTACAGAATAGGCCTTTAATTGATTGACTCACCTCTTGGACACTCGCTCAGCCTGATACGGCGAAGGAGCTAAAGTTTTTTTCCAAAGAAACTATTGTGTCAGGTTTCCAGTGAAATGGCGTTTATGGAGAACCTGACATTGGGAAATGAAACATTGTTTCTCAGCTTTTTGCTTCTGAAGCGGGGGCGCCAGCTTTTTAACGTTGGGCAATTCGTGAAAGTTGGTCAAAATGGAAGCAGCAGAGATGACAATCAAAAGGTCCTAGCTTTGAATGTGTAGCCTCCAACTGTAGTGAAAGCCAAACCTGTCTGACCTCACCATCATCAGATTATTTTTGGTCTGACAAAGCTCCTCCAGAGAAATCGTTACGCGGCTATTTGGAAAGGGTGGGCTGCAGTCTCCGTGGTGACTAAATGTCGGCTTATGCCTGACTTTGGATTTTCCCTTTGATGGTGCCAAGTCACACACACAACACAGTGCCTTCGCTTTCAGGGACGGCTGCTAAACCGGCTCCAGATGACGAGCTACAACTCTGTAAAGCCATCAAGCTTCTGAATAAGTGAAAACCAATCTAAAGGTGTCATTAATTCCTCACTTAAAGTAATATGACACTGCATAACTGACTCATCATGCCCAGCTTTCAATTTTAGACATGGGTGGAGCGTTCACTTCCTCGCCGCTTCATGGAAATGCCATTAGGAGAAATATCTAGCAATGCCAAACAGCGACAAAGTTAACCAGCCCAGACCGACGACACAGCAGTCGCACACATTTTCTGCTGCTATTGAATATTTATGGGTTTAAATGTTTGAATAAAGAAAGTTTTAAGTGTTTAGGAACGCAGTTATTTCTGACCCATCGATAAAACTCTGACTAAAACTCAACAGCTCAACAACTGACTAGTTATCTGTGATCATTCTGGAGCGCACATTAGTTTGGTTCGACGCATTACTTTACAATAAAACGAGGTG
Organism: Mugil cephalus; assembly: GCF_022458985.1. Taxonomy (NCBI): domain Eukaryota; kingdom Metazoa; phylum Chordata; class Actinopteri; order Mugiliformes; family Mugilidae; genus Mugil; species Mugil cephalus. The sequence continues at coordinate 39,759,591 of NC_061770.1, forward strand.
CGCTGCATCTGACAATAAAAGCATTAAGCGTCAGCCACACTCTTCAGATGGATCGGGGGGGGTGCTAAGAGGAGAAGAGCAAGGTGGGGAAAAGAAATCCCATCACGGCCCTTCACAGATCTGTAAGTTATTTATTTTCATAGATTTCTAACATTTAGTTTAACTATTTTAGATTTAGTTCCAATTTTTAAGTCGCTTTATTAGTTTTTTTTATTTTTTTGGGCACGCAATGGTGTCTTACCGTGCAGAGAAAACACATACAGATGCTACATGTGCAAATACAGCCATGTCTAAAACTAAAGAATATCATTTTTTTTTTTTTTTTTTGGATTGTAACGATGATGTAAAGCTTTATTAGAGTTGATTTGGTTAGTTTTAGAAGCTATTTTTACATGTGGCAGTGGAGGAGGATGTGTAAACAGCAAACAGAGGTGTCATCATTCAGGTCGACGATGGTCCACTAACACCCCTTCGCTTCTGGGAATTGAAAGTTATGATTAATCAAAACGTACAGATGTGCTCATTTCAGTTGAGTCAGGTAAGGTGCTTTTTTTAGACTCCCCCTGCTCGTAGCTGATTACACAAAGACAAAAAGTCTGTGGAGGAAGTACTCTTTAGAGGAACTGCTATAAGGAAATGGGTCGCACTCTGTAAAGCTTTCTCTTTTTCTTTAATGCTTTAAGTGATGATTAACATAGATTGTTTGCTTCGCATGACTATGTATACGGGCTACTAGTGTGTTTGTGCCTTTTGAGTTTTGGTTCATAGTGTTTATCCTCAGTTAATATATTTCTTTGGTAATAAAATATATTTTATCATTTAAAGAACTTGTAGTTTCTGTATTTATTCTCTCGTCACCTTCCCATCTGTTAATGCTTGTTTTTATTAGTTTAAGGCAAAAATTACTTCTTAACAGCTCAAACTGAATTATAGGGTTAAATAAAAAGAAAAGAAAAAATGGATCCTAATATTAAAAAGTGATTTGTACCGAACTACACTGTTCTGTAGGATAATAATAATAACAATAATAATAATAATAATAGTCTCCCACTTGAGTTTTGAATGTATTTCCTGAGGGTCTTCATTCAAAACTAATTTGTGTTTTATATTCAATCCAGAGTCAGAATCCTTTGTGTTTCCAGTTTGAGGAAAAACTACAAAAATGAACTCTAATCTGGAGCGTGTGATATAATGATAAGATGCATTATGCAAATACATTTAAAGCTTCCTTTGCAAGAACAACTAATCGATCACTCCTACAAATGAAAATATTAATTATTAGGCAATAAAACAAATATTCTTTCGTCATTTTGACACTTTTTTTTGCCATTTGGTGCCGTATGAGTGGCAGCATATGGCTAATAAGCTAATTCTAATATTATCCACGACTTGTGCAACTTTTGTGTTGTAATAGGCTGTAGACAGTTTTAATCATGCTGGCTGCTCAGTTTTCAGACAGGATTGCGTTGAAGGGACTGTTGCAATGTGTTTGCTAATGTTTTTATTTCATTATTATTATTTTATTATTATTGTTTAAAGTGTTTTCCTTTGCAATTTATATTACACCCGTGGGAAATGCTGGTATTTCCAACAGCCTCCTCTTCAATTGGCTCCTTCTGAAGCTATCGTTATGAGCATATTAGTGTTAGCATAAAGCTGGTTCAGGAGTTGAGATGCTTTTCTTAAAATAATGTAAAATATGGAAGCTACTTATTCTGTGAATGGTATTTTGCAATTAAAGTCCGATTAGAGTTCACAACATGTCTTGGTTTGCTAAACTTTTAGCCTGAACGGCTTCAGTGGTGTTGCTGCCTTCAAATATGGCGTCTTTTTGTAGTATTCACGAGTGTAAATCTTACAACTTCCCATGGTAAACTATCATTTTGTAATTTTGTTGTTTTGTATTTTCTAATATGTGTGAGGAAATATTAATCTTCCAGTCCCATCATTATGCTTCTGCCACATCTGCCCAGCTAGCTTGCTAACTGTTAGCCTCAACGGCTTCAGTGGTGTTGCTGCCTTCAAATATGGCGTCTTTTTGTAGTATTCACTAGTGGAAATCTTACAACTTCCCACGGTAAACTTTTTGTCATTAATTTGTAATTTTGTTCTTTTTTTATTTTCTAATATGTGTGAGGAAATATTGATCTTCCAGTCCCATCATTATGCGTCTGCCACATCTGCCCAGCTAGCTTGCTAGCTTGCTAACTGTTAGCCTCAACGGCTTCTTAATCCTCATTTTCCACGGTGAAACCGCAAGCTCTCGAGCTCCAGCTGAAGGAAGCACAAGTTAATACATTGTATTTTAGTCACAGGTGCTTTATAATAGCCTCTGTCTGAACTGTTAATTCCATTTCATTAGGTTAATTGCTTGTTAGCTCGGTGTCTTATACAAGACGCTGGTTGCCTAGCAATGGTGTCCTTGAACTCTGAGTATTTCATGTGATCATGAGCTCTCGGGTTCACTTTGAAGGCAGACTTATAGACTTATAGATAAAAAAACGCTACCAGTTTGGGTATAGGTACACCAATCAGCCATAACATTATGACCACCTTGCTAATATTGTGTTGGTCTCCCTTGTGGCCCCAAATCAGTTGTGACTCATCAGAGGATGAGGATCTGAGGGTGTCCTGTGGTGTCTGGTAACAGGATGTTGTTAGTGGGGGCCCTTTGGGTCCTATGGGTTGAAGGGAGGGGCCTCTATAGTGGAGCATCCCACAGATACTTGATCACTTTGGGATCTAGTGAATTTGGAGGCCAGGTCGACACCTCGCACTGTTCTTCATCTTTATTTGAGCTGTTTTTTTGTATGTCAGGTCCAAAAGTTTCCCAGCATTCCAGTTCAATGTGATGATGGCAAATGTGAAGTAGACCAGAAGTCTGCACTGCCAATTTTTTTATTGGCCGGACAGACCTTCTTTTCCCAGAAGGACCTCACCTGTGACACATGAGGAGGAGGAGGAGGAGGCTCAGACGAAGCCATTATGGCCAGCCCATCATTTTACTGTAAATAATAAAAGTCTGGAGTGTGTTTATGGTGAAGAACAGCCCTGAGAGGCGGGTCCAAGGCTGGCAGCTTAAAACACAGGAGGGGGGGTGGAGGGGGAGAACAATGGATGGACCTTGATCCTCAAAGCCAACTACAACCTACTAAAGAGCCCGCACGGACGCTCACCTCAAATAGGAGGAGAGGAAAATGTGGGATGAGGGAGGAAGGAAGGGAGGGAGGGGGGCGAATGGAGGAGGCGGGGAGTCAGACACAAACACTGATGAACGTCAATGCTGGGGAGCAGCGATGTTTCATAACGGCGTGAAGCAGCAGCAGCAGAAGCAAACATCAGGTTTGGGATAGGTGGCGCAGCGAGGCAGTACACCATAATGACGCATCCGTTTAAAACGAACCGGGTTTGAAAAAAGCCAGGCCACATAAATAAAGAGACATATAAATAAATATATGAATAAATAAATAAATAAATCCATCCTATAGCGTCATCCGCAGTGAAGAACCTCTTTCCTCTCTCCCTCTCTCCTTGCACCACCTTTAGGACGAGGAGCCAGCGTCAATGTGGTCAGAGTGAGACGAGCCAACATCCGGTCACTGCTTCCAAAATAAAATATTTTGCCTGTGATGCATGAAAGCCCATTCTGCACACCACATGTGGTGGGGTTTTTTATATAAGTGGCAACAGAAATGTTTAGAAATCATGCATTTGTAGCAATTAAAGCTAAAGAGCTTTGCATGTTGTCTGATTTTCATGAAATAATCACGAAGGAACTCTGACAGACAAGATATTTATTTATAATGGAAGCTCTGAATTTATTTAACAAGACGAGGCTTGAAATAACAAACATCCTTCTGCAGCTTTGTCCACTGATGATCTCAGCATTTTTAATGATTATAATCTAGTTTTGTCTTCAATTACAGGCTTGAGGATTAAAATGCTGTCACAAAGAAAGAATCGCGTGGACTCTCACAGCTGCAGTGAAGTCTGATCATTTTGAATTCTTGAGGTTAGTGATTGTTTTTGTTTTGTAGGCTGTGTCTTGCTGTGTTGTTGGTGCAGAAATATCGATCTCCAGCATTTTGAAGTGAAAGCACTGCAGTGGAGAGGCGCATGAAAAGAGCTCCACTGACCTTGCAAGTCAACAAACTTCAAAAGATGTGTTTGTTAATTTCTGGATGGGTGCTGACAGTCAGACTAACGCTGCAGATCCACGCCGGGAAACCTACCGGGATACTTTCAGCTCGAGTCCAACGAGGCCAAATAAATTAACACTCTTTTGCATTTAATTTGTTCCCTCCTTCCATCGCTGGATTACCCAATCAGGACCCAATCAAGACCTTGAGGGTTGGTTTTATTTAACCGCATCTAATCCTAAATTGTTTATGGAGGACCAATTCTGCCACAATAAAAAATTAATCGCCTCTTGCACAGTGACAGCTAGATTAGGCTCACTCCAGAATAAGTGATTATGGAAAATTAATAGCGGTAGGAAGTTACCTCAGGAAAATAGAGAATTACCTCAGGATGAACCAGTTTGGAGTTAATTTTATTTCGAAAGGAAGAATGCTTCATTTCCTGTATGTTTCCGTCTCACTGCGTCCTCATTGACGGGGCTCTCAGAGACGCTGTAGGACAACCGGATAACGGGAACCGAGAAGGGGGACTGGAGCAAAACGCGTCAGACACAGACGGGGTGCTATTGTATAACACAGGCCTTTCTGCATTTATTTATTTTTTTCCTTCCCTCTCCTGGCTGCTCTTGCAAGGAGAAGCGGCTGCTTCGCTTGTATATATTTTTTTCTTCTTCTTCTTCTGCCCTTGTGTTTCTCTCACCGCGGAGGTAGAGACCGAGAGGAGCTGCGGGACCCCGCGTTGCATCGGCCGCTGGCGGAGGACCTGCACATGTCTGCGCGGTGAGGGACCGTTCGTTTCCCCGCCCTGATACGGTTGGAGGACGGCAGCAGCAGCAGCAGCAGCAGCAGCAGCAGGAGGAGGAGGAGGAGGAGAAGGAGGAGGAGGAGGCTGTTTGGAGGGGTGTGAACCGCAACCATCAAGCTCCGAGAAAAAGAAGAATTCGCAGGGTATTAGCAGTCGAAAGGGGATGCGATAAAAAAAAAAAAAAAAAAAAAGACGAATCAGAAGGACAACAGTGATGCGGCAGCCGAGGTGGGCCCAGATTGATGATTTTATGATATCATCGTTCACCACCACCAGGACCGATCACTGATTTTTATTGATAAGGAGAACCGTCGAGGAGGAGAATATAAACAGACCTGGAGTTTTGTTTTTGATGCGGATAACAGGAAGGGATTAATAGGTGCTTGATTACTGTGTTTCTTTTCCTTTACATCCGGATCTGTTCCTGAATGTAAAGAATCAAATAGCCACATTTAGGCCGATGACTTAGTGCGAGTGTGACGCCGATACAGCAGCAGAGCAGAGAGGCGTGTGTGTTTGAGGAGACGCGCCTGTCTGAGCATCATCTGGTAGATGTACTCCTGCACGGGGATGATCCACAAGCGATTCTTCATCTGTGCGTAAAAAAAAAAAAAAACAACAAAACACAACAAAACCCAGAAGATTCAGGGATGATGTTGCCGCTGCTGCCATTTCCAACCGGGCTCTGATAGAGACAGCGAGGCGCGCACCAACCACGCGACTGGACAGCCAGAACACATCTCTCCTCCGCCTCTGCACCTTTCCCCCCTTCCTTTATCTCTCACCCCTCTCCTCCCTCCTCTGCTCCCACCTCCACCCCTGGTGCGTCTATCCATTCTGATCAATTGATAATCCATCGGTGATTCAGAAAGCCACCCACCTCCTCCATCCCCTGCTCCATTCACCCAAGCATCCTCTTGAACGCCTCTTTACGCACTCACACTCGCGAAGGCACGCACAGACGCACGCAGCTTTCACCGCTTCCGACGCCGTCGCCGCCGCCGCCGCCGCCGTCTACAGCCAGCATGGAGACGACCAAGCTGCCTCCGTCCAGCCCGTCCTCGCCGACCACCAGCTTCTCGGTGCCGTCCGCGGAGAAGGTGGACGGCTTCCCGCGAAGGTCCATGCGCCGAGCCCGGCAGAGGAGGTCCCACAGCTCGTCCCAGTTCCGCTACCAGAGCTCCCAGGTGGAGCTCACCCCGCTGCCCCTGCTCAAAGGTGAGACGCTGATTTACTGCAGCAGCCGTGGGTCAATGTCAGAAACAGCACTGGAAGAATACATCACAAGGATAGCCAGGCCTACTCTAAGGGATGAGAAAGTGCGCTAAGGTCATAGCCTTCTTCAGTACTTAGATGACTAATACACCCATTGATCAGTATTGCATTTTGTCACAGCTGTCCCCTATTACATTCCCCCTCTGTGTCCTTGTCCTTTCTGACAGACAGAGGTGATAACAGTGGCTTGGATTTATTGAACTGAGTCTACTTTTGGATACATGTTGTATGGTGCACTGAGGCAGCTGCTGCATGTCCACTATAGCTTGATAAATTGTGAGAACTAATGTACTAATGTTGTTCGCAAATGTAGACGCCGTCACAATTCTTTTAAAATAGCAGCAAAACACATTGTGTTGGTCATTAACAGGATGTCAAAATAGTTGCAGATGAATCGTCTCATTCAAATAAGCAAAACTTTCAATAATTGTTTCATTTCCAGTCTGTGGGTAATGTGGGAATGGGGTGACTTGTCAAGCAGATGAAAATGAAAAAGGAAATGAACAGAAAATTGCAACCCCCTCTCACCATCTCGGTAATTTTATTATTATTAATTTTCCTATCAGACTCTATACAAACTGCTATATAAAACTGTTCATCATCTGCGTAAAGTGACATCCTCTGCGGTTGCTTGGAGCCAGTACCACTTTCACCTATCAGACATGTGCTTGTCCTCTTGACTGGCAGATGGAGGAAATAAAAGAGGCCTCTCTCCTTCACATGTGCTTTCCCCTCCACATGCAATGGCTAAAACAAACCTCATATGAGAAAAACATCAGGCCATGCAAATATCTTGACATTCAGACGGGTAGAACATCCATCACAAAGCAAGTCAGAGCTGCACTATTTGCAGGTTTGTTGTTGCCATAGCTCTAATCCCAGAGCTGCTGTTACTACACGGAGGCCACTCTGATCTATATGAGCGTTTTCAGAGGCCTCTCAAATTGAAGGCACGAGGCTGGAACTCATTCGCGTACAATTTATGACACTCACCGTCTCAAATGTGAGAATGTACGATGTATTATCTTTGGATTTATATTGACTGCTCAGTCTCTTTATGAGGGGATATATACCTCGTGTGTTTAGGTGGTGAGTACTTGTCAGAGATGTCCAAATCAATATTTTTGTACCTTTTCTTTTGGCTCACGCAGGGACTCCATCCCTTCATGTTCCTTTCCCTTTTTACACGCTAGCTGTTCTGTGTCATCTTCTCTCTCCTCCCCTTGGGAAGCACAAAGGCAGATTGTACGTCTTCATATTTGCCTCTGACCCCTTTTTATAAGGTCACGCCCCCTTTCATGTAGCCGGCAATCTCGTCCGATTAATCCTCTACGAAGAGAAGACCTTTCTGCTTTTAGAGATAGTGTGAGGTGCATTCGGGTGCGCGCACACTCTTGCGTGTTCTTACACCTCATTTTTCCATGTTTTAACTTTGAGCCAGGAGCTCGTGCAGCATGGTGATGGAAGGTTTTGATTCGAGCTTTGATTCAGACCTGTCTTTGCATATGCGCTGTAGCCATCACAGGCACAAGTCCCAGTTATTTCATGGCTGCTGCACCGCTGCGGCACTGTTTCTGAATCCCCTGGAGGAACTGATAGTAAGATCCTGCAGCACTGGTGCAGGAGAAGTGTCTGTCTGGTGAGGGAAAGTCTCTAACGGACAGTATGTAGGCCAAGTGTAGACAGACTTGTGGGTGTTTCGCCCTCCGGGGGATCACATTCCCTTTGTTAATTTGAACTGCTCCTCCCGTTAACGGCACATCCCTTTCACTTTAAGCCCTGAGCTCATTCCTGCTTGTAGCTTCGGGGAGAATATAATATAGAAAACATAACAAAAGAAAACACCGGTAAGCAGAATTAACCAGCCTCTACCTTCCTAGTTTTATGTAGCATTTTTTTTTTATATGCATCATAGAAAACACAAGTGTTGCAATATATCGGGCCAATTTCTACAGTCTCGGCAGATGTGAACCAAAGGCTCACATAGCCTAGCTTTAACAACTTTTACAGATGTTCGATCATCAGTAGAAGATGAAACATATCACCCTACGTTGCTCCACCTGTTTACATCAGCTGAGAAGTGCTGCTAAAATCCCATTTGTCGAGTTTCTCTAAATCATTTGCAGTTGGCCCACCATGCAACTAGCAATCTGTACCACATTACCCCTGTTCTTGCACCCCATCCACCGGCTCTCTATTAATTTAGAGCACACATCAAGATTCACTCGATTGCGTTTGATAGCACGCTGCACGGACAGGTATCTTTCTGACGTCTCTGTTCCTGATTCCCAACTCTCTGGTGACAGCTTACCCACTTTGTCAGATTGGCTGAATCAGCATCACTTAGTCAGAGGATGCTCATCATTCCTCCTGCTAAAGCACATTTCTTTAAGGATATTTGTGAGTTTACAAACGAGAACTACAGTACAGCACGTAATGTTTCAGTGTTCTGGTTTAACAGACGTCTATCTTTCTAGCTAGTTATCTTTGAGTTTCAGGGCTGATGGTCCTCAGCTGGCATCTTGGTATTTCTCTCTTAACAACATAAAAGGGTGTTAGTGTTATCCAGTGGCAATCGTGGGTCCTCTGGGCCCTAGGCAAAGATGTACATGGGCTATCACCCAAGTCCGATATGTTGGGTTGGAGTTATATTGACACTCTGTTGGACCCGGGATTAAGAGGCTTTATGCCTGTCATTGCAAAATATGCCCAAAGGTTTCAATCTTTGGCCCTACTCCCTGTTCTACCTTCGTTCTGGCAGTGAGCCCCCTGCTAAAATTTATATGCACAGAGTTAAGGATAACGCAAACAGATCAACGTTGCAGTAAAAAAATATCTGAAACTGTTTTTTTTTTTTTTAGTAAACATGGATAATGTGATCCTGAGGTGAAATACAATCCTTGTGAACAGTAAACAGAGATCTGATCTGGGAGTGCTGACCTGACCAATAAAAGAGCAGCAGGGATGTTGGAGTCAGACAGTTAATCCATAGATGAAGGGTGAAGGTTACTAGGTGCCTATAACCTCTTTTACAGTGTATTCATGTTTGGCCACAGGCCTGCATTCACGGGCGTTTCACTCCTTTGTGGACAATGTGTGGTTGCATGGTTCTGCATTTCCATAGAAATCAATATGCTTCTTTAATACATGGACATGGAGACATAAGAGACTCTCCCTCGAGGCAGTTTTCTATGAACTACCTCACATTTATGTTTCATCCGTGCTGCTTGTAACTACAAATCGTCATATGAAGCCTCAGACCGATCACTGCCTTAATCACTGTTAGCACTTTTTTTTTTTTTGTCATCATCTTAATGTTCTTGCTAAAATATGGAGCTTTAGTGTAAGTACTGCTGACATTGTTCAAACAGGGCCCCAGATGAGATGATGATTAAGTCACAGAGCGGCACCAGGGCTCAATAAACTTTATGTTTCTCTGTGATTCAGAGAGAAAGTATTTAATATCGGCTGTCACGCTGTGTCAGAGCCACCAGATGCGTATCAAAAATGTTTTCTGATAGCGAGTATGACAACAACCCTCCCGCCCGCTCCTACACTTTAACTATCACATTACATCATAAAGTAGTTGATAATGGTGGCCAGTAAAAAAAAATATGGTGGGAGTTAATGGTTCTGTCATCTTCTGGATTTTTTCCATTTGTATATAAGCAGAATCCAAGCAAGAAAAGGAAGGTTTGTTATTTATTGGTTTGTTAACAGTCAAAGGGAGAAGAATAACATGAAATGCAGCGTTATCCCTGTTTGTAAACTGAGATAAACCTTGACCTGCAGGGTTGAAAATCTTTACAGGCAGCTGAAAGTGGCAATCTCGAAGATTTCAGTCCAGGTTGATTTGAGACCTATAGCTGCTGGTGGTTACAGCAAATACGGCTTAATGGTTTAATACTAAAGGTCACAGAAGTCTGAGGGGAAGCAAAGCAAACTGTTGCCACTTTAATAAAAGACTGAGACAGTAATTCTTCCATCATTATGATCTAATGTGCTGGACATGATATGTGTCTGCAAACAGTGTCGGATGTGTGCAGCTCTTCATCTAACAGCTCATTGTGGCTGCTCCTCAGGCCACATGCTCAGACACTATTGTTTTATTCTAGGTAATTTAACACTGGATAGTGATTTATTTATTTAAATTAAGATCTTCAAAGGTTGCCACTTATAGATGAATAAACTAATCATGTGAACTTAGCTAGATGGCTTTATCTGCTGTGTTGTATCCTTTAGGTCAATAATTTTTCAGTCATATCATATAGAGCATAGGTCCGTGACCCCTAGGGGATCAGTGGAGTTACTGCAGGGGGGTTTCAAAATCGTTGATTGATTAGAGATTTCTCATATATTTTTTTAATTTCCCCCCACAATTTTCTTCCACAAATTTAAGTGTCTTAAATTACGTACACATTAACATGAACACTAGTCCTGTCTATCTAAGCTTCCTGTACACAGTAGGCCCCGCCCCTATCGCTGCTGAGCCAATCACGAGGTCGCATATTACACCCCGACTCTGTCAGGTTCCCCGCAATTAACCGAGAGCCTATTCAGTCCACAGGTGAAATCCCAGACGTATGCTGTAACATTAGCAGAAGATAAGTTAACAGTGCAGCTAGCTCCCATCAGCCAACTACTGAGGCCAAAATGTTTTGGTGATTTACTGTCCCTACTACATTTAGCTACATTTAAAGTTAAAACTTGAATCTGAATCAGTTATTTTCTTTAACTGTCAGTTAATTAAACATACACCTGTTAGCTATGTTTATGTTTATGGCAGTCGCTCGGGAAACCTTCTGCACAAAAGGAATATTTGAACCTATGTATTATTTGAATAGCTTAATATTGAATGCAAAATAATAATACTAATGTATATTTATAAAGATTCACTAGGATGAGTTTAATATAGAACACATGTAGTAGGTGGGGGTCCCTACTTAATCTCAGTTTGGGGTCCTTGGCCTGAAAATCGTTGAAGACCCCTGTTATAGAGTATATTAGTCCCTAAATGGCTCTTATTTACTCTAACGCAGATAAAAAATGCAGCCAAAACCTAAGAAAATATCAGCTTTTATTTAACTGTGCTGCTGCTGAGAACAATTAACAGGTTACATTTTGTAAAACGATGCCGTTTGTTGCAGATTTATCGCCCATGTCGCCGTCCTCCGTGTCTTCAGTTATAGCCCAGCTCTGTGTCTAACCAGAGAACACGCTCTTAGCTCAGCGCCTCTCCCCAGCTGCGACGCTCTCCCCTGGGGCTCGCAGACACCAGCCTGGCTTCACAGTCACGGGTGTTGTGCTGTCGCTGGCAGCCAAACCAGACTAAGGTCACATTCCTGCCCAACATCCCGTCAGCAGATTAAAATAAAAAGAAAGGAAACTTGTGATTTATAGCTGAGACTCACATCAAACAGAGTTGCACAAATGTGGACTAAATGTACATGTTTATATATATATATAAAAAAGAAAAAAACAGGGTCTCACAACTGCACTAACCAAGGCTGCAGTGGGTTCCTTGCTCTTGACCTTGAGATAGATTCAATTCCCTCCGCAGCTAAATTCAGACTTTTGCTCTGGTTCCTCTTTTGTTTCCTGTGTGATGCCTGCACTGGGTGTTAAAATGCAAAAACACATCTGATTATCACCTAGTTAATGATAAGCACAACCAAATCGTGGTGCTGTTGGCGTCAGTCCTTCAAGACTTTTAGCCTGTTTGAATTGACTTCCTGTAAGCAAGCGTCGTGTAGGTGCAAACCCAGTCCACGCACCGTTTCTGTGAAGAAGTATCGACCTGAGGGATCAAACATGACATCAGCGAGGATTGAGACATCATAGTCAGAGCATCGCTGCTGTGTGTGGATATATCAATAATAGTGAAAGAAATATCACTAGAAAGCAGGAGAGCAGTAGTAAGAAATGTAATTACACGACTGTGCAATATAAATACTGACTGTGTGAGGACTGGAGGTTATGTGGGATGCACCAGCCAAGAGGGTGATATCTTATTAAAACATCAAATGTTTATTGAGGGCTGAGTTAGGGTTTGGGGATTGTATGAAGTGCTTAAGTACGCCATGTGATCGCAAGATGTTCTCTTGTCTATCTTGGGATTTTGGGGGAACATTGTTCCTGCCAGCAGCTAACTCAGCAGGAGCTCCGAGGGAAAAACGCTCCAAGCAGAGACTCTGCTCAGCCTGGTCCAGCGGTACGTTCTGTAAGCCATTTGCTGCCGAACGCGTTTTTGACAGCAGTAAATCAGGCCTAACATTAAGACCACCTTCCCAATGTTGTGAAGGGGCCTAGTGGGTCGTATGGGCTGGCTTCTGTGGATCATCCCGCAGATACTTGATCAGTTTGGGATCTGGTGAATTTGTGTTGTTCTTCAACGTTTTTCAGACCAAGGACCTACTATATGTGTTCTATATTAAACTCCTATCTGCTATTTGCAAATATACATGATTATTAGAAATTTGCATTAAATATTACGATGTGGACTTTTTTGTTCTAGTGACAAAGTGATCCATTTTGATCTTAATTTAGATTTTGACGCAAAATCTAAAGCATTTTTGTGTGTGTGCCTTTGTCAGGCTGCATCTTACTTCCTAGGGATGGCTGCTGCCATCAAGGAGTGTCATTGCTATGGGGTGGGGGGGGGGCGCCTGGTCTGGTCTAGGTGGGTGGTACATGACTAAGTAACATCCACATGAATGAATGAATGCCAGGGCTTAAGGTTTCCCAGCAGGGCAGTGAATCGTCACAAGATGGTCAATGTTTTTTTAATTTGTCAGGCTGATTTGTGTATATAGAGAGGTGTTTAGAAGTCCTGCCCATTCCAGTGCAGAACGTGGGACAACATTTTTGGAAAAATATGTTAAAAAAAAAAAAAATCCTATGAGAAATGTGTCAAAAAAAAAGTTGCACTTAAGTTTTGTGTGAAACTGTGCAGTGAACTAAGTCTCTCATCTTGCACATTGTGCATCATTAACACCAACATGGCTGCCACCTTGGAATATCTACAAGTATTAAAACCACTGCTATCTGCCTGTTTACATTGATCTCCAGGTAGTTTCTTGGAGACAATACTGTATGTGAATTAAAAGATGTCAGAAAATAATGGGACTTTTAACACAGTTTTACCCCAAAATGCCACTTTCTTGTCCTTTAATATTTTAAACTTTCAACATCTTTCAGGCCAAGGACCCCAAACTGATGGAGCGATACCTTATTTACTTATTACACTTACTTATTATGTGTGTTCTATATTAAACTTAACCTAGTGCTATTTATAAATATACATTATTATTATCTTTTTGCATTCAGTATTAAGCTATTAAAATAATACACATGTTCAACAATAGGGGTGTTTGAGGTGGAATATCAAGAAAAAAAAATATATATAAAATGTCTAATCTACCAAAGATTTTGCCACCCCCTTGCAGTACCTCTGCTGACCCCCTAGGGGTCACAGACCCCCTGCTGAAGACCTATGACATATGTGTAATACAAGCCAAAGTCAAAATAAGGCAAAACAAACAGGATCAAATAATTATTTGTCTCTTACTATTCACTGCAGTTCATATTTTTCCTAAAGGGACATGTCCTAGCATGGCATAAATGGAATACCCATTTGTAAAAGAGGTGCATGATTTCATAAATCTATAAATTAAGGCGTCACCAAACATGTGTCTGTATTTAGAAGTCGCCTGATGATCACACTGAAACTATTCCTGTGAGCCAAGTATCCCCCAGAGGCTTCAGTTCTGTCATCCTAGTCAGAGAGACGGCTAGATTTTGTCCAAGTTTCTCCACATGTGTTTCTCACAGTCGAACCGTTGGTGTTGGATTTCTCCTCATCAAAAATTCATACCTAGTTGTTTATTATTATCTCCCACACCGCCGATGTGCAAGCAGCGAAAACTGCGCAACAGAGGCGGGCCTAATTGCTGTTTTTGAAAAGAAATCAACACGCCGGGCTCCGGTGCCCTTATCTGGATGTGCTGAACATTCGAAACCGCTCAAACTAAAAAAAGAATCATTAATGGGGAAGCGCTCGCATCAAATAATTAAAAGAAACACGCAGAGTCCCTTCAGTGTGCAAACTGGCTGCAGCGTTTCTAATTGATATTTTAACCATGCAAAATAAACAGCCCTATAGGTAAATAGCCATGCACGATGCTCTCTGCCCTTGACATTTTCATCACCGGGTGCCAGCAGCAGTGACTTTTCAAAGGGGCTGCTCGCTGAGTGGCTTCAGATAGCTCCGTCGGGCCCTAAAGGATGTTGTGTGAGCTAAGAGTGCGTTCAATCTCCTGTTGCTGCACAAAACCCATCCTTTGGTGAAAGCATTTAAGCGTCTCTAAAAGCCTCCGAAACACCCTGCAGATATGACACAAGCACAGACAATGTAAGTGAATCAGACTTTGTTGCACAGTGGAGTAACGGACGGTGAGCTGAAGCTAAGTGGGATAACAGGAAGAAATTAAATGTCGTTGTATGTTTTTATGTTCGGTTTATGTGCTCCCTCTCCCCTTTTAAGGTAGAAGTAATGGCCTCCGTTGGAGAGCAGCAAGTGGTTGGTGTAGTTTTTTTAGTAGTATTTTATTTCAGCATTTGCCTGATTACGCTGCTGATGCTGGTGATTTATTAGGTCAGAGTTTGCTTTTGCGGTTCCTTCTGTTCCCGATATGAAATGCATTTGAAATGCTCTCGCTGCCGTCTGCACAAGTACAGAAATACACTGTGGCTCGTGTTTCATAATGGTCTCAGAAGTGGCCCATTTTCACGGCAAACAATGTTGGGATTAGAAGGACGACGTGCCAACAAACCTGCATATGGAAATCTTAAGGAACGCCTCAATAAATATAATGGGCTGAGGGAAGGATGTCTTTGTAAGGACATGCTGCGCCAGCCGTATGTAGGTATAGACAGACTGTAATAAAGTCTTACATTTAAAAACTTTGTGTTAACTATCATGTCCATGGTCATTCATGCGGGACTTTAATTATTATGCTACAATAGAAGCAAGCTGTTGGCTACGTAGCATATTAGCTACTGCACCATTTTGCTTTAACCCTTTGACTTAATATCGTGCACTGCAAACAGAGTAGCAGTTTGACACATGATTATTAAAATGTTCACACGATCGTACAGATTCATGCAACATAAATACTGAAGTTGTATGATGTATATTTTCGAGCATCTGTTCAAAAGCGCTAAAAGTATAAAAGCTAGAGCTTAGATATTGGTATTTGTAATGTGTTCACACATGGGAAAATACAAACCGAAGCCGAAATGACAAATTAAGCATTTTATTGTCTGCTACTGCTGCTACAAAAAAGATCAACCGTGTGGTTACCATGCCAGTCAAAGGGTTAAACTCCTCTCTGCTGTTCAAAATTTTAACAAATAAAGCATGAATACACATTAATTAATTAATTTATTGTTTGCGTTAGCAGCTGACATTGCTAACTCGTAGTTAGCAAGCAACTGATTAGCTAGTTAGCAGCATAGCTAGGAGCGTCACTCCTGGTGTCTAGTGTGTTTTCGCTACACAGACAAACTAAATGCACAGGCAGAACTTGTTGAAATTTATAGTTTGCAAAGAAATATTCATTATGTTGCCATTCTCGTATTGTTAGACTTTATTTTTTAGAAAAGAAAGGACAAACATCGTTCTTTATTTTCAATGAGAAACGGTCTCTGTGGATGCTAGCTTTTGTAAATGTACAAAAATATGGGATAAACTAATGGAACAGTGAGCACTAGGTGTAGATGAGGGATATAGCAAATAAAATGTTCCAACAATAGTCATTAAACAGCAGTATAGTTCTAAAAGTTTGCAAATATTAGCTAATATTAGCCACCATAAGTTACTGGCCTAGACTAGACTGATTAGAGTTTAGCCGATGTGCTAAATGTGCCTCATCATTTCTCAGTTAGCCTGTGTTTGTTGTATTTGTGTGTTCTTTTTAAAGGTACACTTTCTCATGACTGAAAACCACACTGCAAACAACACAAGCATTCACATGACTGCTGTGTTTTCCTGCTCGGATATAATTAGCCTACTCTCCTTTTTCTCCGTTAAAGAGAGGGAATGTTAAACGGCCCCGTGCGACGATCTGCTTATGTGCTTATGAGTGTTTTCATTTTAATTTGTCCAGCACGTGTGTTTGTCCACATCATAATAAATGAACGTACAGAAGGCGCTGTTTTAAATGCGCTGTTTACTGTAAAACAGTCACCTTCTCACACAGATTGTATGTGGGCGATTGAATAACTCTTTCTGTCTTTGTGTGCTCATGTGTGTGTGTGTGTGTGCGTTAGGCAGTGGCCGGCAGGATGGGCCCGGTATTGGGTTACAGAAGGCACGGAGTAGTTTTTGCTCTCTGACTGTCTCAGATCAATTAAGAGGGAGAGTGGAGGAGAAGGAGAGACAGAGGCGGGCGATGAGAGAAATGGAGTGGATGAGGACAGAGGAAATGACTGAACATTAAGTTGACAGGTGGAGGGGGGAACAGGGAGGGAGGAGGAGGAGAGATAAAAAAAAAAATATATCAAAAAAAGAGGCAGAGGATATTGCAGAGGGGAGAGGGCGTAATGCAACGGCTAGCAATGCAATAACCAATGCTGTGTCACCGGAAAAAAAATAAAAAAAGACTGATTCTTAAAGGAATACGATGATGCACGGGGTGGATACGGTTTCTGATTGAATCACCACAAGACCCACCTTTAAGTGTGTGTGCTCTTTGCTAGGTGTGGCTCTGAGGCAGCATGAAGCTCAGTAATCACAATATTGAACTGGTTTTGATATTGTAAGCAGCAATTTTATTTTTTTGTGAAATTTGCATTTAAGCCCAACCTGGTTTAAAATAAATCCCTGCTTTTAATCAAGGGAAAACAAATGTTTTCTAGCTTGTAGCCGCAGACGGAGAGGTGCTAATCAGTCTCCGGCCCTACACGACCGTCTTCCTGGTACGTGATTACTGTTTCCAGTGTGTGTGTTTATTTTAATATCTCGAACCTTGAACTGCTGAAAGCCGCTCTGCACGATTTTCGACAATAGCGGCAATTTATTAATTTGCAGCCGTTGAGATGATTTTGGAAACGAGAAAAGCTTTTAGGAAGCCACAACCTCAAACACCCGTCTGATCTCGGCTCATTACGCCGTGCGGTGGGAATGTGTATTATTAGCAACATTGGATTATTTAAAGATGGGCTTAGCGCGCCACTTAATCTCCTGCCATGACACAGCCGTTGTCACAGGCAGAATGGGCCGTTTACGTGTCCGTTGAATACAGCGCATGCAAGCGTGAGCAAAGGTCTTTAGATATGGTTGCTGTCACTTTCACTGTGACTCATTAATGAGTTTCACTTCAGTCTCTTTTTATTTTTCAGATGTTCCACGTCTTTATTTGGAATAAAAGGCCTTTTATTGGCAGGATCAAGGATAGTGGAGACAGTCGTTGTGTCTCGTTTTTTTGTATTTAGAGACACGGAGATGTTTCGACTTAAATAACAGAGAGATTTTAGTTTAAAAAACAAAAAACCGTAAAGGACAAGCTTCCGTGAACAGTGAATTCAAGGCCGATCGTTTTAGTTGAGTTGGAATTATGTTCCCGTCTGACAAAATCTTAGTTAGTTAATGGAGCTCAGCGTCTACGGTTTCATTCAGGCTTTCAGCGTCGTTCTTCAATGCAGCGGCCTGACAACCAGACAAATCTGAGAGTTAATTTCATTTGCCTCCCCTCCCGTTTAAAGTTCATCTCCGCAGTCACAACTCTCTTCATTGAAGCAGACGTCCACGTTATGGCTACGTCACAGGTTTCGTTGTTTTCTGCTCATCGGTAAAGCCTCTTGGAAATCAACTAATTTGAATTTATGCATTTGTAATAAAGTCACTCTATATGACCACCTGTCTCAGCCATCCAGGTCGTGGTTTTATCCAAAAAGCGTTTAAAAAAAGGCAACCAGACTTTTCACCACTGATCCGAGTAGCTTCTTCAGTTCCAAGAGGATGGCGGGAAGTTGAGGTTTAAATAGGAAACTTTGTGGGTAAATATCCACCAGAAACTTGATCGACTTGTTTCATCTGAAACTTGCCTCACAGAAACAAGTCGAATAAGTTTCTGGCAGGTTTTTACCCACAGAGTTTCCTATTTAAACCTCAACTTCCCACCAGACTCTTGGAAGCTACTCGGATGAGTCTTCTCAAAACTGTTCTACAACACTTTTTGGATATAGGATCACTTTCTATCGTTTTTTAGCATGTAAATATTGGTTCTGTGGAGGTGTTATAATACTGCATTAGAAACGTTGAAATATAAATATATCAGCGTGGGGGTAGGAGCCACGGTCGTGGACAGCGTTTCCTTCTATGTCGATTACCAGATGCAACCATTGGTCGTCGCCTCAATCATGAATTTCACGTATCACTGCTACGACTCTCGCTTTAATCTTCCGTGGTCTCTTGTTGCTTCGTCTCCGCTTGTCTTTTCCTTGTGCGCCCACTTAGCTCATGAAACTCGTCAGGAAAGATTTTTCCCGTGGGTTCGGAAACCACCATCCTGCCTGCATCAGAATCGCTGTATTTTCATTGAAACTAAAAAAAAAAAATTTTAAAAATGCCCAATTCCATTTCTCTCTCGTACAGTTTTCATTTCCAGTTTTCATTCAGCAAAATCTACTTCTTCTACTCTTTTTTATTATGGTTAACCTACACGCCCACTGATGAAATATTCACTCAAAAGTAGTTGATGGAAATGTAACTAATTTCCAAATGTTGCAATGTTACGTCAGTTTTTGCTTTGTGTATCCTTGTGGTTTTGCTTTCCACCAACAGTCAGTTTGACGCTGTAGATATTCGTTTAAATTCAGTCTACATTTTAAGACACAGGACATAATATTTACCGCATGTAGCTCCGAATTAGGTGCAAAATATATATATAAAAAAACAGTAAAGGACAGTATCAAATTTGACATATGTACAAAATATACAAGAACATACAGCACGCTGACAGTCAGTATGTACAGCGTGGGCAGACGATTTCAAAAAATGCTAAAAAAATGTGGGATTAGTGCAAGATAGACAGAGCAAAGTAGCAAAAGTTGGGATGAAGGACCTGCGGTAGTGTTCCTTCTTGCAGCGTGGATGCAGCAGTCTACTGATGCTTGTTATTTTGGTAAGCGCAGGGGAAAACTCCAGGTCTAAGATAAGAATTTAAGTAAATAGAATTCATCCTTGGCCCGAAACCAATCTGTCGCCCAAATGTCATGAGGATCTGCTCATAATTTGGTGAGATCTCCCGCTGGCAGGCAGACAAGCTACCAGAGAGGAATAAAACACCACATCCTCAGCAGAGGAGTCCAGAAGTGTGTTTTTCCTTTCTCTCGGTGGGGCGGTTTTCACTGACGGGGCGCACATGCAACTCTATTTACATGTCGCTAATACCCAGCCGGTCTTATTACCTATTCTCGGTACTGTCACCCAGTGACGTCTTCCTAGTATTTTCTGCTTTAATTTAAAGCAGCGGGACGATTTGTCCTGTTCTTTCCCGGCCCCCGTTAAATTGCTGTTTACACTTCAATCTCGTTGAAAATCTGAAGATGGAGGATATGTAATCACCTTCCGTCCTCATTCCTCTCTGCTGCTTATTGCCCCGGATGGAGCGCTGTCGTACATATCTTTTCCGAGCGGTTTCGCCGTGGCTGCAGCCAGACCCTGCGTTAGGAGGATTAGATTATTTAGAGGCGGTTTTTGAAGTGCGTCACTTAAACCCTTTAAAGGTGATATTTATACTGGCCTGACTTTTACGCGGCGTGGCGTCTCACCCCTGATAGCTGCTGATGCTCCCTCCTCCGCTATTTATAACCGCGTCTTTCTCCTCTCTATCTGCCCCTTTCTGTCTCTTTCTCCCCCCTTTTCCCCCTCTTCCTCCCTGCGTCACCGTGTCTGTGCATTGAGCATGTGTGCGCGCCGCTTAATGACAGAGGTGCAGAGGCGGCTCGGATGGGAGCTGGAACAGAAGCTGTCCTCCTCTTTTTCTGTCTCTCTGGTGTCACACTCTCAGCCCCAAACAGAATAACTGTTATTTAAAGACTAGAGCTGTGCTTGCTCATTTGAAAGGAGGAAAAAAAAGAAAAGGAAAAAGGCCTCAGAGAGATGGATGGATGGATGGATGGATGGGTGGAAAAGAAGGAGGGAAAGATGGAGGGAGCAAGGGGAAGAGGGAAAGTAGGGAGGTACCTTGTGGTGGAAAGATGAGAGAGAAGCAGGAGGAGGAGGAGGAGGAAGGGGATGATGTCATTTTTTAACCCTATACCACTCCCCCCTCTTCCTCCTCCCCTCCTGCTCCTTCCTCCCCGGATTCTTCCTCCTCTCTGTGTCGCTCCCCAGCATGACTATATTTAGATTTGTGCAGCTGGGCATGTGAGTGTTTGTGTTTTGATGCTGTTGCACCATGCTTGGCACTGCGCAGTCTTAAATGCTGCTGCTCCTTTCGCCAAATCCTTCCAATCCGTCTTGCTCCCCCCCCCTCACACACCCACCATTTCTTTTTTTTCCCACGTCACTTGCTGCCTTTTCCTTATCTGTGTCTCATCGTCATCATCTTTCAATCAGACGCTCACTCTCCGCGTTTGTGTATTTACTGGAGACACTGAAGATATCCTTCATTTTTCCTTATGCTCTTACTCTTCCCGAGTGTCATTCAGCTCCATAATTAGCAAAATTAGACTGAATGTTGACGTATTAGAGGCAAAACAGTCCCCAGTAAATGCACGGTTGACTGATAAGTCTCTGAAAAGCTGCAGTTCCTGCATGTTTAAGGGAGCCAAAGATGAGATAATCCCTTAGTTTATCTGCTGACAGTGAGAAAAATATAGCACAGCATCAGGCCTGTTGTGTGAACCTTAATGATTTGGGCTTTATTTTTTCATGAGACCGTCATTTAACTAGTCTTTCTTATGGAAGTTTTCACCCACAACCTCATGTAGAGGTAACATTTTGACGTTCTATTCATTTTTATTTTATTTCCCTATAGGAAAAAAAAACACACACGAAGATAGCTTCCTTGTATTTTGTCATCGTGTATGTGGTTTTTGTCCGCTTGGGTGAAGTTTTAGATCACAGGAAATTAACCTTTGAGAGATTTTCCTCCGGTGCGGACAATTTTTTTGCTCGTGTAGGAATAGGAATTTATTTATTTATTTAAAACGGGGGTAACGCACAAAAAATATTCATTTTATAAGAGAAAAAAAGATGCCTTAAGCCAATTTATAGCAACATTTGCTAATTTCCACCTGTAGTCCCTGGACACCTACGAACCCATGGAGAAATAATCTTAAATAAATAAATAAATAAATGATATGATGACTATAGCATTTTAAAAGTGAACAAAACAAACAGGGAAGAAGAGCGCCAAGTCATAAAAAAATAGAGCTTAGATCAGCACAACACATATTTTCTGTTCGACTAACCCCATCCTCACCTTCCTCTATTAACCGCACACACATTAATAACCACACACGCACGGCGTGACGTCAGGACGTAGCGCAAATAGCGCTTTTAACAAGACGGACTTTTTTTCAGGCTTCTCATTGGAGTTATGTCGATTTTGCATGCTCATAAAGGAGGAAAAAATACTTTAAAGAAGAGAAAAATTAGGGTTTGAGACTTGCTTCTTCTACTACTTCTTCTTCCTGTCTGGTTTCTCTTATTCTGCAGGCTAGATGCTACTTTAGCTCATTGCTGCCTCTCAGGTTGGAGGTGGTACTGCACCTGAAAACGACACTGAGCGTCATGGCCCCGCCGCTAAACCGGGCATGTAGCCGGTCATACTGTATTTTAAGACACTGGGGTTTGCACCTGGGTCAGATTTTAGGAGAGGCCACTCCCTGAATACACCCGCTGTTCAAGAGAGCTGGGGAAATCTGCGTGTTCATAATTCATTAACCTCAGATTTATTGTCAGTGTTAAAATATTAATCGCCGCAGCTTTAAAGAGAGAGAAAAAAAAAGAAATCATTACTCATCTGCACCAAACTAAGCGGGTTCAAAATATGAGACAAATCATCCTTCTTCATGCATTAGTTCTGTAATTTATTTATTTATTTTTATCAACACAGGCCTATGCAGAACAGCATTAATGTTACTGTAAAATGCCCCCACTCCCTCCGTCTAAGCTCTGAGAGCTTATTGTGTCGAGTTAATTTGATGAAGAGGGTAAAAGGTTTTCTGCATCACGACTGTGTGTTGTGTGTGTGTGTGTGTCCCCCTCGTCTCTCTTCTAGATGTGCGGCGGTGATGATGAGAATTTTAATCGCAAGTGGGACGATCACAGTTAATAACAGCGAAATAAACGGGCAAAATAAGATATAAATGCTTTACGTTCTCGGGTAGTTGTTCAGGTAACGACTGAAAACACCAATTCGAACCGTCAGAAGTCGTGAAAACAGCTCCGTCATAAATGACTCGGTTTCAGTGATTAAGATCTTAGTTAATATTCTAATCACCTCACTGACATGATATTAAATGCCGCTTGGAATAAATGAGTCTGGAGCGACCCGCGCTGACCTAATAAAAGCAGAGCGGAGAGGGAAACTGGATTTCACTTCACTCATTATTAACTCAGTTTAATTTGCCGGCCGTCTCACTGTCTGCTGAGTCTTATCCTTGTAAATCCTCCTTTTTTAAAGGTAAACATTGTGGCACGGCGACAGAAAGCAACGTCAGCAGCAAAAAGCTGCCTCCCGTCTCCTCACACTTTTCCTCTTTGTCGTTTTTTTTTTTCCTTCCACATTTCCTCTCACATGACCCACCGAGCCTCTTTGTTCCCTTCATCCTCCCTCTCCCTCTTTTTATTCTCACCTCCCATATCTCCCGTCTGTCTACGCGAATTTTCTTCCCTTTTTTGTTCTTTTTCGCCGCGCCATGTCCCGTTATTTTATTTTCTCAGTCCCAGCACGGCACATCTTCATACAATTACTCTCCATTAAAAATGGATTAGATTTCACCTTCACAGTCGGACTAGAGAGGGAGAGCGGGACAGGACGGGACGGAGGGAGGAAAAGACGTAGAAAAAGAGGGGGCTTAGAGGAATAAGGAGAGAAGGATGAGGAGATAGGAGGGATGGGGAGTGGTAGGTTAGCATCACACTGAACCTACGACGCAGCAGATGTCGACTGTGGACTCACAAAGAAGGCCGAAAGACGAAAAACAGTTCACCCTTTTTGGACTTTTCACACTGGTGTTTCATCGCAAATACTCGGAAAATTGTGTGAACTTGGCCGTCACACATTCAGAGAAGAAGTGGCTGCGATTCAAGAACAAATCATCCACTCGGCAACAGCTCGGCGGACTCATAGACGGCAACACGAGATGTAGAAATGGACGGCAACTAAAGGTGTTTACGGCAGGCACGAAGGTTGCAGTAAAGTCACAGAGGTTGGTTTATGCAGACCACGTTGCAAAGATTATCCGAGGAATGGACCTGAAACAATAAGTGGACGAGTCTTTATTGTGACCGTAATCTTGATGTAAGACGCCCACACCACACACGGAAGATACAATAGGTCACAACTGATTAAATTAAACCTCCCCTGGTTGAGCAAAGGCCGGTCATCATCGATGCCCGTGCATGTATGTGCCAAGGGGAGCAGATGGTCGCAGTGTGCCCACAAGAGGTGAGGGGGTCTGAGGCTGGAAAAGCTCCAGTCAGCTCCCTTCGAACCCTTCTGGGTTTCCCACCTTGGGGTTAAGAAGGGTTAAATCTAATCCACGCCTGCTGTGTGTGTGTGTTTGTGTGTGTGTGTACGCGAGCCTCGGATAACCCTCTGTCCAAGTGCACGGTTAGTCTAGACTGCTTACTACTCTGGTAAGCTGTATTGTTTTACAGAGGGAGATTATTTGCTCAAGATTTGGTGTGTGTCGCCGGTAATTTCGGTGTGAGTTTCTGATGTTGGTGCTCTGGGGCTGGATTGCTCTGGGTTTTGTAGATGGATCCAATCAAACGGTGCTACTGAATCCCACCAAACCGAACCTGAAAAATATTCAGAGAGGCACAAATAATCGTCTTTTGTGCAAGTACTTATTTCAAACAAATCATTTTCACCTTCTTTGTTTTCTAGAACAAGACAAACATCCAATCAAAAAGCTGTTTTTCCTCATGTGAGCGCAGTGAATATTTGTGCGTCCGCCTGGAAAGTGTCGGAGTCTCGCTGTTTTAGTCGACTACATTTTTGTTTTACCTTAATCGGATTGTGGAGGCAGCGTATAACTTTTGGGAGGTGGAGTTTGACCGTTACGTTACATTAGTATTGAAACGTCTGCAGCCAGGTTCTCTCATGTTAGCATTCTTCTTTATTAGCATTTGTTAGCTTAGCAATTCAAACTGTTGTCTATTTGTAATGGTAAATGGTAAATGGTCTTGCTTCTACAGAGTATAGTGCTTTTCTACCTATTGGTATTCAAAGGTCTTTACAGTCACAGAGGTTCAGTGTCTTGCTCGAGGACACTTCAGCATGCTAACCGCTAACCGCTAAACCTACTAAGCCACAGTCATGTTCAGTCCCTTCAAGTCAGCCTGAATCACCTCTATTAGCTGCATAACATCAACCAACGCTGCATCTACATCCATAATTATCATAATGGATAATTAAAGAATACTTATTTTTACATTTACATATCATAAATTAGAAGTGTAACCCGAAAAAAAAATATGTTTTTGCAACTATTTTGAATTTTATTCAAATACAAATACTAAATGCTTTACACAACCCTACTACTTACATTTGAACACGCAGTGACTCAACTCCAAACAATGTGTAGTCCGTGTGGCATGTTGCCTTAAGTTTAGTCATCACTACTTTGGGTCACACACTCTTTTATTCTTAGCTTATTTGCCACTTTAGCAGTATAGCACTAAGGCTTAGAATAATACACCTTTCTATGAAAAAGATCTTGTCCTTCCTTATATTTAGGACAAATACTAGACTGGGATGGTGAACATGCATTTCAATTGTTGCTACTGATAACAGCTTTTAGTTTCTAGGAGTGTCTGCGCCTGCCCACATGTAAAGCAAATCACTGCCCATCGTTTTGTACCGGACAGATTAGCACTAGTGAACAGCGCCAGGCCCCCAAAGCATCCAGAGTGATAATATTGCAGCTGTGCGGACGTAGCCACCTCTGCTCGCCCTCACTGCTCTCTATTTTATTTCCCACTGTCACCACGGTGAATTTGGCAGGAGCCAAAGTCGGGGACGGTTCAGTTTTCCCCTCAGTAAACATTCAGGAGCCTCCGTGTTTGTCCTCAGCTTTACCTTCCACTTCTCTTTGCCGAAGGTTTTTGTCACCTATCGTGGCTACAACTCGCTGAATTTCATTGACATCTCCTGGTTCCTGGCGCCACATCACATCTAATCTTCTGTTAAGAGGCTAGCGCGGGTTGTAACGTCCAACAGGTTTGACATATCGATTAGTGGAAGCTGGAGGATGCTCTCATACATGAATAATTTGGGTATATCATTGTAAATTATTGTCTCTAATGGACATTAATGTGACAGCCACCGCTAAGGTGAGGCGACTGGAAAGTCTGCCAACATGAGCAAATACACAAACCCCTGAAAAAAAGTTTTTTTTTGTGGTTTATCATGATCATTTGTCTCCACATCGATCCGTGTGTTATTGCTCAGTCCATACCTCCTCCCATACGTCTCACTTATAGATCTAAGATGTGGATATTTCTCTGCTGTACCGAGCCCCTGAGTCATCAATCTCAGGGTCACTCAGAAAAAAGAACCGAGCATTTCCATTTGGCTGCCGTCAAAGCTCACAACTATTTTTTTTGTGTGTGTGCTTCATATTTTCATTTTTCTTTTGCACGATGCGTCACAGGCTGAGACGTTCAGATCACGTTCCTGCTCGGTGGAATGCGTTTAAAAACCCAATCGTACGTGTCCGGAACCGTCCGGTTTCGGCCGCTGACTCTTCATCCGCGGGGTTTTTTGGGGGAGGTACGGGGGTTTCAGTACGACGACCAGGCGGGCAGGTTGTTTCATTGTGATAAACAGGTCTGAGGAACGAAGCTGACAGGTAATAGGGCTGAGACGCAACACAGCCCTCTGAGGAGGAGAAAATGTGTGTGGATGGACATGTGTGTGTGTAGCCTCTGTTTGTGTGTGTACAAATGTGTTTGTAGAGTAATAGTCTGCTCTCGTTCCCTCATTACCTTTGAAAGAGGATCCAGCCCGCACAATAAGTTTACTCCAGCTTTGCTTTTTCACCTTGTCAAATGATTCCATGTCAAACACACACAAAAAGGGGCTTTTCAGGGAGAGAGATGGCTGTGCCTCTAACCTTGATATCTAACGTCTTTCTTTCTGTCTGTCTGTCTGTCTGTCTGTCTTTCTTCCGTCCAGATGCCCCGGTGGCAGAGTTACACGACCTGTTCTGTAAGAAGCTGCAGCAGTGCTGTGTGCTCTTTGATTTCCTGGACTGCGTGGCCGACCTGAAGGGGAAGGAGATCAAACGTGCGGCTCTCAACGAGCTGGTGGAGAGCGTGGCCACAAGCAGAGGAGTCCTCATAGAGCCTCTCTACCCAGAGGCCATAAAGATGGTAGGAGGAGCGTTACCTTTGCTTCCTCAGGTCACGTACATCATAGACACACATACATACATAAATGTAACGTTACGTATGTGGCGATGCTCAATTGTCGAGCTGTTTTCACAGGATTTGTTCGTTACAAACGTCAAACATGTTAGATATATAAAGATAGAGACAGAGATGATAAATATATAGAACAGAAGGAACCCAAAAAAGCGTTCAGGTGTGTTCAGGTGTTTATTTAAATGTTGCTTCAAGGGTATATGTTGCATTTGAGTATAATTACAATTATCATTACTAAACCAAAACCACTATTATCAGAAAAACTCAAAATACTGCTTTTGGGGAAAACTTAAAAATGTGAGAAAAGTAGCTAGAGATGAAGAATTGTCTGCAAAAAAATAATTAATAATAATAATGCTGTATTCTAGCCGACCAGTTATAGTCTAAGGTCTGTTTTTTTACCCCGTGTAACAGGCTGTTGCTAGGGACGTTCTGTCTGTATTGTCAGGGTTTAGTTGCTCACTCTATATTATCTATTACTTACATTATACCTGTGAATAAATACATGATATTGATTATTAAGTTTTTTGTCAAAAAAAAAAGATGACACAGGCCAGTATTTTAGGAAGGTGAGCATTCGTATTTAGGTAGAAAAAAACAACATTTTTAAAAATCAAAGCATCTTGTATCGTAGCTACATGTGTGATGTTTAAAAAAAAAAAACAAACCTTTAAGAAATCAGTCCAAAATTAGCAAATAATTCTAATTCAAAATTGCAGCACGCCTCTCTTTCCTCCCCACAGTCAATGCGGCGTCTACGTATATATATATACGTCTATGACGGAAATCCTTTAAATAAAAAGAGATGAATAAAACCCTTCTTTGTAGAGTCACAAGTAGACAACTGTCAGTGCCAGATTAGTGGTGGATGGATACATAAAGCGACAGGGAGTCACAACCCGAAAGCCAAAAAAACGTCAGATTTATGAATGGACAGCGACAAACAATGGTTGCGTTGGATGATGCCAAAGGATCGATAGCGAGAGGGATGGAGGGAGAAGAAGTATAGTGTGAATTGGTTCTTATTCATTCATTCAACACCTGGAAAACCAAGCAAATGGCAAGAAAAGAGAGGAGGAGGAGGTAGATATTGATACTCAGCAGATGATGCCTTCAGAGACGAGAAGGGGAGAGAAGAAAGTACTGAGGAGCAATAGGCTGCACAGATGGTGAAAAAGAAGGGGACAAAAAGGAAAGATTGAGTGGAGCGTGGACACCAGAGATCCCACAGGATAGAAGGGGGGGTCCAGCAGTGAATATAACTTATGTAATAGAGTCTCTATACAGTGATCCCAGAGGGTGAGGAGGTGCTGATAGGACAGAGGCTGGAGTGGGAGAGGAAAGTGGAGGAAAGGTTTAATGCGCGGCTATAAATTCTATCGTATAAGTATCTAATAAGTGCAAAGGCTGGAGCTAAGTGGCACACCACAGAACTGATATATGTTGTAGGAAGAGGGACTGAAACAGAGAGACGTGATCTGGTTTTAAGTGGTGCATTTTGCACAAATGAGAAGAAAAATCTGTCAGCGGCGCTGTTATTGCTCGGTGACGCTTCGAGTTGATGCAAACTTGTTAGCTTGCACCAGAAACAAACAAAAAAACAACATTTTTTTTCTTTTTGCACGGATCTTCACAAACACTGGATATGAAAGAGATATTGTAGCTGCAGTAACGCATGTTGAAGCGTGAGAAACAGGCTGAGGGGGGAAAAGGGTGATTCGGTGCATTTTAATATTTGCGGGGTTTCGGAGGTTCTGTGAATAATTTGGAGCCTTTTTTGAATCATAGCAAGAGTTACTCAAGTAGCGAGTGGAAGTGCATTTGCTGAATAAATCATGACGTAGCGGGCAGCCGCTGCATGACTTATCAGTTGTTCTTCTAACTGGGAGGACAGACCAGCAGTAGCTGCTCGGAAGCTGAAAACAGTAATAGTTAGTTGTTTTGTTTTTAACATGCACCAGCTTCTTCTTTTGACTGGACAGTTTTCATTTGAAGGAGCAACACAACCGCTAATGTAACAAATCAGATTCTTGCAAGCCTCGCATTTGAAAGTTCTCCTAAAATAAATGATTGAACAGATGGTTGTTAAACTATCATGAAAGTGTTGTCCATCATGTTGCAGTGTTTGGCTGGATAAAGTATAAAAATGGGTCAAAGCCACGTCTGCCATGACTATAAGTGTTCAGTTAGGGACGTTTTTAATCAGAGATTCAAAGAGGCAATTTCCTTTAAATAGACCTCTCTGTTTTCTCCTCCTGAAATGCTTGTTCATGGTTTTCACAATTAACAAAGATGCATTGTTTGTCATTTATTCCTCACTAATCACTTTGTCTACGGCCTCCTTCCTGTATATATTTCCCCTCTTCCTCCCCACTCATTTTTCACTTCCAATTTTTCTTCCACACGCTCTCTCTGTCCACCCTCCCGTCCACGGTCATGATTCACCAGATCTCGGTCAATATCTTCCGGACCCTCCCACCCAGCGAGAATCCAGAGTTTGACCCGGAGGAGGATGAACCCACACTGGAAGCTTCTTGGCCGCATCTGCAGGTACACGGAGAAACGCCGAACACATGCGCAAATTAGCATGGTGTAATATCTGAATATATTATGTGTATTTAAATTATTTTATCTAATTTAGCTTGCAGAGCTAACGAGAAAATGCTGACTTTGGAATTTCTTTGCCTCAAAACTTGTGCTGTTAACACAATGCGGTGTCAGTTAGCGCTATGAAAAATGGGCCGTGCTATACATTATATATGCTGCACAGCCGCGATACTAGACTCTGGGGGTAAAGCAGCTGCAACACCCCCCACCCCCACCACATCCCCCTTCAGTGCTATATGTAAAAATAAATACCACCGTCCACACAGGTCCGTGTATGTTTAGGTCATTGGATTTTCTGTCCAGAAAAGGATATTAAAAAAAATGGGCGGTTATTTGATTTTCATTTTAAAATTCAAAAATTAAAATTGCAATTCGAGGCATTTTTCTTTATCAGCGTCTTTTTTCTGTGGTAAAAAATAAAAAAATAAAATCGTTAGAAGGCAGAAACAAAAAAAAGAGTTTTTTCATGTTTTTCTCAACTAGAAGTTGCTGTTTTCAAAGTAAGAGCACGTATGAGGACAGATCTATGTTTCTGGGCACAAAATGTCTTAGGAACCACACTCTGATGTGATTTTTTTTGACATGAAAAATTGAAAAAAAAGGCTCAAATATACGTCTTAGTTTTTCTCCAGTCATGTCATCTTAACTGAGACTCTTTTATTGTTTTGAAAAACATCAACTTCTGTAATGTATTGCGGTCCTCATACATGCTCTTACTTTGAAAATGACAACGTCCGGTCGCACAATATTTTAAAAAATTTAGTCTTTTTTTATTTTAGGAAAACAGATAATGAAAATCGACCATTTTTTACAGATTTATTTATCCATTCTCGACCCCGATAAAGGAAAATGCCTTGAATTTCAGTTTTTAAAATGACAATCAAAAAAAAATACAATGACCAAAACATACACGCACACATATCTGAGTGTAGGAGAAAAGTGTAAAAAATATTCACCATCAGATAATGTGCTAGAGCTACACTTTGAAACAGCTGGTGTTCTCAAAGGGCCTAGCGTGCTAACTGGGTTGAGAGCTTTGCAGATGCACATCTACCTTCAGAAAATATGTGTTGGCTAATCTTACCCATTGCTTATGCTGCTGTTGGTGCTTTATCTTTGCCCCTGCTGCAGAAAAGACCAGAGTAAAAAACTTATATAATACGTAGCCACTGGCTTTGACTCTCTCTTGTTTGGTGGTTTGTGAATTCCCATAATCCTTCACTCTACAGTATAGGCAGAGAGCTTTGTAAACTGACACCAGTCAGTAAACCTCCAGTGGGACCCTTACTCAGTACTGTAGCGTAGACTAGCTAGAAGTGGCCCCACTTAGGGGGTTTTGGGTGTAGCAGCCGTGCATTGAATGGTGCCTTTAAGGGAAAAGGTGTGACTGGCCACATGCAGCCTCCTTCACTGGAGGCTGTAGAAGGTGCAAGATTTGCCTGGTTTTACGCCTCTAAGGACAGTGGGCAGCGCCGCGACGCACACAGCTTCCCCCCCAAAAATAGCTTTTTAGTGCAGCATCCAGCATTTAGCTCCGTTTGCTATTTAAAGCAGAACATTTCTGCCAATTAATTATCAGGTTTATCAGTCTGAATCACAACAACGGCGCATTCGCATACAATTCATAAATAGACTCGATGTTTACCCAGATGACATCCTGGTGTTTAGGATTTAGACACGTCAGCATCCGCAGGAAGAGATTAGGTAAAAACGTGTGAAGCCGTCTCACAGAGATCTTTTCTTATAAACAGCTGCCATCAGGTAAAACTTGAGCATAAATTGTTGCCAGGGATAATGTTATTGTCTGGAGCAGCTTTAAAAGATTAAAAAAAAAAAAAAGAAAATCTTTTTGTTGCCAAGAGTTTAAAGACTGATTGTCATATCCAGGAACAGTGTTTTTGTCAACCTGAGCTGTTAGGTTTAGCTTTAAGTTTGTTATCATGTCCAAAATGATAAACTGTAACGCTATTTGGACAGGATTCATTAATTTTCATGTGGTGCATTCACACGGAATAAATACACTGTGTTTTACTCAAATTTACGTTTTGTTGTTGTGGCTCTGCTACTTTCCATCTCACTCCACTACATGTCAGAGACGGTTTTAATTACTTTGCAAATTATAATCGATGATAAAAATATATTTTTGATACTATTTATCCCAGGGAAGAACTTACCAGCTCCACTTTTACAGACGAACACATCAATGGTTCATTTAATGGTTTCATCCCTGGTCTAATCTAGTTTAGCGACATCTCAACTTTCTGTCCAAACTTTGATTTATAGCACATCTTTTATAATTCTTAAGTGATAAGAGGCAGAAAAAAAGATGACAATCAAACAAAAGTCACAAAAAAGTAAAAAATTCACCCCTAAATCACAGAGATGTTGATTCGCTCTGGATTAGTTTTATCAGAGGACCTCTTTGTTTACGAAAAGGTCATTTGTGGTGTAATTTTAACTTTACAAATCATGGACGATCTGCACCGGTTTAAGATCATAGACAACCTCTGTGATTATTAGAAATTACCAGTAGTCATCAGGTATATAAGGCTAATGGAGGCGAATAAGGCTTATGAATTCATGAGAGCAACACACACTAAAAAAGCTTATCTCTGTTTGTGTCTCCGTCAGCTGGTGTACGAATTCTTTCTGCGCTTCCTGGAGAGCCCGGACTTCCAGCCCTCCATGGCCAAACGCTACGTCGACCAGAAGTTTGTCCTACAGGTAATACCTCTCTCTCCTCTCTGTTCTGGAAAGATGCAATTTGTGCAATTAAAAGCCTTGAGACGTTCCTAAAACCCAGACCCAGTGGAGTATTTGTTGTATTATTTATGTTTTCTATGCTATTAAGTGTATTATTGTGACCATGACATCACTAGATAAGGAAACAGTAGAAGTGCTATTGAAGTTGAAAGCAGCTCAGATTCATTTTGTGAGGAGGTCGGAGGATTAATGCGACTTTCACGGGTGCAGAATTACATGCATGACATATCGGTGCCTTCTGTGTCTCTAGCTCCTGGAGCTGTTTGACAGCGAGGACCCCAGGGAGCGGGAGTACCTGAAGACCATTCTGCACCGTGTCTATGGAAAATTACTGGGCCTCCGAGCCTACATCCGCAAACAGATCAACAACATCTTCCTCAGGTACGGGCGACAATCAGCCAAACCCACGCGCAGCATTTAGAGGAGATATTTATAGCGTTTCAACATCAATAAATCAAACGTCGGCCTACAAACAAAGGTCATCAGCAGGAAAAGGAGCAGCCTCTGTGATCTTTTTTTTTTTTTTTTTTTTCCAGACATCACTAGTACAAAGGCTGATTGTTTCATAACCTCTAACGCCACTTTTTAAACGCTCTAAACCAGTGGATATCCTGTTACTTGGTCGGTGATCTATAAATGGAAAAGCCTGAGAACATGTGCAAAACAGCTGTAGCTCTGCAGTATTTTATCGGCTTATTCTTATTTCATCTAATTTTTATGAAGATTTAGAGTAAATTCTGAAAGAACTTCTAATCCCACAGCAAGTTTCTCTATTATACTTTCTTTACCTGTAATCTCTCTATTTGGTTGGATGTAAAATTCACTTTTTTGATTTTGAACGGTGCCATACAGTTCTTTCCCATACAGTATGTGCCGACAGTGCACATTTGTGGTTATGAAACTCACAGAGTCAGCCACTTATCTCCATCCGTTATCTATGTGGAGAGCGAAATCTTCCTGTGGGGACACAAATCTCCCCAAATGATGTGTTAAACTGCTCTGATTAGCCAAAATGCTATGATGTACAGTCATTTGTCATTCCCCCTCTCAGTCAGAGTGTGGGCTGGTGACTTTTGGCTTTTGTTGTGTTCGCTGCCAGCTCAGTTTCTGTATCGGTCGACCGGTTTCAGTTTTTGTGATGATAACGTCACAGAGGGGAAGGAGGTGAATTTTGGACTAAGCTCATCACGATATTGATCAGTTCCTTGGGGAAGTCATGAATACCATTGGCATGCGTACATGGGTAATTTTACAGTCAAAGATTTTACAGTTTCTGTAAAACTGCCATAGCTGCTTTTAATACTTGTATAACTAATATATAACTGAGGGACTTTTGTCCACGTGACAAACCTTGCATACATTTTTATTGAAAGTGAAAAAAACATTGTTCATTACGATCGTGTCTTTACAAAATCCGCAATTATTTATTATGGAAACAATCACTTATTAATAAAATTTGACTAGACATCACTAAAACGGCAACTAAATCTAACGACCACCTTCTAATTAGCTTAACAATAATAAAATTAGCCTTTTCAGAATGAGTTTGACCGTGTTGATATTTCTTTTTTTGGCAATTTTATCAACTTTTATATGCAAAATAACAAATTATATACAAGTCAGAGAAATCACTTTCACATGGCGACCGATTACAAACTAACATTACATTCCACCTCTCAAGGAAGTGTGTTAAATCCAAATCGCACGATCTGCTCCAAGGTGTGTTCTTCCTCCTCTTTCTTAGTTATTTAATATAGTGTGGGGATTTACCACATGTCAACAGTGTAACAACAATATATTTATAAAGAACTTTCAATTTTAACCCCTTCAGACCTGTTTTTTTCTGCTAGGAAAAAGAAAAATTTAATCCTCTCTAACATAGAAATAAAGGAAAATTTTATTTTTTTTGCCAACTCATGTTAATTACAATGGACGCCAGGACATGTGTCTTGTCCATTGTAATGGACACAGGGTCTGAAGGGATTAATTTACTTAGTTGTGTATGTATAATATTTAGAAGACTCTTCCCATAAAAATGCCATGTGGTGATTGGTTATGGGCGGCCATGTTGATTTTTGGCCTGAAAACAACCGCTCAAAAAGTCCTGCAATTATATTCTGAAGTCCTCTCCTATGTGTGTTGTTTCTGATCTCTAGGTTCATATACGAAACTGAGCACTTCAATGGAGTCGCAGAGTTGCTGGAAATTCTTGGCAGGTTTGTAGACACACACACACTGAGATCCTGTTTTGCTGCTTTGGTGCATCAATGCATGAGGAATGTATTAGGAATAAAATCTGATAAAAAAACAAACCACGCACACACATACAGTATTATACTAAGCCAGCTGTTCCTACCCATGAGACAGCTGGTATAATAGTGACCTAACCTGCTACAAAAACAAAAAAATGACTACACAGCACAACCGCTGTCGCAACGCATAAAAGAACATGCACTGTTTCATTTATCAGCCGTCTTTATCAGGAAAACACAGCCAATGGAGCAAAGCGTGACAACGTGGGAAATGAGACTAAAGAAGGAAGGGGGATGAGTAAAAGGAGGGGTAGGAATGAGGAGCGGCAGGAAAATGACTCAGAAGTTTGGGTCGTTTTCTTGCTTCATCTGTGAAGAAAAATGTGTGGAGGACAGAAATGATGAGGGAACAGCGATGGCGGCGAGAATGCAAAGATGGCCGTAGTTTTCTCATACACGTCATCAGACTTATTTGCCTGATCTTGGCTGGTCTTTCCTGGGATTCATTTCATTTTTTGGGGTGCACACGTATCCAATAAGAGAAAACGGAAAATCCAGGATAAATGATTTATTACCCTATAATTCTGGTTATACAAACAATTAAAGGCAATGTTTAACATTTAGGGAATCATGCTTGTTGTCCTATGAATATCAACCTCCTGGCTGCAGGGGTGGTTAGCCTAGCTTAGCCTAGCTTATCATAAAAACTTGGAGAAACAGTTAAAAGTGGGGAAAATCATGCCCAATAAAACCTATGAAGCTGACCTCTTTACATTTTATTTAAGCTGTGAACCGGTTAATTGGCTTGTGAGTTTGGGTTGCATCAAGTGAGGAGAGCGTGTTAGCATTTTTAGCTAGCTCTAGTTAGATAAAGAAGTAATATGAAGCAAAAACAGTTGGTTTTCTCTTCATTATTTGTGTTTCTCTGAGGAAATTCTGATTGAACATCGACACCAGCATTTAGCTACTAGTTAGCATGCTGGCAAAGTAGCGCGTAGCCTTGTGAAGCTACATAAAAGGCAAGTTTATACATTCTGTGAAAAGAATGCAGTAAAAATTTGCTTTTGTCTCAGTGTATGTGTATTTCATGAAATCAGAAATCAGAAACATATCGTACCAGAAGCTTAAAATTATCGTATTTTGAGGAACATACATACCTGATTTGACATTAATCAGGATCATCTGCTGGGAAAAACTTTACCACAGACCATATAATATAGCTTATAATACAGTTTAACCTGTAAATAAACTAACAGCATTGTTTGTGTTCATTCATAGCCATGTATGAAAGGGGTCAAATTATCGTACTTTAAGGGACTTTTAAAATTATTGATCGTACAGATTGTGATAATTATCATACGAATACGACAATTATCGTACGTCTGGCAACGCTGCCTGTGTTAGCAGTTAGCTAGCTAGCATCTGATGGTCAGAACGACCATTTAAGATGCACAACATTAATCTAAGAAATACATGATGGTTAGTTAAAGTAGCAGTTTTGTTAAGCTGCATTAAACCCAGCGTCCTCATATGGGGACGTTAGGTTTAAGGATTATGGCAGATTATTATTATTATTTTTTTTTTAGACTTTTATCCTCATAACTAGATACTAGTCGGCATTTCAATGGACTCATTCTACAGCCAGTCACATAACAAAAGTGGACAAGGTACAAAACCTCATCAAATTTTACAGTTGAAACTTGTTTATTTATGCGTATTTACTTTTCTAGTTTCAAATAACTTACAAATTCTATCAACTCAATTAAGGACATTGGGACTTTTGTATTTGTAATTCTGTCTTTGCACAGAATGTCCTATATTTTGTTACATATTGGTGATTTTATTATAATACTGAGTGAAATAATCCCCTTGTCCACACATGAGGACACAATTTGTTAGTTCTCAGGTCTTTTAATCCCAAATAAAAAGAAATGCAGGAATTAAAAATGCATAACAAACTAAAGCTCAGGCCTCAGGAGGTTAAAGATGTAAAAGAAGTAAATGTAAATGAGAAATCAGAAAGCAAACAACAAGTTTTAGAGTCAATAAATAATAATCTTTTGCAAAAAAAAAAGGGTGATTTTGCGGCTAGAGACTGATTTAACTTCCATTTTCAGATGTGATACTTGTGAAGGAGTTGAAAAGAGGGATATGATGAAAAGAGTCGACTGCTGGAAATTCAGTAAATGATTAAAAGATTTCGTGAAAACGCAATTTCACCTGTGAGCTCAAAAAACTGAATGATGGCATTCGAGGTTTGAGAGGGTTGAAGAGAGGAGGGAGGTGAATGAGAGGATGAGTCCCAAGGTGAGAGAAGAGGGACCGATGGAGAAGAAGGAGAAGAAAAGGGGGATGAGTGAACCATGAGTCAGAAGTGGAGGAAGGAGGGAGAGCAGGAGAGAGGAGAGAGAGAGGTTTGTATTCATGTTGGTGGTAACAGAGGTATTTATAGCTCCTCCCACACCCGGAGAGGATGAGAAGGAGACAGAAAAAAAAAAAAAAAGGGTGAGAGGGAGGCAGAAAGACAGATTAGAGGAACGGCAGGAGGGAGATATTATTGAAGGAATGTTCTTTGAAACAGACGCTTTTAGAAACGTTACAGAGGCTGAGACAGACACAGACGTCGTCGTCGTCATCGACGACGAAAACTGACAAACAGATGCTAAATAAGTGTCTCACTCCCCCAAGTTTACTTCTTCTGCTGCTCATGCTTTGTCTGTATGTCACTTGTAAAAGGATACGAGAAAAGACTCCGTACACATGTGTGAGTGAGGCGATAAATAAATGTCACTTTAGCTGCTTTCAGCAGCTGTAAATACCAAGAATTTACATTATGAGTCAAAGTGTGTTGATGGTGTCGTAGACTTTCTATCAGACTGCAGAACGATGATGCTACGTCTTCCTTCCTGGAGACTGCGGTTGATTTAGAGACTGATTGATTGGCCCAAACGTTTATCAACAGACATTTTTAATGAAGACATTTATCATCTTCCAGCGTCTAATTGTGAGCATTAGCTGCCTTTGTCTATTTTGTATTAAATTTTAATTTCTATAGATACTGGATTTTAGGTTGGGGAACATTTTTCAATTGGTTCAGTTGATTAGCTAAAGCAATTTAGTTGCTAATTAGTGCTAAAGTCCAGATATCTGGGGAGAACAGACAAATAGTCTCTCATCATAATCTATATATAAACAGGTGTTATCCTAGATTCTGGTTTATCTTTTAATGCAGGCAGCTCGATATAACCTGTCACATTTTAGATATATTAGAAACTGCTGGACGACACAATGAGATCATTCCTCATTTAACCTGTTGTATAACAAGTTGGACCCAGGCAACAAGCACAACACTGAAATCAGTCCATCAATCAAACTTTATTTATGGAGCATTTTTGATATAAAAGACGCAGCCCAAAGTGCTTTACATAAAAACTAAAACAAGAGACCCAAGAGAACAAAAAGTATTTAAACACACACACACACACGAAAATTTCACCATCCTGAAGTTGGGAAAACACAAGAGAGATAAAAATTTTATTTTTTTAAAAAAGTGTAGTTATAACTATAATTTAGTAATTATCTAAAGAAAAGGTAAAGGTAAAAATAGTAAAATAAGTTCAAATTAGATAAACAATTAATTAATTAAATTAAATTAAATAAATAAAAACACATTAATAACCAGACTAAAAGGGTAAGAATAATAAAAAAAAGTAAAATTCAGTTAAAAGTCAGACTAAAAATAAAAATAACTGTATAAATTGTAAGTATAATTTAGTAATTATCTAAAGGATAAAAATAAATAAAATTTAATTAAAAGCCATATAAAAAAGGTAAAAAATAATAAAATAAATTCTAACTAACTAAAAAAGATAAAATATTAAATCAATAAATAAAATAAAATAAATAAAAAACAATACAAACAACAATAACCAGACTAAAAGTGTAAAAATACTAAAAATAATAATAATAATAATAATAAATCTGTCAGACTAGAAAAATATAAAATGATAAAATAAATACAATTCAATAAATAACCAGACTAATAGGTAAATAAAATTCTGTTGAATACAACACTAAAGAGTCTTGTGTCTTAGGTATTTAGTTTGCTTTTAAATATATCCATCTGATCCCAGCATAAGCAAGTGCTCCAGGTGCTGGATAGACAGAAAGCACAAACTCTATCATCACTGAGGAAGATTCTTGATAAACATCCCTACCTTAATAAAACACACTGATGCCTCCCTGCTTTTTAAAATCATAAAGACCTTTATAAAGCAGAAAGATTCCAGCAGCAAAGTAACACAGTCTGTGTGATCAAAGTATCTTCTGTTGTCATCGATTGTTCTTGTTGCTTTAGTCTTGAGCTAGTTTAATGGTTAATGCCTGGTTTTTAGTGATGGATGACTTTTTCTTTGCTTTGCAGTTTTAACAACTTTGATTTTTTTTTTTCACATATATGAT
This sequence comes from Mugil cephalus, assembly GCF_022458985.1. Lineage (NCBI taxonomy): Eukaryota > Metazoa > Chordata > Actinopteri > Mugiliformes > Mugilidae > Mugil > Mugil cephalus. The sequence continues at coordinate 39,798,561 of NC_061770.1, forward strand.
AATGGTCAGCTGGCCAACACTGACACATTTACTATAAAGCTGATTAATGTGCATCTAAAAATGTGCTTTTTACATAAATAAAAACATAAAACATGAGTGTACTCACTGGACGGCGCTTTAACTTAATTAAAAGCAAAAAGGTTGGCATGTCACAGAGGGAAATCTGTCTCCTGAGCCATCTTCTCTTCTCTTCTCCTCTTTCTTCCCCAGCATCATAAATGGCTTCGCTCTGCCTCTGAAGGCCGAACACAAGCAGTTCCTGGTTCGGGTCCTCATCCCGCTACACACAGCAAAGTCACTTTCCATCTTCCACGCACAGGTCAGTGAAAACCTACGCTAACATCAAGGTGTCGTTTTATTTTTTTTTTTAAATTTGCATTGAGATGAGTTAAAGATATTTAGCCAAATTCACCTCAAAAGAGAAAGTGCTTCTCTGTTGTCTTTGCCTTTTGAGGCAGCATTTAGATCTTTAGAGACTAAACTAAAACCGTCACATGAACATCCAGGACCCTTTATCGCAGGTGGCCACCACAGAACATCAAACCTCGGTTTGAGTTTATCATCCCTCTGCGAGCCTGTGTTTTATTCCGTTAATAATGCAGCTGTCAGCGTCACTGATCTCTGCAGCGGTGAACAGCATCACTAATCGTTTGGCTTTAAAATATAGGCATGAATGAGGATAAAAGAAGAAGAGAAGAAGAAGAAGAAGAAGAAGAAGACTGAGCTTTGACTTTGATGTCTGTCAAATGGTAGCTGGTAAATGGAGGTGGTGGGATTTCTGCAGTGTGTGAAATGAACCACTAGGAGGCAGAGTTGAGTTACAGATAACACTGCAGTGAGCCTCACCTCTAAATCACACTGGTGTGAGGTTTCTTTTTTGTTTTGTTTTTTTGTTTTGGGGTGGGGTTGGGGGGGTCGGTTGTGTTTGGGTTGTAATAATGTTTGATGACACAGACGGCTGCTGCTCTGTTGTGCGCGCGTGCTGTTCATTTTATTTGTGTCACACATTATTTGCTTATGCAGGAGGGTACAGTTTGTTCTCCGCAAACTGGTCGGAGGTGAGTGCGTGTGTATGCGTGTGTGTGTCTTGTGTGAGTGCGTATTCCCGGCCTCAGCAGCATCACCGTGCCCTACATTTCTCCCCGCCTCTCTCTCTCTCTCTCTCTCTCTCTCTCCCTGCGGTTCACACACATACATTATTCACGCGCTCAAACACACACACTCGGTTTGACGGGGTCACGGGAGAAAAACAGGCGCTCGTGGACCGTAGCTCTGCACACAGCGGCGTGACCCAGTTATGGCTGTGAATATCAAAAAAATGTGATGTTACAGCGTTTTAATCGTGTCGGAGAAACATGGAACCAGCTAGAACATGGTTCAGGTAATCATTGATCGTAGATTTCTTAAAATCAAAATGAGTCATCGGTGAGTCAATGCCATGTGATGGATTTTTGACCAGTCCAGGTGCCAACTGGACTCTTCAGGATGCAAAGCAATAGACAATGAATGCACGAATGGACTTAAAACGTCCACCTACAATTAGCCTTGGGCCAATTTCCATTAGTTTCAGAGTGCTAATAATGTGCATAAACAAGCGAGGCAAGTTCGACTAGCTTCCTGAAATCCACTTCAGCATTAAAAACCCAAGCAACACCGTCTGGTGCTGATCCTCAAATAACTACACGACTACAGCCGGTTCCAAAAGCGATTTAATCCATAGTCCCACACAATAAACTGCTTAATGTTGAGAACCTGGTACCAAAAAGGGGTTTTATATCAAGCCTTAAATATATTCTGATAATATTTTACAGCCTTTTTAAGGGACATAACTAGGGAATCCTACCTCTGTGTTTAACCCAGTGTGTCCTTTAAACCATGGGTTTTCAACAGGAGGCACTGCAGGGGGGTCTCAAAAACTTTGGCTGATTAGACATTTTTCATATATTTTTTTTATTAAATTTAAATTTCTTTAAATACACATTAACATGAATCAAACATATTCAGTAAAGGGATAAACGGAGGCAGAAGACGTTATCTTTCAGTCGGCACTTCACTCAGTCAGCGATACAGGAGCTGTCTCGACAGCGCGACACTAGTCGACACCTGTTGATCTAAGCTTCCTGTACACAACAGGCCACGCCCCTATCGCTGCTGAGCCAATCATGAGGATCAATACTACACGCTGACTATGTCAGGTTCAACATTAATTAACCGAGAGAATATTCAGTCACCAGGTGAAATCCCAGATGCACTCTACTGCTGCACATGTTTGAAATAAAGTTTAGCTTAGCCTAGCCTAGTTTAGCTTAGCTTATCACGTCTGAGTTTAGGTTATCTGTTTAAATGCTAAATCACATATGATCGGTTGAAGAGTTTGTAGTGCATCTCTCCCATCGTGTAGTAATTAAAAGTATGCGCTGTGATCTTGATTGTTGACTTGTATTGACAAATTCCCAGGTGAGAAAAATTTGAACTTTCCCGAATGACCTCTGCCCCCCCCCCAAAAAAAAACCAGATCCCTCCCTCCCCGTCACCTTGACGAATCAAATCCTCACCTCAAAACCCTGCAACAAGACGCCGTCCATAATTCTCAGCCAAACAATAGCAACCCGCACCCACAAAGCCCAACGTGACAACGAAATCCGACATCATATTTACCCGGAGCGATCTCCCTAATGCCGCGTTGATGCTTTAAATAGTTTGACCGTTCATCACCTCTCTCTTTTAATCCTCCTCTTTATGTTCAAACTGAACATCCCTGCTTTCAACGCTCCCTTTTTTTTTTTTTTTTTTAAGCTGCCGATCCCTCCTTCGCTGAAACTTCTGTAACCATGTTGTGCTGCATGTGAAGGACGGGATGCAACCAGAAGAAGAAGAAGAAGAAGAAGAAGGATGTTGAAACAGAAAAACAGATTGTCCAAGTACAGATAGAAAAACACCACACGCAACCTCCTTTTGTCTGAAACTATAAAACTGGATACTTTTAATTTAACGACTTTTGATGTGACTTGAACCAGTGCCGTCATAAAAGTGTAGGCCTGAATAGGACTCACGAGGAAAGGCGAGACGAGCGAGGTCTAAACTCTATCTCACATTGCCCTTAAGGGACATCATGTGTGTGTGTGTGTGTGTGACATCACTCCTTCCGAAGTAAACACAGCCTCCGTCGCCACGGTGCCCACTCGCCACGGCAACCGGCCTGGGCGGAGGGGGCAACCGCAAAACACACACACACGTGCAACCCCGTGCAACATGCGTACACACACACACAGGATAATAGAGGGGAATGATTGCTGCTCGTATGGAGATGGGGGGGTAGTGGACGCGTCTTTCCGATCTTTAGCAGCGCGTAATCCTGAGGGATAAGCGCTGAGATCCCCCTTGTCTCCTTGACAGCTCGAGAAAGTTTGTGTGTGAGAGTCTTTCTGTGTTTGTGTGTGTGTGTGTGTGCATAACCCCGTGTTCTGTGTCGTTACAGCTGGCCTACTGTGTGGTGCAGTTCATGGAGAAAGATGCTACGGTGACTGAATATGTAAGACCGCTTTTCATATCTGAGACATTATTAAAAGGACGATTCATCTGTAATGCAGATTCATGGCGACAATCACAGTAGCTGTTTTTAATGTGATAGAAGTTATAAGCCAAGCTTTGCATTTTTTACCTGTCGTTTTAGCTCCTTTGAACTCATTGTTTTGAAGTACAAAATTTCAACCCCAGCTTGTTAGTATAGGGCCTCACAAGACATTTATTTATTTATTTTTACTTAATCTTGTTATTACTATTACTATTGCTACTGTTGATGCTTTGTATGTGCCACGCACGGTTTGTTTTTAAACTTTGGTGCTTGCTTTCAATATGACGGTGGAATTTACATGCATAACTAGCACCTCTTTGCAAATAATAGTCAGTATGTTTACGTGCACGTAAAAAAAACTAATTATTGCTTCAATCCGACTTCAACAAGACAACTTAAGTGCACATAAACACGTTACTTCTTATCCGACTAAGACAGATAATGCGATTGGGAATTGCATGTATACGCCTTAATTGGAGTTTAACTAGACAACGCGTGCGCACATTCACCACAACTGCTGTGCTGGTGTATGACCCCGGAACAAAAACATACGCAGAAGAAGAAGGTAAACAGAGGTAGTAGAAGATAGCGCCATCTTATCTGCACCATAAGTAATGCGCACATTATGCACATTATTAAAATCTGAACTATTATCCATCTGGTTGTTGTTTGAAATGCCAGTCTGATGCAAGAACGACTCTTGTTTATTATATGACGTAATAGGGAAACGGAAAGGAGGCCGTATTAACCAGCTGCAAAGACACATATCGCCACCTAGTGTGGAGGAGGAGGACATGTTCCCGTCAGTTATTGGATTTTCTCCGTTGCATGTAAACTGTGACATGGACCTCATCCAGAAAGCCGAATTTTGAGCATAGTTCGATTAAGCGTCGTCAGGACCAGTACATGAAAAGTCAAATCAGGGTCATACTTATTTCTGCTCGCACCAGACTCTTCTAAAAAGAGTAGCCTCCTAAAAATTGATACATTTTGCCGCTGGCGTGCACCATGACGCCACTTTGAAAACCACTACCATGTATGGTTCCTTGTCCTTAAGTGGTAAACAAACGTAAACAAGTATTTAGACTATTAGAAACGAACTGCTGATTCAGACACTTGTCAGCGTGATCACATTAGACAACATTGGGACACTTCTTCTTCGTGTCTAATGAATCAGTTATGCTCAGCGTTCATGTAGAAGTGGACCTTTCAGACTGTTGCCTTGATCTTTACCGGTTGGCTGAGTGAAAACTCTTTCTGAGAGGCACAGGGACGCCAATTAAAATTAAGTTACCATATGTGGTTCCTTGCCCCGTAAAGGGTTAAACCCATTTGTACAGATGAAACACTTACAGCATTTGCTATAACTTACTTCTTCATTCACTATAAAGGAGGCTCACTGTAAACTTAATGATGTTTTTCTTAATGCAAGCACCGAAGTATGATTTTGAGTTAATGGAGATGTCTGCCAGCAGACAGCAGAGCTACCCCGCTGAGCTAATGGCCACAGTGTTTATTTTTTTTTATCAATTCCATGTTCGTCTTCGCTCTGCAGATCATCAGAGGGCTGCTCAAGTACTGGCCGAAAACCTGCACGCAGAAAGAGGTGAGGCGGACGACACTTAAAGGCAGCAGGTGCTCCTCCTTTTTCTGCTTTATCGCCCTTCAACCAGCGAAGCTGAGGGCACTTTCCCTTTTTTTTTTTTTTCCTGTGGGCGTTCAGGTGATGTTCCTCGGGGAGATCGAGGAGATCCTGGATGTGATAGAGCCGTCTCAGTTCATCCGGGTCCAGGAGCCGCTCTTCAAACAGATAGCCGCCTGCATCTCCAGCCCCCACTTCCAGGTGATAAAACAGCACCAAAGTGTCACTCGCACCCAGATTTAAAACCGTTTTGGAAGGTGAAATGCGATTAGAGTAATCTGATTACCTGACGAAGACTAGTGGAGACATAATTCAGTTACAAAAAAATGGTGTTTGACTTTCCTGAAGATGAAAGTCAACTTTTTCTCCGTGTCTCTTTGTAGGTAGCGGAGCGGGCTCTTTACTTCTGGAACAACGAGTACATCCTCAGTCTGATAGAGGAAAACTGTCAAGTCATCCTGCCGCTGGTATTCGCCACCCTCTACAGAGTCTCCAAGGAGCACTGGAACCAGTCAGTGGCAACAAAATCAACACAAACTCACTCTCCCCCCACAGCTCTGCTCATGTTGGTCGTATATTGTCGAGCACAGACATTTCGGTCGGCTGGTTAAATAGATGCAGGTTGCACCCTCCTCCGTCTTTGGTCCAACGGATGGTGGAAAATTTAATTTAGTGTAAGATTCCACTTGGGGAATCAGCAAGTTTTGGGAGATTAGCCTGTTGCTGAACTAATGTGAATCATCTGGAGCTAAAAGGATTAGTTAATTAACTGAACTGTCAGCCGAGAAAAAAAAAAAAAAAAAAAAAAAAAAATGATGGCATCATAAAGCGATGCTATAATTGTGATTAATCGTTTGAATAGCTTCTGAAACAAAAATGCAAATGGCTCCCGTGTACCAAGTTTTGGGAGTTTTAGATTGTTGATGCCAAAAATCAGAAGCCATAGGAAACACACTGCTACTTGTAAAGTTACTGTATATATATATATATATATATATACATACTTATAAGTATATATATACTATAGTATTATAATACTGACCCATTCATCTGTAAGCAACACCTGGTTGTTTTTGTATCTAGTGGCTTCAGTTATCAGACAGATAATAATCAGGCATAACATTATGACCACTCTCCTAATATTATGTAGGTCTCCCTCCAAATCAGTTGTGACTCATCAGAGAGTGGACATGGGTCTTCTGGGGGTGTCCTGTGGTGTCTGTTAATGGGGGACATTTGGGTCCTATGGGTTGAGGGGAGGGTCCTCTACGGATCATCCCACAGATACTTGATCAGTTTTGGATCTGGTGATGTTTGAGACCAGGTCGACACCTTGGTGCTTAAGCGTTTTTGTGTGTGTGCGTCCTGCTGCCATCAAGGTGTGTTGCTGCTATGGGGTGGGGGTCTTGGTGCCATTTATACTCAGAAGTTGGAATTTCCAACTGGAGCGTCCCCTGAATCCTCACGACCCCCGAGATGAGTTCCCAAGATGGCCGCCCCGAGTGTAAACAGTAGTTAGAAGCTCCTGTAATATTCTGGTTATTAGCTCTTCTGATTAGTTCTTGTTGCATTAAATCGGTCTTACAGACGTTTTTTCCAACATACATGTGTTGAAATGCTGTTACAGTGTAATTTAAAGTTTTCATATGTTACATGGGAACTACAAGCCCTATGTCGCGCTAACAACGGCTAAAACCAAAACAATGTGAAACACCATCGTGGCAAAATGTGATAAATAGTGTATTTTTTCTACTTTTAAATTAAACAATTAATCGTGTGATCTTTTGAAAGATTTCATCACTGTAAATAATTCTAGTAGTTTACTTGAGTTTACTCAAGTTATCTGTTCATTTACAAGTTGTGTAGCTTAAAAAGCCTAAATTGAGTTTAACATTATAGCAATAATATAAAAAAAAACTTTAATTTCACTCCAAAAATGTAATTATAGAACACACCAAGTTATATTGGGACAAGTCAAGAGCTTTCATGGACGTGGCCGTCTAGTTTCTCGACCTCTGTGACTGTTACACCGATAGCTCAGGTTGTTTCGTCGTTCCTCGTGCCGACTTCCACCCCCCGAGGTAAATTGAACGCACCATCTGTGTTCTGGTCCGGGTGGATGCTACACGTCTAAGTAGCATCCACATGAATGAACGCCAGGGCCAAAAGTTTCCCAGCAGAATTTTTTCATCGTCACAAGACGGTCAATGTTATTCAACCCGTCAGCGGTCATAATGTTATGCCTGATCGGTGTATGAGCCAATGGAAAATTGTAAATGTATCTGGTTTCTTTTTGCAAATTCCCATGAAGCAGCCCCCCCCCCTCCCCCCTCCCTCACCATAGTCATGATCTGACTGTGTCCCACCAGGACCATCGTGTCTCTGATCTACAACGTGCTGAAGACCTTCATGGAGATGAACAGCAAACTGTTTGATGACCTCACTGCCTCCTACAAAGTGGAGAAACAGAAGTGAGTATGACTCACTGCCTTTGTGCGCTGTGTATTTGTGTTACTGGATACAACACTGACACAACAAGGAGGACGAAATAGGAGTCTGAACCTTAAGTCATGTATTTGTTCCATTATCCGTCCCGTTGTATTTCACATCTAAAGCATGAATCGCTGAGGTCATGCGTTGAGCGGGGATCACATCATGACTCCAGCCGTTCATTACCCCGGTTCAACCCCACACAGCCGACGCTGGTGGGAAAAGGAGGGTTTTGTGGCGAGAGTTCAGCGTTTTCGATGATTGCGTGCTAACTTTCTAGGGTGCGAAATGAAAAGATTCACAGTCGGGGTTTGTTCTTCTCAACACCTCGGAAGCTGTTTGATTAAGTGAATGAAATGGGAAGAAGGAAGAGCTGCAGGGGAGTTTAGGCTCACGCGTGTCCTTAAAACAGTCTAGAAGTTAATATAAGAACTTGAGGTCTAAGACTGTAAACAAGCACATTACAGTCTTCATGTGTTTACTACACAGGCAGACCACCATAACATAACTGCAGCGAACCACAGAGAAGTGTTGTGTCACGGTTCTGTGTCTGTCTTTTATTTTGTTATCTAGTTTTGAGTTTCCTGTTTCATTTTGTTAAGTTTTGTAATTTCCTGTCTGTCGCGCCTCCTCGTCTTTTCCCTTGGTTACTCATCGGTGTGATCGCCCTGATCTGTTTCACCTGTGTCGTCCCTGTGTGTATATATATAGCTCTGCCTTCCCTTTGTTCCCTGTCACGTTGTTGTGTTGTGTTCACGTGTTCCTTGATGTGTTGTCTCCTGGTCTTGTTACTGTCCTTTGAGTTTTTGAGTCATGTTTCTGGAGTTTATCTTTATTTTTTGATTACCTGCCGTCCGCAGCGCTTTTTGTTTCCCATTTGTTTATTAAATACGGTTTTCCGTGTCGTCTGCCTCATCTCCTCATTAGCCGTCCTGCATTTGGGTCCTTTCCTTAAAACCGACACGTCCCTGACACTAAGATTAGTTTACAGCCTTAGTTAATTCGGCAATATCATGCTAATGATAACAAATGTAACATCTCACCATCCTCCACGTTTTGGTCCGATGGTTTTGAGGCTGCGTTTTTCTGAGAATGGGTCAGTGATGTCTTGATCGTTCAAGCCCTCCACACTTTGTTTTATAACACAGGCTGCATTCTTTAATACGTCTTAAATGAAATGGGACTCGACTATTAAAAAAAATAAAGACACACACCCAAATCACAGAGTAATCTAACTCAGGGGTCTTCAACGTTTTTCAGGCGAAGGACCCCAAACTGATGGAGAGATTAAGAAGGGACCCCCTACCTATTATATATGTTCTATATTAAACTAGTGCTATTTATAAATATACATTATTATCATTTTGCATTCAATATTAAGCTATTTAAATAATACACAGGTTCAAATATTCCCTTTTTGTATTTATACATTTAAAAACATGTTTTATTTATTTTTTTAAAGTAACTTTAAATCTAACTTAGTTATTTTTAAAATCAAGTAATCAGTAAAGCTACTTTTTAAAGGAGTAATCAGTAATCTGATTACTTTTTTCAAGGCAACACTGGATGCGATGGAGGCAGCTACAAATTACCGACACGGTTGATTCACACAGGATTAAGATCACAGACGAGATAATTACCGGAAACTGATACAGGTTCCCAAGAAGAACTAGTCCCGGGTGAATAAGGCTAAAGACAAACTTTTTTTTATTTTTTATTTTTTTCTGTGGGAAAGCAGCTGTTCTCTTTCCATCTCCTCCTTTTTGACCTCTGGTTTCTAAAGGGAGGAAAAACGTCTTGCGTCACTAGTTTCGCTGAAGAATCTGCACCTCTTCTTTTTCTTTACAAACTGCCCCCCCCCCCCCCCCCCCCAGGGAGATGAAGCGGGAGAGGGAGCGCGCGGATCTGTGGCGGGGCCTGGAGGAGCACCAGGAGCGCCGGATGCAGATGCTCACGGAGGCCGCCAGGAACCAGCGCAACCTCCAGGAGCGAGGCGAGAGAGGGGACCCGCTGAGCCCCTCGTCCCCCCAGACGGCTCACTCCGACCAGCCCGAGCTCAAACCCAGCGCGGCCTCCTCCGGAGCCGGGGAGAGCGCCACCTAGGCGCAGCTCCACGGGGATTTGATAACGAAAACACGCGAGGGAGGGGAGGGTAGGGGACGGGGAGTAGATGCACATTAGTTGGCGAAAGTGTTGAGAGACGGAAAAAAGGTACAAAGCGGCTTTATTTTTTATTTTTTATCTTGCATCATCGAAGGGGCGCGCTTTTTTGTAAAAAGGCGCCAACTCCGAGGTGACTCCAAGGTAAAGGCTTTGTACCTCTTTTCTGGAAAAGTTGTGTGAAACTGGTTCGCGTTTTGCTGTGCACACATCGCCACGCGGATCAGGAGATGAATATCGTCCAAAAGTGCAGACTTGTCCTTTTAACTCACGGCCGGTTTCTCTAACTGCGGGTCAGTACCTTAAATCGGTAGCTGGCCTGCTCCGAGTCAGCCCAACAGTAGGAGACAAAACGTCTCTTCCGGCGCAACACAACACCGAGCTGAACGCGCGTCCAACGCGTCTCAACACTTAACCGGTCGACTCACGGTCCGCACTGTATTTATCTCCTGGTCGGCGAGGGCTCATTACATGCGTGGATAGCACAATGCATTAATAAACAAACAAAGCAATTTCACACAAACGTCCCAAAACTGTCGCCGCACGGACCAGACACACACACCAACACGCACTCACACACACATGCATATTTACTGTAAATACCAGAAGGTACAAAGAGTGAGTCCGGGGTTCAAACAAATCCTCCATCTGATTGACTGATGCACCAAAATGTTCCCCACACACACACACAAACACTCATGCAGACACACACAGCTGGTTCTGGTACCCAATCCTCTCCCAATCTGCCGGGTTCCACCAAAGGACGAGCCTAAAGTCCCTCAAATAACCACTGATGAAGATGACGATACTGATATAAAGTACAATAATGTTCCTTCTTCTTACTTGTTACTCTACTACTACTACTCTACTCTACTCTAAGTACTACTGATGATGATGATGATAATGTTTTTATATATATACATATGTCTCTGGATATTTCTGTAGTGTATTATGGGAGAAACACTAGTGTAGCAGATACCATAAAGGGGAAGGCCGACTCGAATTCTGAATTCACATCACACGCGTAATGTACGAGGCCATAAATGTGAGTGCTGAAATTCAGCAGAATTCCCCTTTAACAGACCTTAAAGAGGGGGCGGAACGAACTGGATGGAGGGCGGCTGATTCTTTTATTTTTTTCCCTTTTTGTGATATTTGTGGTGGTGTAATTTAGAAGGAGGCGTTTCTTAAAGTTCCCCCTCCCCCACAAAAAAACAAAAAACAAAAATAAAGTTTTAAAGGTGCCCTGTGGAATTTTTTTTTATGTTTACATTCAAAGTGCCAGGAGGCCTCACCGAAAAAAAAAAAAAATGCAAAAATTAAAAAAAATTGTGTTTATTACATTTGTACAGTAGCATCTTTAAAAAAAAAATATTTTAAAACCTACTTTGTTTACATGTTTACCAGCTAGCCGTCCTCTTCTTCCTCACGGCCTTAGCGGGAGCATTGCTACATTGTTTTGCACTCTACTGCCACCAACTGTTGATCAGTGGAATAGTGTAAAAAATAAAATAAAATTAAAAACCCGCTCATGATATATTTTTATTTTATTTATTTATTTATTTATTTCTGTCAAAAGTTCTTCAGGGCACCTTTAATTGCAACGCTGCGGCACATTAAAACGAGGTGGTTAGGAGTTTTTTCCCAAATTCAACTAATTGCTTTGTTTACATTCAAAAAAAAAAAGTTGAATTTTGTGACCTGCTACCGCATCACCAAACTAACCCAACACAGAAAACACGAGGGAAAACCCCGAATGAAGCGCACCACAAGTATCTCAAACCAAAAGAAACACGCGCCATCACAGTCCGGTTGGATTTCTGAACCCGGAGCGTCTGTAGACGGAGCAGCCTCCGCGCTGCTGGATGGTGACCATTTTTTTTTATTATTATTATTTTTTTTCTCGGTGTGAACCAACAAAAATCAGTTTATTCTTGTCTGATCATTACAATAGAGTGATAGGATAAAGAGAGGGCGGAGCGGGGGGGAAAAAAACAACAGAAAAAAAATTATTTTAGCAATATTTTCATTCTTTCAGGATAATCTGTGTGTTTTTTAGGGGGTCAAACAGGAAGTGGGCGTCACACTCAAATGTTTACCCTCCCCACTCTTGTTTTTACTCCTGTTGCGTCCTTGATATTCACATTATTGTCTTAAAGGTGTGTAAATTTATTTGATGAGAAAATAATTTTGCTTTGTAATTATGTTGTTTATTTTCTCGTTGTTTCTTTTTGTATGATCTTGCTCATTTTGTGGAATACCGATGCTATTTATTTTCTATTTGATCAGGAAATGTATCTTTATTTGAAGACGATGGTCAGGTTGTGTGTGTGTGTGTGCGCGCGCGTGTGTGTCTGAGTGCGCGCGCGAGTGTGTTGGTGCGTATCCGGCGAGTGGATCGGTGAGTTGGAGACATGCGTAGATGGAGCGGTAGAAAACGAGAGCTTCTTATTCTCTCTTTCTTCTTCTCTCCTTCCCGAGGGACAGGGTTTGAATCTGAATGTATCGTAAAACAAACTGATTGTTTTTATTTTTTATTTTTTAATGCTTGGGTTACCAGTCGACTGCTTCGTAACCAAACATTCAAAAGCCCTTTGACCTGCAGTTTTCCTGCACCCTCACTTCAAATCATGCCTGAATCAACCATGTGTTTTTATTTGTTTGTTTGTTTTGTAAATCCATTTGGTTTGTAACGTTTCAAACGGAGTCAGGAATCTTAATCCTTGCCCTCGCTTTGCACAAAAGAGGCGTTTTAGTTGTTGATTGTGCGGCTTTTAACCACGTAGGGTCCGAGATCCAAGTCATAACTTGTGAGACATATATCCGGATATTGTCAAAAGTAAATGCAATGGTTCCTTATTGAGCTCGGATACAGTCGTTTTAACTAAATATCTCCTCATGGAACACGTCCTTTCTGCTCAGTTGTGCATTGGAGCTGCATTGGTCCACGTTGTGTGGCTGAAGTATGGAAGATGTTTGGGATGCATTGAATGTACTGTGACGTGATGGCTCCCAACCCATGACTGTAGAAACTGGAGACAGTTTTAGATGATGCAAAGCTCTGGAAAAGAGCTAGAGAGGATGAGAGTCCCAGTTAAGATGAATACACATAAACATAAACCAGTGGTCTGATTCTCAGATTATTAAGAGGCTGCATCATTTTTCCCTCCAATTCTTAACAAAAAATAGGGAAAATCCAAAGAGAAGCATCAAACTTGTGTTTCATTTCAGCGCCTCAGTGATCCAAACTAGGGCTGTCACGGTAAACCAATATCGATGATGATCGTGGTACTAGATAAATGTGTTAAAAATTTGCATTATCGTGATAATATCATGTAAATCAGTGGCTCTCAACCTTTATTTTGAGGTCCTGGATCTCGTCATCAAAAATGAGCTTAGCTTAATTTTGAGTGCTAACCTGAACATGATCGTTTATGAGTTTCCCACAACACCTCCCTGCAGATGTTTCACAGTTAAGAGCATTATTAAGAAATGAATGGTGTGTGCCCACTGAAGCAATAGGGACCTTATAATTTGAAATGGATGCAGATCAGTTTGCATTAGCAGCGTCACGCAGTGACTTTGAGCAATGAAACCCGGGAGCGAGATCTGCTAATAAAATACAGTAAATTACACTTGTGCAACAGATGTAATTAGAGAAAAAATGCCCTCTGTAGTTTAGGTAGATAAAAGTCTCAGTTGAGTAAAACAATCCTATTTCTATACATGTCTATATATGATATTTTTTAAACAATATTTTATTTTCACGGACCCCTTTGCAATTACACCACAGACTATTAGGGGTATTAGATATCTGCTGATTTCGCGATAACATCGTTTTAATAATATCGATAATATCATGAGATTCTTTTGTGAAGTAAAAATCTGATATCATGATAGCCCTAGTCCAAACCAGCAAAACTACAAAACACACATTTGGAAAATGATAATGAGAAGATATAAACACCTTTGAGCAAATGAAAAATGTTTAATTTCGTTTTCAATTTGGACCCAATGGGCCTCGACGTCCAGGCTGGGGGACACGGACATTCCCTGATTCTTCTCCGCGGACCACAATATTGTTCATGTTTGTTATTTCAGGCAGATTTTTTATTTATTTTTTTGTTTCTGTGCACGGAATAACCCTAGAAGTGTAGTGCACTAACTCACATTGGTCTCAGGAACCACAGGAAAATGCATGGATGGAGCTGGTTTGATAGAAGTCTTTCACCTAAAATCTTCACCTGGCATTCATTCATACTCTGGCCAGACAAAGCAAACCCATACTTCCGCTTCCACTTGGTTGGATTTCTAACATTGTGTTGATTCAGGCATGGAGCACTCAACAACTCCACTGAAAAGAGACAAAACCTAAAACCTCACTCACATGAAACTGAGTTTACGTCTTGATTTCTATTTTTAGTTTTTGGCTAGCTTGCTCACAAACCTCCGCGACCGTCGGCCGATCAGAGATGAGATGTGGCCAAATTTGAAACGGGCTCGATGAAAACAGCCGGGCCGAGTTAAAACCACAGAGCAGGAGAAAGACAGAGGAAAGAAAAGACTTAGAGTTAGACACGATAGAATGGCAATAAGTCAGAGCAACAGAATGAGAATACCATGTTACCGAAACCTACAACCGCATTACGTAGCAACTTCACTGAATTTCTAGATTTGCACTGTCTGCCCAATGGTCTGTGTTTGTTGTGTTGAAGAAAAAAACCATAGAAGAGATGACAAAGACGATGCAGAAGAAGAAGAAGAAGATGTATATTTTGGGGACCAACACAGCGGTGGTGGTGGGAGGGGGGGTTGAATGTAGAGAGGCTTACTACTGTACGTAACATTACAGGGGAGTGTAGAATGGAGAAAAAAAAAACTATGTGATAAAAATGAAACTTCACTTTGAGAAAACACTCTGGGAGTCTGTGCTGTTTTATTTATGTCTCCTGCACATTTCATGCACATTACTTAAAGTTTTAGGTTTTATTGCAGCTTATTTTGCTTCATTTAAACCCGTTGTCCTCGTTAGTGGACACTTTAATCTGCCATCTAGTGGTAGCAAAGGGTTAGTACACCAGTCGGATTCATTCTACAGACGATGACAAGACAAAAGTGGACAAAGAACAAAACCCCATCGAATTCTACAGTTAAAACGTATTTATTTTTATGCTAATTACCTTTTCTAGTTTGATATGACATGCAAATTTAACAAATTTTATCAATTGCAACGGGCTACAACCTCGCTAATTAGCAAGTACTCGTTTGAGGACGTTGGGACTTAATTGTTCACCATTCTAGTTTTGCTCAGTCATGTTGAGGTATTTAAATAAACAGATTTATATTTTGTTTTATATTTTGTCATATATCGGTGACTTTATTGTAATATCAATAATGAAATAATCTCAGTGTCCACATATGAGGACATAGTTTTTTTGTTTGTTTTACTCCCTGTTGAAAGAAAATGCTTAGTTTTTTATACTTCTTAGGTCCTACTGATCCCAAATACCTTGGAGGAATTAAAAATGCATAGCAAATAAAAGCTCAGGTCTCAGGAGGGTAAAGATTTTCAGTTTGTTTCACATCTTTTTTTTTCTTTTTCTTTTTGTATTTTGGTCATTATTTTGATTCCCTATGATGTCATTGCTCCGAAACACACTTTCAATCTTACTATACCTTCCAAGCTAGATGACAGATAAAGTTAGCATTGTGTAGCTAAGGAATCTAATATTTAAGTGTTTGGTGGAGACCAAACCAGGGCAAAAAGGACATTCACCTAGTGACCTCCAGTTGGATAATTATGTTACTTTCACTTAACAAAATTTTGAAATTTGTTTGGCTAAACATTCACTATATTAACTGAGCAAAGTGTTAATATGTGAACGTTTTATTTTCACTTTGTTCTACGGCACATTTTTGGCTAAAAACAAATCCAGGAACGCAGCTTCAGTCTTTTAATATGCACACACACTGTAAAATACTGCAGCCTTATGTTTGCGTGTTGCACTAAAATCAAATCTATCTGTTGTAATGTAACTATTAACCTCCATTCATTTTTAAAAACTTTTAAACTTTTTGTAATTGCACTCAAAGCGGCAGTAAATCTGCATTTTGAGTTAAATTGCATTAAATATCAACTAAATGGAAACAAATGGTTGCAAAATTACATTCAAAGGTTTGATGATGTTTAGCAAAAATGTGAACCTATAATGTAAAAACAATGAATATGTATATATACTGATATACGAGGAACCAAATACACAAAGTTTTGTGCAGATTTGTATCCAGGCTACTAATCTGGTGTCAGGTTGTGTGTTGCCATTCATCACATCATAGAGAGCAGACTATAAAAAAAACTGCAAACGCTCACAGTCGCACACAGAGATACAGGCTGAGGTTAACAAAACATAGACAAGCATCAGTATTTTCCAGGGAGTCTCCATTATTTCTGGCTTGGGGACTCTCTAATGGTATTTCATTGTAATTGCGATGATGTCAGAGTGTCCGTCCGCCCTAATGGCCTTCTAAAAACAACAACAAGGGCAGATTGGTTCCATTCACTGGATCGCCCGGCCACCGAGACACCACCACAGAGTCCAGCAGCTCAGATCTTCAGGATCTCCGGCTGAAAAAGGTGAGATTTTTTTGTTGTTGTTGTTGTTAGAGCGTCTAAAATGTATGCAACAATAAAAAACTGCTGTTGAGACAAAATGTGCAT
This sequence comes from Mugil cephalus, assembly GCF_022458985.1. Classification (NCBI taxonomy): domain Eukaryota; kingdom Metazoa; phylum Chordata; class Actinopteri; order Mugiliformes; family Mugilidae; genus Mugil; species Mugil cephalus. Next base: position 39,815,145 of record NC_061770.1, read on the forward strand.
AGTTTGGACACCGTGTCAAAGGTATTCTTTAATAATCTGCTCTCTCTTAAATGTTCGGTTACAGTGTCTGTCTCTTAAAATAATCTAAAAATAATCGTTAGGTGTATCTGTTCTCCAGCTAAGATGATCTAACTCCAAATGTTATAGTAGTTTAAGAGAGCTGTTGGAAAATGTGCAGTAACTAAGCATATTTTATCATTTGTGCTCAATCCATTCATGTTAAGCTGCTCTACTGTCAGATTTGTCACTTAAAGTCATTTTAGTCTGCAGTCTTTTATTTATTTATTCATTCATTTATTGGGTATGAAATAAATATTCGGTCTTGGCTGCAGTACCCGCCGCGGGCACCAGATGGAGTAATGAGTCATCCTCTGTGCACACTGTAAATAGATCAGATCTCCTCCTGCAGAGGTAAAATACTAAAATACTGGCACCTAAGCATTTATCTGTTTTAAGAGACTGAATATTTGTACTCTCTCTTTAAATCACTAACAACAAAATGCACTAACATGGAAAAAAAGATTAATCTGAGCTGTATGTTTATAGATATAACAGCCTTTATCACATGAAACTTCCTGAGATTAACACTCTTTCTCTGTTTTTTTTTTTTTTGTTTGTTTGTTTCTTTGTTTTGTTTTTGTATTTTCCCAGCATGCATCTCCACCCTCTCCCCCTCTCCGTCCTCCTCCTCCTCCTGGTTGCCGGGGCAGCCGTGCTGAGCGTTGCTGTGACAACAAACCTCCAGGACTTCCGAGGCTGCGCGGTGCGGGAGTTTTCTTTTGTGGCCCAGAAGCCCGGCTGCAAGGGCCTACGCATCACCACAGAGGCCTGCTGGGGGCGCTGTCACACCTGGGAGGTAGCACATGCACACGATTCACTCCAAAGCTTACACGCTGAAACATCAAATAAATGATTAATAGATCAGAACTCAACCTACAGGAGGACAGGTGATCCGTCCTTGTCTCTGGCTCGTGTGTCAAATATTTAAATCCTTGCAAGTGCGGAGGAATAATGAACCTTCACTGTCCTTATTCTTCTTGTTCTTATTCTCTGAGTGACTGAAAAGCAGCTTTTAGAGGACAAAGAACCTCTAAACCTTTTAACTTTGAACAGCAGCTCCATTCATAAAGTTTCATCCTCATGTACAACTACATGCTTCGTTGTGAAACCACTAAGCCTCTCCGTCTCTGTTTACATACGTGTGAACACTGCAGAGGCCCGTACCAGATCCGCCCTACATCCACCGGCACCACCGCGTGTGCACGTACAGCCGCACCCGCCACATGACGGCCCGGCTGCCGGGCTGCCAGCCCCACGTCTCCCCCCTCTACCACTACCCCGTGGCCCTGCACTGCCACTGCGCCGTCTGCTCCACGCAGGACACAGAGTGTGAGACCTTCTGAAAGGACGGGGACTCGGCAAAAGCAGCGGGATCGACTGATTTGTGTGAATAAAAACGATCAAACGGTGGCTAGAAAGAGGGAGGATGTTTCAGTTTGTGTAGACTGTAGTAGAGCATGTGCATGTAGCCTTTACATGTCTGTATGTACAAAAAAGGAGAAATAAAAGGATGGAAATTACATTTTAAAAGTCATTCTTTGTCATGATTTTAGGTCTTCAACAGGGGGTCTGCAGAGGTACTGCAGGGGGGATTTCAAAAATCTTTGGTTGATTTTTCTTTTATACTTTTGTAAATTCCCCCCCACAAATTTTCTTTAAATACACAATAACATGAATCTAACATGTTTTAGTAAAGGTAGATCAGGCAGTAACTGAATGCAAAATGATAATAATGTATATTTATAAATAGCACTAGTTTAATATAGATCACATACAGTAGGTAGGGGGTCTCTTCTTAATCTCTGCATCAGTTTGGTTGGTCCTCGGTCTGAAAAACATTGAAGACCCCTGAACATGAAGATGAAAGACATGTATGCACCACATTGTAATGTAAAAATGAGAAAAGTTACATGAATTGTGTATATAAACTGTGTTAAAGCAACTGTTCCACACCTTCATGGTTAGTAAATAGTTTAAACTACTCAGATAAAATACTAATTTGTCTGAGGATATGATAAAATAAGGTGTCACGTTTTGATCTGAGGCAGAACATTTGTAATAGGGACGTTCATTCATTTGTTCAGTCTGTCACAGAGAGACACACACAACCCTTCACACTCACATCCACGGACATTTTAGAATCACTAATGAACGTAACGAGCATCTCTCTGGATGTTTGGGAGGAATCTGGAGAACCTGCAGAAAACCCACACAGACACAGGGAACATGCAAACTACTAACAATAGGGACATGTCCCCATAAAAGAGTTTATTATGTTCTTGTGTCCAGAAGCTGAATATAAAGTTCATGCTCCACTACAGCATTTTAAAATTCTGGATCATTAATAAGTAGTGAAGTGGTTACTGACGTCTCGCAGCAAAAAAAATAAAGAGGTTCTAGTTTGAACCTGACGCCCTCTCTGTGTGAAGGTGGCATGTTCTCCATGTGTCTGTGTGGGTTTTCCCCAGTTGCTCCGGTTTCTTCCCATGGTCCAAAGACATGCTCGTTAGATTAATAAGTGATTCTACATTGTCTGGATGTTAGACACCGTGATAAACTGGAAAACTGTCCATCGTTGGACAGCATGTCCAGAACTAATAATACTAAGTGAAGCGGCTAGCAAAGAGGGCCCAAGTTGAATTTTAGTTAAATATAAGTCAGGAAGTTTGCTTCATGAATTCTATTCATTCAAGTTAGTTTCACTCCATATGTTTCTCTTGGTCATCCCTGTCCATCCTGCACTGACTCTATGTCCCCTCAAATGTCCTCTCTCCTCAGTTTAAGAGCCACTGTTACAAATGTCCCCACTGTGGGATAAAGTAGAAGATTATCATATCGTATTTTATTGTTTCATAATGTATGGTATTGTATTATATCGTATCGTATCATATCATATCTTATCGTATTGTATTATATTGTATCGTATCGTATCGTATTGCATCGTATTGTATCATATCGTATTGTATCGTATCGTATCGTATCGTATCGTATCGTATCGTATCGTATCGTATTGTATCGTATCATATCGTATCATATTGTATTATATGGTATCATATCATATTGTATTGTATCAAATCGTATCGTATTGTATCGTATCGTATCGTATCGTATCGTATTGTATTGTATCATATCGTATCATATTGTATTATATGGTATCATATCATATTGTATTGTATCAAATCGTATCGTATCGTATCGTATCGTATAGTTTTATATCGTCTGGTATTATATTGTATTGTATGGTGTGGTATGGTACCATATCAGATGGTATCTATTACATCTTGTCGTATGGTATCGTATTATATCATATGATATGGTATTATATCGTATGATGTCGTAGAGTATGGTATCGCATCAAGCATGTCTCTGGACGGTGGGAGGTATCGTATGGTATTATATTGTATGGTATCGTATCGTATCGTATCATAGCGCACACAAAATGTAATGCGTACATTTTAAAGGCTTAAGACTTTGGATTAGAAGTGCAGAGACAGAAAAACATTTAGTGAGAAAAAAAAATCCACATAAATCCATTTAAAGTTGCAGAACAGAAATTTATTGACATACAAGTTCATCACAAACTATACAGTGCATTCTTTCTGTGGTTCCAACATTCTTTGGTTTCATCAATAGATATTATTTACAAAATGTCTTTAAGTTCAGATTCATAAATATAAATAGATTTTGTACATTCTTTGGTCTCGTGTCTGTGATTAGTGGTTGTTGCAAAGAACGAATTTTGTTTAACTCGAGTCGATGAAGAGGTGACTGAAATGCTCTCATTTAAAAAATTACCATCGAGAATTGAAACCAGTCTTTTTGTTGTGGTGGAGTTGATCGTTTGTTTGTGATGGGTAACGGTTTCTACAGCGTTTAACTCTAAGCGTGTCAAGTTTTGTCAAAAAAACCTCCCTTTCATTACAATACACTCAAGCTTACACACAGAAAAAACAAAAGAAACACACAAGCTCACACGCAGCACATCTGAATACATGAAGAGAGAGAAGACGAGTTACTCATTCAGTTTGAAGAGAGACGGATGTGAATAAGTGGTCAGGGTCTGCTTACGTTCTTGACAGTAACGCAGTGTAAAGCCAGTTTAAATCGACATGGAAAGAAAAAGGTTAAAGTTACAGCTCAGTCATTTACAAAAAACAAAAAAACTGAGAGTGTAAGATGGTGGTGGGGGTGGTTCTCATCCTGGTGAATGAGTGTCGCCTTGATTCCTCAGTAGCGGGATTTGCGGCACATGTCGCAGCGGCATGCCTTCGCCGTCAGGATCTCGATCTCGTCATGGTGACGACCTCGCGGGCAGTCCAGTCGAACCTTGACCTGAGGTGAGACCACATGTCACATGATGTTAGCGGCCTTCAAAATACACGAGGTTTTATTTTTTAACGTTTTTGAGCAGATCTCCCTGCCGACTCTCACCTTGGCGTCCTTGCTGATGGTGCAGCACCTGGAAGCGGAGGTGATGTTGTGGGTGAAGTTGGACGCCACCAGCACCGAGTATCTGGAAGGGAAGGCGCTGGACTCGCAGTAGCCCACGCAGGCGTAGACCAGGTGGGTTCCTTTGCAGGTTCCCCGGCGGTCGCTGCGGATGGTCACATTGAAGGCTGGAGGAGGACGGAAAGAGAACTTTCAATAAATCTTTGAAGAAAAACTGATTCTCTTCAGGGCTGCAAACCTACACGAATCTGCCACAACATTAAAACCGCCTTCCTAATATTGTGTAGGTCTCCCTTGTGCATCCAGAACAGATGTGATGCATCAGAGATGCATTGTGTTGTGACTGCATAGGTTACTAGAGGGAGCTTTTGGTTGAGGGAAGGAGTTGTTGCTATGGGGTGTGGGTGGTACGTGACTAAGTGCATTACATGAATGCCAACACCAAAGGTTTCCCAGCAGAATGTTGCATTTTAATGAGGTGATAAGAGTTATTTACTTCTCCTGTTTGGGGTTTTCAATGTTGTGGCTAATTGACCAGATGTATGGAACCCAGTTGGAAACAGTTGTTCTAATTGGAGCCACAGTGCATAGAGCAAATAAAAACACTTCAACAGGGAGGTAAACAAAAGCGATGTCTGCCGTCTTGCTCTGTTTTATCTAAGTCCGTTGTTCGTCCTTTTGTTCCAGCACAGGACAGGGTTCGAGAACCAGAACCTCCCACCCCTCCTGGTGGTGAAGTGCGGTTTGTTGATGTCAGTTTAAGTTGTTTTTCGGGATGTGTTGGGTGTTTAGGTAAAACTCACGGTAAAGGTGGCAGCCCGGCGCGAGGCCTTCATGGCTCCAGCTGATGGGGGAGAAGAGCAGCAGCAGCGAGATCACCGGTAGAGCCAGCAGGCAGAGATGTGAGGCCATGCGCAGCGACATCTGGAAACAGGACGATGGGGTAAGAATCACACGTGAGAGGTTCACCTGCAGAACCCAAATCAGTGTTAAAATATCTCTACATCTATTAAAGGCATCGTTTCGTTTCAAAGTGCACACCAAAGTAGTTGGATGCAGTTCACTTAAAACATATTTTCACTTGAGAGGAACATCTAGGGTTCATTATATATGTTATTATATATATGTTTTTATCCTCTCCTGTTGAACAAGGAGCCTCCTCCTTTTTTTGAAGGGTGATTTCCCATCCTGCGCCGTCTGCCGGTGTGTCACTCGGTTGAGTTACAGCTAATGTGAGTAAAAACAATACTCTCCCTATGTGTTCAGTCCGCCTCATTTAACAGCTACCTGCAGACACACGTACGCGCACAGCTTCAGCTTTCGCACCGGCACGTACACAACATGACAGCGCGTAATCACTATACATCACCACGGCGCAATATAGACGAAGCGAAAGCCTCGAGAATGAGGCCGAAAGGATCCCGGGCGCTTTCTGTGTTTTCCACTCGTCCACATGCACATGCAGTTTGTGGTATGTCAACAAGGAGAGCCCGTGGATGCCCGTGGTCACGCCGTCCAATCACACTCCCACACGTGTGTAAACAATAAAGTCATGTTTTCCGGGGGAATTTTGGTGGTCCCGACCCCTGCCCTCTAAATTGGCGGCTCTTTCCAGCTCCGCTTCCTCCGCGGGCGGCCGCGTCGGGGAACCCTCCGCTGTGGCGACAGCGGAAAAGGCCCTGGGGACGCCATTAACGCCGGCGGTACGACCAAATTAACGGGTCATGACTGCGAGTTCATGTGTGTGTGTGTGTGAGCCCATTAACCCTGTGTCAGCTGGTGGGGCAGGGGAATTGCCTGGTATTTTCCTCTTATGCGGGGTTTCCACGCCTGGAGGTTTCGCTGCCTTTTGAGGGGAAAGTGGGGTGTACGTGTTGCACTCGGCTTTTGGGAGGCGATAGCGCGGTGACAACGAGACCACCAGTACAAACCACGGACCACGGAAAGCAACTTTTAGGTTTTAGTCTTCTTTGAGCATGAACCTTAATTTTACAGTGAACACGTTGTACTAAAATTTTGACAAAAATGAACTTCTATCCCAAACTGACGCAGCATTTTCAGCTCTAAATTGTTAAAGAAAGGTCATGAATTATTCTCTGTATGCAACAAATATCCTGAAAATCAAGCCTTTGTGTTTCTAAATGCCTGTGACAGTTTAAAGGAAATTAAAAGGAGCTTATTACACTGATGTTGACTTTGAACCACCTGCGTTGCTTCATCATCAAGTGCAAGTAAAATGCATTTTTTATAAGTTGTGCATTAATCTCTGTTTAACTTTTTTTTAAAAACTGACACTTATAAGAGTAATAATTTATCTATTTTTTTTATTATTTTAAAGAATCTACATGAGCTATCGTCTAAATAATGAGGAGTTTTTCATGAAAACAAAATTTTAACTATTTTATTGCAGCTAAAAGATGTGAGATACTAGTTTCAAAATGAAATCATCACAAACTCATCTGCACAAACTGAAAATCTCAAGTCCATTTTGTGTGCAATATGGACATAGTGAGAAAACAACACAATAAATCCCTCACAGAAGTGTACAGTCATGTCTGGCTCCATGCAAAGAACAGCTCCTACAGTCTATGAATGAGCACTAGTTTGCAGGGTGATGCATTAAAGTTCATTCCAGGTGTTAAAAAAAAAAAAAGAAGAAGAAGAAGCAAGTTCTTACCTGGAGACGTAGAGTGGAGAGTTGCCGAGTGCAGGTGTGTGTCCTCTGACAGGTGTGTGTGTGTGAGAGAGGGAGAGTGTCTGATCTGAGCCTCATGCAGGGATATAAGTAACACAGGTAAGAGCGAAGGCACTTATAGCTCAGGACACGCCCACAATTAGAGAGCTGAGCATGAGTACATCTTTTTTTTTCTTTTTTTTTCTACAGATCTTTCCCTTCTTCTTCTGCAGCCACTCTCTCTTCACGCATTAGAAAACATGCACAAAAAGGGTATTTAAATCGTTGCAGACCTTGTCACTTAAAGGTCTTTCTCCTGGTGTGTGTCCCCCTGAACCTCCCCTCCTGTTTTAAACCTTCAGGGGGACCGCTGCTGTGACACAGAGGAAAACTAGATGGCTTTTCCATCATCACAATAGTAAGAACACACACACACACACACATACACGCGGCTGTAGCGCACATGTGTGAAGAAAATAAAGAGTCCACATGTAGAGCATGTGTGCACAAAGAAAATGACACAAAGCATAATATTATCGGCCTCGGCTGATACACACTGTGGGTGAACTCATACACTGAGCAGGAAACCAAGCTGGGTTTTCCATTTGTGGCCGCAGGACGAAGGGCAGGGTCGGGTCAGAAGATATTGTGGGTTTGGGTCAACTGTGCGTGTGGCACATGGTAGGTACATTGTCGGAGAAAACCCTTCTCTTCTTCCTCGTCTTGAACACAAAGAGTCGGCGTAAGCAGCCGCCCTCGCCAGACTCCAGCGGGAAAAGACATTCCTCTAATGGGCTCTCGGATTATTATGAGCAGCAGTATCTCCAGACATGCCGCGAGAGTCGCAAGCTGCCAATTCAGACCGCCGATGGGACGCGTAATGCTGAAAAAATGAGACCAAAGACCCCATAATGGGTGTTTTCTGGTGGGTCTCTATTAGAAATTAGGTTTCACAGCGAAGGAACAAATGCTACACCAGCCATCATCATCATCATCATCATCATCTGAGGAGGAGGAGGAGGAGGAGGAGGATGAGGGGATAACTGTGTTTCTCTCCAGAGGTTGCTTGAATACTTTTGGTTTTTCAGTGAGATTTAACATGTCTCCTGAGAGAGTTTGGTTTGGGAATTGTCACGGTTGCTCCGAGACTGAAAAACCCACTGAGACCCTGTTAACCCAGAGACTGAGCTGCAGAACCGAAAACCCATCTAATCTTGGCAGGAGGAAGAATCAAGAATCAGCCTGGGTAGCTGAACTACCTACAATATACTTTGGTAGACATACATATATATATATATGTCTACCAAACAATATCTGAAGGAACAACATCACAGTTTCTGATAGCTGAGACGTTGCACTTGTATAATATGCAGTAAATTCTAAAAGCCAGACATGGATAGTTCCAGGTATTCTGGAAAACTGAACATTTAATGACTTTTTCATGGTCAAAAAGAGTAAAAAGAAAAAAGAAAAAAAAAGGGCACGTGAATCATAGCAAACCAATCCCCTAGTGCAAAAGTCTTCAACGGGGGTCCACGACCCCTAGGGGTCCGCAGAGGTACTGCAGAAGGGTCACAAAGTCTTTGGTTGATAAGACATTTTTCTATGTTTTTATTTATTTTTTATTTAAATTTCTTTAAATACTCATTAACATGAATCCAACATGTTTTAGTAAAGGGATAAACGGAGGGAGAAGACGTTATCTTTCAGTCAGGCCGCATATTACATGCTGACTCTGTCACGTTCCCTGCAATTGGCTGAGAGCCTATTGTTTGTTTATGGCTCATGTTTGAAATAAAATCAATGAATATTTGAACCTGGGAATAATCTGGGTAGCTTAATGTTGAATGCAAAATGATAATAATGTATATTTATAAGCACTAGGCTGAGTTTAATATATAACAAATATAGTAGTTAGGGGGTTTCCTACTCATCAGTTTGGGGTCATTGGTCTGAAAAACATTGAAGACGCCCACATGACCCAATGTGTGATGAAAGATAAAAGAAATCAAAAGCAAACCACAAAATTTAATGTCAAATCTCCTGTTGTCTACTAGATGTATGAAAGAGAAGCTCCAGACAGCTGGATTTTGCAGTTTGGAGTAGTTCATGTGTAAAACATGTTATGTAAATGACTAGACCCAAAAATAAATTTATATGGAAAAAAATAATAAAAAATTACACTGTCTGCTCTGCCAAGACTAAATTCTGTTCCCTAAAATAATTAAAGGTGCATGTTACGTTTTCTGACCACTGGAGGTGCTATCGAGCATTCAGTAACACTGAGTACGTTTAGATGCACGTGAAAAGAACTAATTATTGCCTTAATCCGACTATAACAGGAGAACTTAAGTGCATGTAAACACGTTACTCCGACTAAAATCGTAGCTCTCCTTATCCGATTAAGACACCCAGATAATGTGTCTGGAAATTGATTTTCTCTGACATGTATGTACACGTTAAAGTGCCTTAATCTGACTTTAACTGGACAACAAGTGTGTGCATGCGCATATGACCAGCTCCATGAATGACTCCAGTTGTTTATTATATGACATAATAGGTCAACAAGAAAGGGGGGTAATATAACCCACTGACAAGACACATATCGCCACCTAGTGTGTAGGAGGAGAACATGTTCCCGTCAGTTATTGGATTTTCTCCGTTGCATGTAAACTGGGACGTGGACCTCATTCAGAAAGTCGAATTTCGAGCCCAGCTAAATTAAGCTGTGCATGCAAACGCAGTAACTGAGTGTAACCGTTATATTGTTGTCTGTTGTGATGATAAATCTGCAAACCACTGCACGTAAAGTCACGTTTTCCTCCATCGTACATCCCAACTCTCCCTCTAGTGCTTTGACTATAGCACTGATTCAGGATGCTATAGCTCACACACTCTCTCTGGTTCACACACACACACACACACACACACACACACACACACACCTTCTAGGAAAACACAATTATCATCTTATGGCCCCTCTACCCCAAACATTCCCACTCCAGTTATGTCAATGGAAAACGGAACATGTGACACCATCACCTAACCCCCGTCACCCCCCAACTACACACACACACATAAGCACACAAACTATTAGTGTGTTGACCTTAAGTTGCATGGACGTCCACAGTGCATGTGTGTTTCTTCAGATTCCATGCCAACCAGGGAGAAAGACAAGAGAGACAGAGGGAGAGGGACTATTAATCTGAACGGGGCTGCAGCACCTCATCACGAGGGTGAGTGAACTTCGTTGAAATGCACACACACACACACACACACACACACAGACACACACATTACTCCAGTGTGACTCAGCGGGGTGACGGATGTTTGTATCTCTCAGTGGCCCTTTCGGCTGCCGTGGAAACCGTGGCGTCTTGAATGACTATAATATCATTAATGTGTCCGCTTCCACTTCTGCCCTGTTATTTTAATCTCAGTGTGTGTGTGTGTGTGTGTGTGTGTGTGTGTGTGTGTGTGTGTGTGTGGATGAGAGTATATCATGGACGGCTACATGACACGTATGATGTGTGTGGTCAAAGCGCATGAGAAGATGTAAGATAAACTGTGTGCGTGTTATTTCGGGCCGTGTGACAATGTAATGAGAGGATTAGGCAAAGTTTCCCTGTTTCTAAGATGATGTTTTAGTCTAGTTGACCCATTTACTCCCATGTATAAACACACACACGCATGTCATTTTTGTTTTATTTTTTTTATACAGGTATGCAAATGTGTGCATCTAAAGTTGTACAAGATGTTTCAGCACATACGCACAGACACACACACCGAACACTTAGCTAATTCAGATTGACAGGAGGAAAGTGGAGTTTCCACAAAGTGATTCTCAGTGAAGCTCAAGGTGTGCGCTCACGAACACACACGTGCAGGAGTGGAAATATTAAGAAAGGTTAGCATTGTCTAGAACAATTACCAGCACAAAAGCTCAGGAATGTGTTCCTTGTGACAGTCTGCACGTCGGCAGGAATACGTAATTAGCGGAGCGCTTGTGCTGACTGCTCGCAGCTATGTGCAGAAATTAATCAGTTAATTCTAACACACAGCGATGGACTCAATAAGAAAGAAAGAAAGAAAGAAATAAATAGGTGAAGTTGATGTAAAACCATTTTTTTTGCAAATAATTTTATGAGCTAAATGTGACAGCACAGTTGGTTGAAGTATAAATAAAGTAGTTTATTGTGCGTTACTCTTCAGTTTTGTGATAAAAGAGATAGTATTTTTATGACGACTCAGACATTGGCCCTTATTTAACCGTGTAATCTATATACCTTCATTTTTTTTATTATCAATTAAAGGTCAGTGGTTTGCTTTTTGACCACTAGTGGTGCTATTGAGCAGCACAATTCAGAGCTGTACATTAGAGAGAGTCTGTCCAACTCAAATCATGGGCGCCATGTTGGATACATTGGTGTATGTGCCATGTTGAAAAAAATTGCTTATTTTTACCATTAATGGTCCTATAAATGTCATTACCAATGCGTGTAAATATGTAAACAACCCTCACTTAAACATCCCAGCGTCTACTTACTTTAAATATCTTAAATGAGCCAGTAAGATGCTTTGTAGCCTAATCACGTCCTCAGTCATGGAGCTGTGTTTACCTTCTACTCAGTCTCCCGTGTTCATCAATCACTGTTAAAAAACTGTAAATACTCAGAAATAGAAAATTAAGCTAGTCTTACTGTCATTAAGTATTATTCATTATAACATTAGCACGCTAGCCATATTAACTTAGTAACTGAGGCAAGGTTGTGGGTCACTCTACATCGGCATAAATTACATGGGTTTCACAGTATACATATATGATATATATTTTTCTAAGCCTTTGGTCTAGATAACTAGCTAGCATAAGGCTAGCATAAGGCTAGCATTAGGCTTGATTGACTTTAAACTTCATTTAAAGGCATTTTTGAGATCAAGGTTCACATTAATGACGGTATGACTTTATTTTTCCTATATAAAATCTTGACAAATGTCAAAGAGAGACATTGACATTTACCTCACATAATAAGGAGAAATCAGTTGAAATCCAATTCTTCCTTTTAATCTTCTGCTCCCATAACGTTCTCTGTCTTTGTTCACTGGAGTTTCCCCAGTGTTTTCCTGTAGACTCCAGCACAGGACTGTAGCATTTTTAACTTTTAATCCAACTTCTCTATTCTCTGCTATTGCCACTTCCCTATGGATGAATATTGGTTAGATGCAGAGCTATAGATGTATCTAACATGGCGCCCATGAAACACGTGACCAGCTCAGAACCAATCGGTGTAGAGGGATCGTTCAGACGGTCCGTTCTCTAGTTGGCCAGATTCTCGCTAATATACGTATCTGACACAATTTGTGAGTAAAGCTTAATGTGAACAACTTCTTTTAGTTTACATGGGGACACTTTTTTGTGTATTCAGTTTCCAAAATTCACTACTTTTATTTGTTTACATCCAAACATTTGTTGATTAACAATCAACATGAAATTGATTAATGAAAGGATTGAATCTGTCCATTGTGTATAAATGCTATAAACGTAATAATGAGAGGAAAGCCAGTAGCATTCAGTGATAGGACGACAAATAGAATCACAAAAACAACCATGATAGAGACAAAGGGGTAATGGTGTTTATTTGCCTGAAATGTTAATAAGAAGAAAAAATGTGAAAAAACTCACATGAATCTTATGAAAACTAAAACAAGAACAAGACTCCCAGTAAAAGCTTAGTCCAACAGTTATAAATATTCATGGCTCCTCCACCGGGACCAGTGGGACCCTCCACGTCTCTGCTGTGGGTCTCAGGGGTCTTTGAAGAACAAGGAGAAAGGGAAGATGTGGCTGCAGAGAGAAAAAGAACGAATAGTAGTGCACATGCTTTGCAGCTGTGTAGTGGGTTCCTTGGCTTCCTCCGCTTGGCTGCTACTGTATATCATTATTACTGTTTGGCATGCTCATGCTGAACATGGTCTTGTCAGTCCTTGACGTGCCCGAGGACATCTAACGTCTAATCAGATATTTCACGGGAGTATTGTCATTTTCGTGTCTGTAATAGCTGGATTTCCCCAACCCTTTGTAATCTTTGACAACAGACTTAAGAGGCAGTGGGAAACTAGAGAAAAGATTCAGTCCTACCTGACCACTCGCATCAGAACTCCCGGCCTCTCTGGCGTCCCAGGTGTCTCGTCGTCGTCGTCCTCCTCCTCCTCCTCCTGCGCCATGTCCTGTGTTGTCCCAGGTTCCATTTCACCTGGACCTTCACTTTCTCTGATCGCGCTGTCACCTGATGTGAGAAGGGGATTGTCAGCTTTCCTGGCTCCAATCTTTGGGAAAGGATTAAAAGACATTTAAATGTTAGTAACCTTAGCGTGCCCATCTAGCTAACTCTCTAATATATCAGTAGCCTAGTCTTACAGTTCTCCCAGCTAATGATTAGTTGACTATATTATTCTGGTTGGACACTGGTTTGGTTAGAAAAAGCTCATAAGAGACGTTCACATAACAAGACTCAGTGAATCCCCAGTCGCTACTTTGTTAGTTTGGGTTAATTTATGTTTACCAAAGATTATATGATCATCTTCATCCTAATACGTTATTTAAGAAAAAGAAATAAAACATAAATCTCTGTGCCAATCACTAGCTGCGTTTCCAAAGTAAAAGATATTTCTGAAATTTCAATAAAGTACAATTGCGCTTTGTATGTGTTTCAATCGATAGGTGTTGTACAAATGAGTTGTAACTCTCATAAAGTCTCGTCTCACTAGACTTCACTTTGAGGAAATGAAGTGTTTCCATTGCACTTTTGCAATAAACTTTCATATCAATACATCTGAATAACCACCTAATGAAGGCATAAGGGTGTTTTAGTGATATTTGAGATTCCTTTTGAAATGTAGGTGTTTCCATTATCAGTGTTTTATTGCGATATTTGGGTTTTGCCTTAAGCCTAAGCTTAAGCCTTTATTTTTCTGTTTTGCATCATTGTCCAGCGTATTATAAAGAGGTCTATCCAAAATTATAAGGCTATATTTTAAATCAGTTTTCCACCTGTTTGGTTTATTAGAGATGGATTACTGGTAACAGGATATTTAGTACCAAAATACTAGTTTATGTCTATACTACAGAATTATTTCTATGATATAGTATTTAAAATTTATCGATTTTGAATGTCTTAATATTGATTTTAAAGCAAAAAGCCATGTTTTTGGCCGATCGTGAACGACTTCCGCACTTCCATCACCACTTTGAGTGCAATAAACTGGAAATGGATCATTTGGATTAATATTGTTTTCTGACTCAGTTTATCCAATAAAATTTCTCAGTGAACTATGTGGAATATCGCAATATCATAATATCGCAATAATGTATCGTATCATGACTCAAGCATCGTGATACGTATCGTGATACGTATCGTGAGGTATCTATTTGTGAAAGTGAAATATTGTGAGATGGCTTCTCGTCAATGAAACCTAATTCTCTGAGTGAGTTTTTGTTTTTACATTTGAACACCCAAAAGCAAGTTTCTCTCATTTTCTTGCTGAATTTACCAGAAAAGTGCTGCGATAGGGTGAAAGAGGTCCTTCTAATTCATAGGTCCACTATGACCTACAACATCTGCAAATAAATAAAAGGTGTCATTTGGTTAAGTCACTGGTCCAGAACTAAAGATGAAAAGCAATGAGTGGTAGATCTGCCATCATTGTGAAACTGGAAGCCATTTATGATTTTTTTTTTGCTATTCTTCTCTTGAACTTGTTTGTGCAAGAGCAACGAACTTCCAAGGACCATCCTGAGATCACCACAATGTTCGAACTTAATCCTTCGCAAAGCCTGCAGACTTGTATTGGCATCTCCTTTACGAAAATAAATAAGTCGACGGGCTGACATAACTGGTTGAAATCATTTTTTCCATTTAAAACAAACGATGAAAGGTGGAAAAACGTCCGAGTGGACAAGTGTAAAAATAGAGGATAAGAGGAGATTAAAGCTCCGTGTATGAGGGAGGGTAATTTTAGGACTTTGTTGCTAATCAAACTGAAGCACATCACCAGAAACACACACTCTCTCTCTGGCATACACACAATTACACAGTAACTGGTTGGCTCTCCGTCTGATGTAATGCTATTATTAACCTTAATCACACTTGTTATCCTACCTGTCTGCGCTGATGCTAGCCCGGGGCTGCAATAAAGACAAAGATGCTACGAGTGTACGTGGATGTGCGCGTTAGGGAGGAAATGAAAGGGGTGCTGTGAGATGGAAACTGGAAGATGAATTGTTGGAGTCAGTCAATTTTCACACAACTCTAGGCAGAAATGACCGACTACCTGATTTGACAGGGAACAACGTGACAAACCGGTTAATTGATACTCGGAAAAGTGAAAAGAAACACCTTGTCAACACGTCCCGGCTCTTCTGTCACGTCCTCCTCTTTGTGTCGAAAGCCTAAAGTCATTGTGCTGTAAGGTGGACAAAATGAATTTAGTTAGAAACATTAAAAATAAATATGAAATTATCACCGGAGCAGAACAGAAGAAAAATAAGAGAATAGATTAGGTTGTGTTTAGGTGAATAATACCGTAAAACACGTGCTTGTCAGTAAATGTCATAATTGTTACAACAGTGTGTTACACTCATTATCATGGACCCTTGTTTGTACTTTCACTACATGGAAAGGTCATCACATCATATGAAGATAATGGGACTGAAATAGGGGCTTTCCATAAACCTTCATTTCCTTATTATTATTTTTATTCATACCTTGGATCAGGGGATTAGAAAAGAAGTTTAAAATCATGGTGAAAATCTGGTTAAACTCTAAAACAGAAGGCCTCAGATTATCTTCAAGAAACCTTTAGTTGTCCACCTCCATGTCTGTTGGGACGAGGTGAATCAAACATGGGATCAATCAACTCTATCTTTGTTTCCTAAGTTTTTCTAAAGAAGTTTTCCTGGCACTCCTCCTCTCCTGTAGGTTAAATTTGAGTTGTTGACACCAGGAGTTTCCTGCAGATCCTGAGATGAAGCATTGGGCTCCTCACGGATTTCTATTTGCATTCTGCTCTTGGAACTAATTCACCATGAATGTGACATTTGAATTCACAAATAGATAATTACTGTGTGATCTTTATAAATCCCTTGCCGGCGGAAATCCTTAGTGTGGTGGAAATTGACTGAAATGTTCACTCTGGACACACACATAATAATCACACAAAACTGTAATGGTAATTACAATAGAAGACCAAAACAACACCTCACCACATGAAGTGGTGGAAACATTCGTCTCTTATAGTGTTCACAAAGACATTGTCTAACAATACACATGTCCGCTTGGCATCAGTAGCTGCGTTTACATGGTGTCATGGAGTACAATCGGTTTAGAAGCTCAAACCCAATGGAAATGCTCCACATAAACACTTCAACTGGAATAAACCGAAAGAAATTTCATTCGGTTTCCCAGGAAAGACGGAATATTTCTATTCCCAAAAAAGTCGTGTAAAGTCGTGTAAACGGTGAATCAGAGTGAAGTCAGGCTCCGTTCTGTCTGAGCATGCTCTGTCTTGACGTTCCAGTGACGTTCCCTCAATTGATCTGTTTTTAATAACTCTGAAAGAACTAGACATTATCGCACGCTTAAACGGCAGAAAAAAATAGAAATATCGAACCGTTTGAAAAGGTTCATCAAAAATGAACTGAAGCCGGGAAAGACTGAAGCGTGGAACAATTTCGGAACCACTAGAAAACCTGGACGGGCTAATATAAGGCTAACACAACAGCAAAAGTGGATACGACCCCACAAACTTTCAGAATCAAGGTGTTGCTTTAATAATAAAACTGTATAAACAACAGCAACTACTTCTGATTAGACGTGAGACGTCCATCTTTGATCAGTCACATGATGTTTTCATTGATGTCACATGTCTGTAAAACCTGAAACCTTCAATCAGAATGAAGAAAAAGTCTAAAACCTGAATCTTTACCATAACTAAACCACATTCCTGTCACACAGAAATAGGAAAAGGCCTCTTTTCTATGACCTAAGACACTCATGTCAAGTAACTCATCAGAAGGGGATCGTAATTACCCCCAAACAGAAACACAGTCATCTTTGAATTAATGGTCAACTAGTAACTTCACTTATATACCAGAATCGTAGGAATCCACAACCTTTGAAGGTCTCAACACAATTCAGTAGCAAAGAGACAAAGAAAAAAACAGATGTCAGAGATTTCACCAAGGAAAATAGTTCTTAGTTTGTCCAGCTGTACTTAGCTATACCATTCACATGTTTGAATCCATGGATTTACTACATTATCTGTGATGTGTGTTGGGTATGAGTTGACCAAAAACTGAGATCCAGATACATAGAGATCCCAAAAACAATCTGTTCTAACCTGAGATAAGACTTGATGTCAGTAACATACATAAATGTACGTACTCCCTGTTCATTTTGTAGAAGAAGACGAAAGCCAGAACAAAAGGTGCAGAGAGGAAATATAAAAGTCTTTTTTTTTTTTTTTGTCCGTTCTATGTCCGCACTTGTTCTTTGAAACTCATTCTTTTCTGCTCCCATTTTTCCAGCAGGTTTAACACAAAAACAAACCATCTGTCGCTCCAGGGCATCATGTAGACGCACACACACACACACACACTCACACATAAATGTCATCGGTGATGAAGCAGTGTGTAGGAAGCCTCTGAGAACAGCGCACACATGTTGGCAGCATGTGTGGTGGCGTTCACCATGTACAGTAGTAATGTACCTGAACTTGAACCTTTGTGTATTAATCGCCTTCCGTAAGGACACATTAATGTCATGTCATCCTGCGAGGCAATGACTTCATCCATTTTCCCGTGAAACTCGTGTGTTTGCCAGATGTTTACACGGTTTGTGCATCTGAGTGTGCGCTCCTCGAGCTAAAATAAGGAGATAATTCTGTTTACACAAGCTAAACGCAAACTAGTTTGAGGACAAGGCCTCGCTCGTATTTGAGGCGATCACTCTCGCCCCACTGATCCGACTGTCAGGCTGATTGAGGTGGCGCCCGCTCGCCTCTTGTCTGTTTCATAACACCGGGAAGCGGCGGAGCGTGCGAAACTAAGTGTAGTGTCAGGGTTTTAGGGATTTTATGAATAAGGAACACTTTCTACACTGTGTATTTACACGTGTGCGGCCGGCGCTGGTGTGAACAAGCATCCTCTTATTGCTTTCATCATCTTGTTCACGCCGGAGAGGGAAATAACCAATGACAGCCTGTCAATAACATCACGGCAACGCTGTGATTCATGATGAAGCCAATAACAGATGCTGTGTTTCCACTCTGTCAAAGGCTATGATCTCGGGAAATACGCGTCAGTTTCATTTAAAATCGAACAAAAGAAGAACAAATTTATCTTATCCCACGGTTTTATTTCCATTTGAGCTCAACTTTAATTTCAGTTCAAGTTTATATGAACTTGTAGGATGTTCGAGAGTAAATGTAGATGTTATTTAACTCACCCAGACATTATGGCCCTTCTCTCTGCATCCAGGTCCTTGGTTAAGGCCTTTAGTATGGCCTCCTCTAGTGGTGAGTCTGTCTTATAGCGCTTTGGCTGAGGCTCAGAAACAGAGGGGACGAGCTGCATTTCCTCTTTACCCTAAAGAAACACACACTACGGTCATTTCTGCAGCTTTATTTTATAGCTGCATTACATTTTTGAGTATTGCAAGCAGCGCTATAACATGAAACACACACCACAATATAACGCGGTGTATATACAGTATGATTGTGCCGGTTCTAGTCACAAAAACAATGGATTGTTTATCACGTGGGACACACGCCATATCAGACATCTCGACGATAAAACACAAACATGTTCTGTTCGCTCTGTTTTATCTGTGCAACATAAAAACAACTCACCTCCTCTGCTTGTCCCCCTGAAACAAGATAAATAAACCAATGTGAGATGTCATCACGTCCCAACATTATCTGTTTGCAGTTACTGTACATAAACCAATACTTGTATATTGTTTATTCTATTCTATTTTTTTTTAATCTTATTATTTATCTTTTCCACAGTCCACTCTTTATTCATGCATACATGCACACTGCAATTTCCCCATTGTGAGACAAATAAAGGTTTTCTAATTCAAATTCCAATTCCAATTCCAATTCTAATTCTAATTCAAATTCAAATTCAAATTCAAATTCAAATTTTAATTCTAATTCTAACAGTAAGTTTGTTTCTCCTACTGGGTCTGTTGTCTATCACTGTCCCCCAGCAGGACACGTTGTCCTTTCTAACCACTGACTTTCATCCATGTACAGGAGAGTATCACCCACGGGGAATAAAATTAGAGGAGGTAATTTTTTATTTTTTATTTTTTTACATCATGCACTTTGAGAAAAAAGTTGAACTTAAGAGAAAAAAGTCAAAAAAGTAAACCAGCAGGACAGTAAGCACATGCAGATGGGTTTAATTAATAAATATTAATAATAATTTAAGCTTGTTTTGTTATTTTTTCTCAAAGTGCATGATGATAAAAAACAAATCTACCTCATCTTATTTGTTTTTTTTCCCTAATACTCTTCCGTATCCATGCAATACGTCTGGATACACAAAGCTGAGAGTGTATCCAGTATAAATGTTGTGTGCATCCTCACCGTTTTGCTTCTTTTTCCCCAGGTAAAGAGTCAGAACAAACGGGTAGAATTCTAGTTCCTTCCCGTCGTGTTTGGAAACTCTCCTCCATCGCTTCTTATCTGGCAGCGGCCGTTAACAAAGACTTTGGTGAAGTGTGCAACCAGTTTGTTGGCAAAAGTTTGGAGACACTTTCTCATTGAATTGAATGAGAAAGTCCATAAACTCAGACATGAAACTAACATTAAATCTACTTTATAGACATCTCTTCACCCCCAGTACCAGGATACTTAAGCCCTAAGAAGTTTTGCTTTCTACATAAAGACTTTAAATGTCCTTTTTGTGTATGAAAACAACTTGCTCCCTCCCAGTCTTGTTGTGGGGTGGAAATGCAGACGAATACACAATCACAGCTGTGCTAGACTAAAAGTTAGAAAAAGGAATTTAGGAGCTACTCATGTGATTAATTATATGATAAAATACTGCAAACCCAACACCCAAAGTTCCTTTAAAAGTTTGTGGGATAAAATACATTTTCCTGAACTTAATTTAGATCCTAGTCCATGTGGTGCAAACACTGTGTGCATATAAAGATTCCTAGTCTCTGGATAAAGCTCTGTGAAGGAAATGTGGAACAATAATACTCCTGCTGCTCCTACAGGATCAGGGTTACACACCAGAGTTCAATAGAATAAGTAGTAAAATGAAGGACATGAACACAGCGATGGGTGAAGGATACGTGGATAGACGGTGTAGTGGGTGGAGGAGAAGGGCTGGAGGTCGTCCAGGTTCCCAAGAACAGTTCTGATAATATCCTAAAAAAGAGAAAAGGCAAGAGATAATGAGATGAATTCAAACAGAACAGTGTGTCAAAGCAATAAACGTGAGTAAGAAGATGAGAAACATCCTAATTTACCTCCAGTTCTTGACTGAAGCCGTCCTCTCTCCTAATCTTCTCCCCGCTGATGAAACACATTCAACACAGTTCACAGTTAATTTTTAACTTTTACAGCACAGTTAACTTATTCCAGATGGTGTAAATATATTTACAACATATTGTATTTGTCACCACTGCCTGATATTAGACTTTGAACCGTCTAATACCGAATGAGAATGAGCAGAAATGCTGCTGAGGGTTGACTGTCAAAAAACATTAAAGTACAGATAAGATAAAAAGTAAGAACAGCTCTAAGGCTTCAATTAGGACTTTTATTCCAGGGCGATATCGCCGACTAAAGGCTGACACCCTGTGGGGTCTTAGATCCTCTTCTTTAGCAGATGAAAAGAAATGTCATCACAAACTTAAGACAGAACAGACATCAAGGCATGTAATAGTGGATATTATAGGCATAAACGTATCAATGTTTTCTTTCTTTCCTGCAGCTCATCTGACTCTGTGGCAGCTTTTGAGACTGAATAACGTTTTCCAATGCTTTGAAGATCAGAATCTATGGGGAGAAAAAGGGGGGATGTGATGCAGAGAGGTGGATGCAACTTCAATCAGCAGTGGTTCTCTGGCCTCCAGACTAAGATGCTGTGCAGGTTTTATTTGCTTTGAAATATTCAGATAGTTAAGTAGCAGCAGTTTCTGTAATAGAGAAATAATAATCTCTTTATCTCTTTTCTGTTTCCTTCATCTAGTTTTGATCTTGTAGGTTTTAGGCTTGGATCTGTCCATGGCTTCGTCACAGAGCAAGATGTGCAACTAAATTTACAAAATCTATCTCAGTATTTTTTACTAAATCTCATCTCAAGCTTCGGTTTGAGTTCGTACACTGTATTTTTTTGTGATCACCTCCGATTTATTCGTCTCTGCTGAGCCTTGAGATTGACTGGACTACGCCGTCCTGGGATTTATCAGTGGCCTTGTCAAAGGAACTATCAAGGTTTGAAGGATATATTGAATTCGGAGTTTGTGAAAGGGTGATTATTTCAGTCTTGCCTGCAGGTGGCGCCTTCTCTGATCTTGAACTTGTAGATGAATTTGCCAGCTTTAAAGAGCCGTCTTTCTGAGAATGGGAAACGACGGGTCTGCGGTGGCATGGCTGAACTGAAAGTGTTGGGGAAAGAAGATCCGAAAATTAGCAAGTTGAAATTGTAGAACATGTGTTATGTGAACATACAGGGTTCTCAAGTTTTGAACTTAGTTTGGAGTGAGATTAGATTTGAAGATAATGTATGAGTATATTAAAGTCGCCGATCATCCCTCAGCAACAACATTATGTGTCTGCCTGAGTAACGGTAGCCATTTCGCCCGCTTTCCAGCTCATCAATGCTAGCAACATAAAATAAACTCTGATTGGGGGGACCCCCAGGACTAACACTGCCACCTACTGGTGAGGAGGGCAGGCCATTTGCGAATCATGAGCTATTTGTTTGTGGATCTGTGTGGATCTTCGACAAGAACATCTCAAAAATGCGTAAGTGAGGAAAGAGCAGAGATGGGGACTCGAGTCACTTGGACTCGAGTTGTTGTTTTTATGACGGCAATGAACATTAACTCCAGACAACGTGACAGCTGAGTAAATGAGGTGTGTGTGTATTTATATGTATATATACGGCTTTAATGCAATGAATATGATGATAAAACTGAATTAATTAAGTAAATGTGATTTAGTATGGAGCAAGTTAATTAAGTTTATTTATTTATTGTTTACCATGTGTTATGTTGAATGTTGCAGGTCTGTCTGACCACACAGACATTATGGAGTATGAAAAGACGCCTGCACTGATTCTACGCAGCCTGCAATCGCCTTTTTTCTTGTTCTTTGCAAGGCAACTAAAATACTAAACACTATTGGCAGAAGTGACCTTGTTTAGACTGAAAGTCATCAATAAATCACTCTATGAAGTAATTTCTGTTTTGTGTGAATCCATGATGTATTTTAGTGACAATCAGTAACAGGTTGGACACATTGGCCGATGATGTTTACTGACAGTTACGTATATCTTGCATCTATAAGGTGTAAGTCTGCACATGTGTGACTTTGCACATGTGTGACTTGGTCCAACCTCTGGGTAAGAGATGCAAGTGAGTGATTAATAATTCACAAAATGCTGAGTCATACTTCACAAGCAGAATTTTCAGTTTTTACAAATGGCTTTTTTTTTTTTCTTTTACAAATGGAAAATTGTGTATTTACAAAAACACAATATATTTACAAGTACACCTGTATTTGTAAAAAAAAAAAAAAAAAATACAAATTACAAATTAGAAATTTGTGTTTGTGTTTGTGGACAGCAAAACATGTGTGCAAATCAAAATTAGTTGTAGATCACCCTCTGTGCGTTTACAAGTATTAATGTTATATGAATTAATTTTACTAATCGCTTTTATATACAGGCTGTGTTACTAATGTGTGTCATTTCTCAGAAATGTCTTCTGTGAGTAGGTGAATTTAGCCTGTGAGACTTGAGAGCCCTGGCAAGAAAGTAAACAAAAACAAAATATGTATTTACTCATTTAAAACTCCTTAAATCTCTTTCTCAATCCTAATATTGTTATAATGTATGCAGTAAAATGGTTTTGCTTTGTCATCCAGCGGCCATAAAAATTTCACTCACCGGCAAAAAAAGTTGGACAGGTGTCCCCTCCCGTCAAAAAAAGGTCAAACCCGATTCGCTGGACAAACTCAATTCCCGCCTTCCGGTCATTTGGATCGCGTTGATTGGCTAGACTCTGAACCAATCAGTGGCGCCAGGGCACGTGTTGCTATGGTGACGGAGAAACACTCCCCGCCCCTTCCGTCCGAACTGATTATGTCACTCGGCTGCTGTCATGTGACCTCATGCAGTCAGCTGGAGGACCCGAGGAGGACCAGGACCAGAAGGTTAGCGGAACATATTCACGAACAGTAGCCATTTCTTTTATTATTATATAGTCTCACCGTAATCTTAATTGACACTTTTCTCACTGTGACTAATCTTTTTTTTTTTAGCAATACTTTTTATACTCTACATTGCGACGCGATAATTGTGTGACACTGCGTCATATAAAGTGTGTGTTTTTTATTTATTTACTATGTGGATTCTCTCATATTTATATTGTATGCCCTGTTTTTACACTGCACACTATTTCATTTCTTTAGTGCACTACTGAGAATTGACAAATAAAGAAACCTTTGAACCTTTGTAACGCAGGAAACGATATTTGTGTCTTAGTGAAACTTAGGGGAATAGTGATGGAAAACCAGCAGAAGTCATTGTAACATGTGTCAGACTCCTAATATTATTTTACTTCTTGTCTTTGGCAGTGCAGGAGAGTCCAGATCGTCTAAATCCAAATAAGAAAATAAACAAGTGCCTTGCAGATGTCTGCCTCCTCCACCCCTTCCGTCCTCCTGAATACAGGGGCCCAGATGCCCCTCTTGGGTTTGGGGACCTACACGTTGCAGAAACCCGAGGAAGTGCATCGCGCTGTGGACGTCGCCCTGTCCGTTGGTTACCGGGCCTTTGATACCGCTACCTACTATGAGAACGAAGCCGCCTTGGGCCGAGCCCTGCGGGAGCTCCTGCCCAAACATGGCTTAACCAGAGAAGATGTGTTCATAATAACGTTGAGTATGATTACAACATAATAAGAGACATTTACTTCGTCTTTATCTCTCACATATTGTGTTGTATTTCTAAATCACGTGATTTTCTTTTCAGAGAACATGTGAAGCTTTTAGTGGCTCCCTGCTCATGCAGATTTGTTTTCCCTGAAACTTTTCTCTTCTTATTCATGCAGTAAGCTGCATCCTAAGGATCAGGGTGAAAAGGCCAAGGAAGCAGCCCTCCTCAGCCTGTCTCAGCTGGACCTGGGCTATATCGACCTTTACCTGATCCACTGGCCTGGCACGCACGGTGTGCCCGAGACCGATCCAAGCAACCCAGGTAGAGTTCACATCAAGTCGGGAATTTGAAACATAACTAGCCTGTTTGTAAGAGTGAATCCAAAACGTGTTGCTTTGCTGATTTTTATATTTGATGTCAGTAAATCGAGCTAAGAGTTGGGCCTTACTGGAGGAGCTGCATGGCCAGGGGAAGCTCAAGGCCATAGGAGTGTCCAACTACACACCAGCACACATGAAAGAAATGATGCAGAGCTGCAAAGTCCGTCCTGCTCTTCATCAGGTGCAGTATAATTAAAAGAAGAACATGCATCACATGATTCACAGCATGAAACACAAAGAAAAAGCTGGAAATCTCACACATTTATTGGGGGACATATTTCTCTTCAGGTGGAGTTTCACCCACGGCTGTGCCAGGCAGAGATGAGGAGGCTTTGTAAGGAGTATGGAGTGTGTTTCCAAGCGTATTCCTCTATAGGGCAAGGAGACCTGGTCACCAACCCTGTCGTCATGGAGGTTGCAAAGAGCTGCCAGCGTACACCTGCACAGGTATGAGGCCACTCCCCATCTTGGGTCAAGCTCCTCTATTCAGTGTTTGAATAAATCATTTTATGGCAAACACTGAAGGCTTTTTCTCTGCTCCAGGTCCTGTTGCGCTGGGCGGTGCAGCAGGGCGTCCCAGTGCTGCCCAAGTCGTCAAATCCAGAGAGAATCGAGGGGAACGCAAAGATCTTTGACTTCACATTGAGTGACGCGGACATGGACAGGCTCTCGGCTTTGGACTGCGGACACAAGTACTGCCCTGATCCTTCAAAGGTGCTCTGAAAGCCAGATTTGATATGCAAAAGGTGTTTAATGAACCATTTATGGGGAAAAGTGCTTCAGCGCAAATTTAAAATTGTGTCTTTCTGTGAAATTTAGAATCATGTGGTTTTTAACCAACTAATCAGTGAAGATCACGGTAGTAACATTTCTCAGACTAAATCCAGGTCAGGCGTGGTCTTCAAGGTCCACCTCTGCACGAACTCTGAGCATAGCTGCTTTATTAGGTACCACGAATAAGTGTCCTACTGTTATCTAATGTGATAAGCATATGAATCAGCACTTATGTTCTAATGGTCTAAAATACATTTCTACATTTCTTTGCCAATTCAATTTATTGTAACTTCATTGAACTTGATTTTCTACATGAAAAATAAAAAAATGATAATTATAATAATAAATCATCTGCAAATAATGCCACAAAGCCTCATGTCGTTGCTGTAGCGCCATGTTCTAAACTTTTTTTTAGTGGATCGTCGGTGATACGTTAAAGTACACGGTTTTCGAATTACGTACTTCACAATGGTTTGCGTTATTGACAAAATGGTTGTGTTGCTGAACACTGGGAAGCTGTCCCTTTGTTCTTTAAGACCTTAAAACTAACTTTGTTTGCACCAACAAATTCCTGGTTTTGCACCAAAGTCCAGCTTTGCTGTTTGGTGGTAGGGGACCTCCTGTTCTGGCTGCAGCTCTCTGCATCTGCATCGCTTCACCGTGCAGTGCCCGACTCTACTGCATGACTTTTTCATTTTCGGAGGAAAAAATATTTCATCCTATTTTTGGGGAGCTTTGGGGTGTCTAATAATATATCAGTTATAAAATGTGACCCCCACCATCCCCCCCAAACAGATATTGGTTTGTTGCTTCAAGACAACATTGTGCAACAAGGGTAATCAAACACCAAGTTATTTCATAATAAGTTTTAGAAGCATAACCAGCATGAACAAAAAAACAAACAGCAAATAAACAATGGCAATATTTCGTACAACAATAAAAAAAAAACATTTAAATTTGAACAGGGATCTCTGAGGGAGTTTTAGGGACTTATTGGGGGGGTCACACAATCAAACTCACACCACTTTCAACTCACCATTTTATTTGGACAGAGATAAGACTTGTAACTTTTTTTTTTTTTTAAAGGGCCAGTGTGAGGAATGAAAGTGTGGTTTGTTTCCTCAGGGCAACGCTGTGCAGTAAAGGGTTAACTGCAATGTTGCGTTTTTGAACCTAGATAGGACTTTGCCTCCAACACAGTGGGTGCAGTGAACCTTCACACTGTTTTCTTAAGCTCCAGCTTCTTATGTCCAGCTAGAAACCGCGCGTCTCTCTCCTCCCTCCGTTGTTGTTCACGTTTGTGTCCCTGCGTGGTATCACACGTGAGTCGTCCTCGTGCTGAAAACTTGACATGTCGCGTTCGTGACTTCACTCACGCAAGAAGAAAGCAAAACTATCTCTTTTTACTCATGAACATAAAAAAATAATAGTAACACACAGTGACTTGGATAAGTAACTTTATCTGATTCCTGGTTTGGAAATAGTAATGTGTTAGATTACTCCTTGCTGAAAAAAAGTGGTGAGATCACTGGCATCACTGCTCATCATTGGTAATGGCAGCTTTTTTTTTCTTTTGTCCACAGAAAGCTAAACTTCCCAGTGTTCAGCCACACTCATGTACACATGTATCAGAATCAGAATCAATGAGCCTTTGCTTGTCCCACAAATTTGGAAAATTACAGGAAAAGGGAGTGACATGAGGAGGGGGAAGGAGAAAAAGCAACCCCCACACTATGCTCCTATGGGGAGTACAGTGTGGGAACATAAAACAAAAACATCTCAGCACATAATTGCACTTTACAACATGAAAAGTGTGAGTGGGAACGTGTGTATGCATAGGCTGTGTATAACTGTCTACACACGCGCCTGCATAAATGCACTTATGTGGCATATCCATACACGGGCGTGTACACACATACACACGTGTGTTCATGCACTTACCGTCTGTATAGGCCTGTACATGCACACAAGCGTGCACAATGCAATAATGTAATTCAAATGCAGCAAACTTATGTAGCGCGTGTATAAGAGCACTATGCACACACGCGCATAGGCGTCTAGGTGTATTGAGTGTTAATTATGAGGTGTCTTCTTAAATTCCTCCTCTATAATGTAGGTATGCTTAAGTGACAGCAGTGATCCCAGGAAATCGAGGTCAGAGTTGGGCCTCACTGGAGGAGCTGCATGGCCAGGGGAAGCTCAAGGCAATAGGAGTGTGCAAGAAAGGAAAGGAGATGGCAAAGAGGTGGCAAAGAGCTTCACCAGCGTACACCTGCACAGGTATAAGGCCACTTCCCATCTTGGGTCAAGCTCCTCTATTCGGTGTTTGAATAAATCATTTTATGGCAAACACTGAGGTTAAATCCAGATCAGGGTTCTGCATGAAAATATTGTAACTTTATTAAATGTGATTTTCTACATGAAAACTAAAAAAAAATGAAAAGATTAATCTGCAAATAATACCACAAAACAGACAAACACCAACAGTTAAACCACTGAGCGTGAGTTAAACCTTCTATATGCAGTGAATGAATTAAACATGTGTCCCTGCGTCCTTCCGTCAAAACCAAAAACACCCGATTCGCTGGACAAAGTCAATTCCCGCCTTCCGGCCATTTTGGATCGCTTTGATTGGCTAGACCTTCGACCAATCAGCGATGTCAGAGAAGCTGTCACTATGGTGACGGAGAAACCCCGCCAAAACGGATTATGTCACATGACTGTCGCCTTACCACGTGGAGCCTGGTAGAGGAGGGAGCCCGTAGCAAACATTTGTCTAATGTTTCACGTTTACGTTACACGCTGTGTTTGAATTTTCTACTTTTTCTTGTGTGTGTGTGTGTGTGTGTGTGTGTGTGTGTGTGTGTGTGTGTGAATAGACGTTAGGACACTTCCAGCGTGTGTACGTTTTTCCCCCGAAACGAGCTGAAAATATTCACAAACGGTATCCATGTTTTTTATTATTACTTCGCCTCACTGTTATCTTTATTGTGTTAATTAACGTTGCATCACTGTCGTGTATATTTAGCGGTCACCTTTACCAGGTTACGTCAGGTTACGTCATCAACACGTTTATCACCATAACTAGTTTGTGATGCTCTAACGTTTTAGAAATACTTTTTATTCTCTATGTCGTGACGCTATAACTTTGTAACTGTGCATAGCAGTGCATCATATAAAACATGTACCCTGTCACACACAGTGTATATGGCGAGCCTTTTTAACATTTAATGGATAGACTCGATATGCGTTGCAGACATCTGTAATTCAGTTCTTCCTAATCGAAAACAACTCATCAGATATCCACAACGTCATGCTTCCTATACACAACTGTCACTCTTCCTAGGACAAATGACATCACATTAGCCATTCAAGTGTATGGAGTTTCTCATTACAGATTTCATTCAGCTGCAGATATCTGCAAAATGAAATAAGATATCTGCAACTGAATTACGACTAGTAGTAGCTAATTCCAATTTCAGATATCTACAATTTAATTCTGACTAGTCACAATTTCAGTTTGATAAATATTCAACTCCTCTCAATTACATATATCTACATATACCTTTTTAGTTATCTTTAATTAAGTTTTGACTATTCAGAATGTCATTGTAGATATCTTGAACTGAACTAATGACTAGTCAAAATGTTGTCGTCGATATCTCAAACTGAAATTAGGAATAGTTATAATTTGATTGTAGATATCTAGTATCACGTTATGGATATCTTGAAATGAATGTCGATTAGAGATATCTGAAACTGTCTGTAATTACAATTCTGCCCAGTGGAAATATAATTACAGATATCTTGAATTACACTTTTGACTAGGCGAAATGACGTTGCAGATATTGCCCGATTCCATCGTTAGACAGAGCCACAGATGTCCACCACTGTCCATGTGTCAGTCTCCTTATATTATTTTCCTTTTTGTCTTTGGCAATACATCACAGTCCAGATATCCTACAAGTGCCTCGCAGATGTCTACCTCCTCCACCCCTTCCGTCCTCCTGAATACAGGGGCCCAGATGCCCCTCTTGGGTTTGGGGACCTATAAGTTGCAGGCTCCTGAGGAAGTAAACCGGGCTGTGGACGCCGCCCTGGCTGCTGGTTACCGGGCCTTTGACACCGCTGCTGTATATCAGAACGAAGCTGCCTTGGGCCGAGCCCTGCGGGAGCTCCTGCCCAAACATGGCTTAACCAGAGAAGATGTGTTCATAATAAGGTGGAGTATGAATACAACATGAGGAGAGACATTATTGTGTTGTATTTTAAATGATTGGATTAAAATTAAGACTCTACCAGCCTGGATGTCACGACCTTATCATGTGATTTTCTTTTCAGAGAACACATGATGTTTTTAGTGGCTCCCTGCTCGTGCAGATTTTTCCCTGAATAGTCTTATTTTCTCTAATTGATGCAGTAAGCTGCATCCTAAGGATCAGGGTGAAAAGGCCATGGAAGGAGCCCTCCTCAGCCTGTCTCAGCTGGACATGAGCTATATTGACCTTTACCTGATCCATTGGCCTGGCACGCAGGGTCTGGAAGTGACTGATCCATGCAACTCAGGTAGAGTTCACATTAAGGAAAATGAAACATAACTAACCTGTATATAAGAATCTAAAGCGTATTGCTTTTCTTTTGCTGATTTTATATTTGATGTCAGTAAATCGAGCTAAGAGTTGGGCCTCACTGGAGGAGCTGCATGGCCAGGGGAAGCTCAAGGCCATAGGAGTGTCCAACTACACACCAGCACACATGAAAGAACTGATGCAGAGCTGCAAAGTCCGTCCTGCTCTTCATCAGGTGCAGTATAATTAAAAGAAGAACATGCATCACATAATTCACAGCATGAAACACAAAGAAAAAGCAGCATTTATTGGGGGACATATTTCTCTTCAGGTGGAGTTTCACCCACGACTGTGCCAGGCAGAGATGAGGAGGCTTTGTAAGGAGTATGGAGTGTGTTTCCAAGCGTATTCCTCCATGGGGAAAGGAGACCTGGTCACCAACCCTGTCGTCATGGAGGTTGCACAGAGCTGCCAGCGTACACCTGCACAGGTATAAGCTCCTCTCCTCAGTGTTTGAATAAATCATTTTATGGCAGACACTGAAGGCTTTTACTCTGCTCCAGGTCCTGTTGCGCTGGGCGGTGCAGCAGGGCGTCCCAGTGCTGCCCAAGTCGTCAAATCCAGAGAGAATCGAGGGGAACGCAAAGATCTTTGACTTCACACTGAGTGACACGGACATGGACAGACTCTCGGCTTTGGACTGCGGACACAAGTACTGCCGGGATTCTTCAGAGGTGGTTTGAAACACTAGATTTGAAACTCAAAAGGTGTTTAATAAACCATTTATGGGGATTCATAAAGTGTATGAGTCACCACTTATGTTCTTATGGTCTAAAATACATGTTTACATTTCTTTGCCACTTAATAGAAAGGAACCATTTATTGTAACTTCATTGACCTTGATTTTCTACATGAAAATAAAAAAAATCATCTGCAAATGATGCCGCAAAGCCGTCATGCCTTTAAACACCAACAGTTGAACCATTGATTGTGAGTTAAACATGTGTCCTTCCGTCAAAATCTTATTCGCCCGCCTTCCGGCCATTTGGGTCGCTTTGATTGGCTGGACCTCCGACCAATCAGCGGCGTTAGAGCAGCTGTCACTAAGGTGACGGAGAAACTCCGCCCAAACTGGTTGTGTCACATGACTGTCAGCTGACCACGTGGAGCCGGGTAGAGTAGGAAGCACGCAGCAAACATTTTTCTGATGTTTCAGTGTTTACTTCACACGTTGCGTTTTAATTTTCTACTTTTTTTCTTGTATGTGTGTGAATAGACGTTAGGACACTTCCAGCTCGTGCACTTTTCCCCCCGAAACAATTTACCCGAGGCGACCAGAAGGTTAGCTGAAAATATTCACAAACAGTATCCACGTCTTTTATTATTATTATTCACAATGTTAATTGTGTTAGATAATACTGCGTCACTATTGTGTATATTTAGCGGTCACATTTCAGACGACGTCATTAACACGTTTAGTTTGTGACGCTGTAATGTTTTAACAACACTTTTTTGTTCTACGTCGTGACGCTATGATTGTGTAATTCTGTGCGTAACAGTGCGTCATATGAAGCGTGTGCTGTGTCACACACATTGTAGCGCTGTTAAATTTCTGTAGCTACAGTCCGACGTTGTTGTAACGCTGCTATGTCATCTTCTAACAGAGAAATAATATCTGTGTCTTAGTGAAACTTGGGGGAATAGTGACGGAAAACCAGCAGAAGTCATTGTAACGTGTCAGTCTCCTAATATTATTTTACTTCTTGTCTTTGGCAGTGCAGGAGAGTCGAGATCATCTAAATCCAAATAAAAAAAAAAATAAACAAGTGCCTGGCAGATGTCTACCTCCTCCACCCCTTCCGTCCCCCTGAATACAGGGGCCCAGATGCCCCTCTTGGGTTTGGGGACCTACAAGTTGCATGGTCCTGAGGAGGTGCATCGGGCGGTGGACGCCGCCCTGGTTGCTGGTTACCGGGCCTTTGACACTGCAGCTGTCTATCGGAATGAAGCTTATTTGGGCCGAGCCCTGCGGGAGCTCCTGCCCAAACATGGCTTAACCAGAGAAGATGTGTTCATAACAAGGTGGAGTATGAGTACAACATCAGAAGCTATATTCACTTCTTCTTTATCTCTCACATATTGTGTTGTATTTCAAAGTCACATGATTTTCATTTCAGAGAACACGTGAAGCTTTTAGTGGCTCCCTGCTCATGCAGATTTTTCCCTGAATGGTCTTCTTTTCTCTAATTGATGCAGCAAGCTGGGCCCTAAGGATCAGGGTGAAAAGGCCATGGAAGGAGCCCTCCACAGCCTGTCTCAGCTGGACCTGGGCTATATTGACCTTTACCTGATCCACTGGCCTGGCACGCAGGGTCTGGTAGTGACTGATCCACGCAACCCAGGTAGAGTTCACATGAAGTCAGGAATTTGAAACATAACTACCTTGTATATAAGAGTGAATCTAAAACGTATTGCTTTTTAATTACCAGGTGTATTTAGCGTTAATTAAGAGGTGTCTTGACAATGACGAGTCTCTGATTTTTATATTTGACCTCAGGAAATCGAGCTAAGAGTTGGGCCTCACTGGAGGAGCTGCATGGCCAGGGGAAGCTCAAGGCCATAGGAGTGTCCAACTACACACCAGCACACATGAAAGAACTGATGCAGAGCTGCAAAGTCCGTCCTGCTCTTCATCAGGTGCAGTATAATTAAAGGAAAGACCTTGTATCAAATAATTCATTGCATGAAACACAAAGACAGAGCTTTAAAATCTCACACATTTATTGGGGGACATATTTTTCTTCAGGTAGAGTTTCACCCACGGCTGTGCCAGGCAGAGATGAGGAGGCTTTGTAAGGAGTATGGAGTGTGTTTCCAAGCGTATTCCTCTATAGGTCAAGGAGACCTGGTCACCAACCCTGTCGTCATGGAGGTTGCACAGAGCTGCCAGCGTACACCTGCACAGGTATGAGGCCACTCCCCATCTTGGGTCAAGCTCCTCTATTCAGTGTTTGAATAAATCATTTTATGGCAAACACTGAAGGCTTTTTCTCTGCTCCAGGTCCTGTTGCGCTGGGCGGTGCAGCAGGGCGTCCCAGTGCTGCCCAAGTCGTCAAATCCAGACAGAATCGAGGGGAACGCAAAGATCTTTGACTTCACACTGAGTGACACAGACATGGACAGACTCTCGGCTTTGGACTGTGGACACAAGTACTGCTGGGATCCTTCAGGGGTGGCCTGAAACACCAGATTTGAAACTAAAAAGG
Source organism: Mugil cephalus (assembly GCF_022458985.1). Lineage (NCBI taxonomy): Eukaryota > Metazoa > Chordata > Actinopteri > Mugiliformes > Mugilidae > Mugil > Mugil cephalus. The sequence goes on from NC_061770.1 coordinate 39,848,495, forward strand.
TGTTTAAGTAATTATGGATGGATTACTTAAAGATTATGGGGTCCCTGAACATCTGCAATCCCACGAAAATAATCACAAAGGGTCCAAATAAACGAGGAACCTTGACAAAAACAACCACAGACTGATGTGAAATATCCGCATGATACACAGCTCGACCACAAATGAGGCATTGAATCGCTTCTCCTGTCAGTGGTTTTAATGTTGTGGCTGATCGGTGTACATGGAATACATGCTAAATTGCATTTCCCATGAAGTAGCCCTTCTTTCTGCTACCGTATTCACAGTTTTCAGTTTGTTGTGCGACGATTTACTGTCTCCAAATCTTTTCATGTGCCATCATTCTGCGTTCTCCGCAATCTGTTGCCTCACGCTGTTTGACCGGTCCTTTAATGTCTTTCACGTCCTTGCCTCTCCATTTGAATTATTAATGAATAACCACTAATTTGCGATGAACAAAGCTCCCAAAGCCTCTTTACTGCCGGAGAAATTACGAACAAAATACGACAAAGAGAATCTCTTTAAAACCAAAAAAATTTTAAATTTTATATTCAGGACAGCATATACCAGAGGTATCACAGCTGTAGAGAAAATACATTTACAAAAAGTCATTAAAAACTGGAAAAGAATTCAACAAATAATGGAAATCTTAAAATTCAATTTTCTCCACACACACACGCACACACACGCATTTCAAGTAATACTGCAAAAGTCCAGGTGTCCAAGCAGTTTCTTTTTTCCCTCCGAGGTGCGTTCACTGTCACAAAACTCTCCTGGAACTGACGACAGATGTCCCCCCCCCCCCCCCAGTCGCGACAGTGAACGCACCCCTTTCGTACATTGTGCTTTTTTTCTCGAGCACAACACACGGCGATGAGCAGTAAGGCGGTAATTGGGTGAACAGACGAGGCTGGCTACGTGGTGTCACGTCACAGGTTACAGCATGTTCAAGGCAGTTCATTACAATATCATAAATTCCAGCTGCACGTAAATGTTTATGAGAGTAAAGCATCCACATCCCGGCCTGGAGGAAAAACACAACTCCTCGACCTCAAACACTCATCCTGTCTTTTTTTTTTGTTCATACGTAAGAAATCTGATATCATAAAAAAAAAAAAAAAAAAAAAACAGTGTTTGTGTGGGTGTCACCGTCCAGATTGTCTGGAATTATCTGAGTTTAGGAAAAATAATAAATAAAATAAAAGGAAGCAGTAAAATTTGACATTTAAAAATAAAAAAAATAAATGCAGCCCCTTAGCTTGCACACCCGAGCACTTCACAGCTCCACCCCGTTAAGCCGAGAGGAAGAGAATAAGACACAATCAGAACAAACTGTTACCAATTTCAATATAATCACATATTGATAAACGAGTCACGACTAACCTAATAATTTAACGAAGCTGTAAAGAGTGCTGGTCTTGGTTTAAAAATGTCTATAAAAGGTCATATAGTACGTATAGTATGTGCCAGGTGATTATCGAAAGCTGGAGTATCACGGATAAATAGCGAACGTAGCATCAGATCAGCACTTGTACAGCTTAACAGATTTTTTATTCACATCCCAATGCATATGAACCCCCCGGCAAGCCACATGTGAACATCTTATAAACCCAACGGGACCAGAAACTGACTTAAAAACCCTTTTACACCTGTGTTTAAATGTGAGTGGACTCCGTTCTCCTTACGCTCTGAGAGCTGAAGGACTAGTGTGTTGGCTCCCTGTACAGCACTTAATTCACCCCCACCCGCTTCTTCTTCTTCTTCTTCTTCTCCTTCTTCTAAATGTGCACGTAACATCTGTCACAACAATATGGATTGTACACTGCCTATTGCTCGGTTCGCCAGGCTTATTAAACCGCACGGCAACCTTGGAAATAGAATTCTGACCTTGCCTTTTAAACGCCCACCCACCACCACTTCACGATATATTAACAAAATATTTACACATAAAAATCCCGAAGGTTTTTTTTATCTTTTATGCAGTCTTTAAAAAGATAGATCGGTTTGTGCTTTTCTATGTACGTTACATGTACGTTATTTCTGCACCGTCGTAGATTGTCCTCGTACGAGATTGTTCTTCTTTAGATTGAGTCGAGACGTAAAGTGTTTAGTGATAGTCATGCACAGCGGTTGAAATGGTATTAGTTTGCGGGGGAGCAGAACAGGAAGATGGATGAAAAGATCCAAGTTGAATGTTTTTATTTTTTTTTTTGTAAAAAAATGTGTGTCTACAAACTTTCCAGATGCCTGCAGATTATCTTTGCACAGTGATCTCTTGGTGAGTTTGTTTAAACATTTAGATCGAGACAGGCCTCGGTTCGCGCGCAGACACCGGTACATTTCCTCAAGAAAAAGTGACATTTGAAATGGCCTCAGATTTCAGCACACTGGTCTCTCCATCCACAGTATATTGCATAGTGTTGATGTGAGAGACGAGACGTATTTGCGGTGGCTGCCTCTCTATAAGCGGGTCTATCTTTGTGTGTTTTTTTTATTTTAAGAGACTAGATCTCTTATCTTGGCCCATCCTTTCAGATGGTCCGTCCTGACTGACTTTCACCACCGTACAGTGAGCTAACCAACAATATGTAGTTTACATCACAACCGACACAAACACAAACAGTCCATTTAAATTGGAGTTTCCAATGATGTATAAAAAATTAAATGTTTAGAATGGGACTCATTAATAACAATGCATTCAAGTGTGTTTTACAGCACGTCCCACTTCAGCCACGCCTCTTTTTCTTTTTTAATTGTTCTATTTTTTTTGATCAAGCCAACCTCTTGCTTTTTGTCGCAGTTGACGTCGTTTTGACTTCAATTGTTCCCTGGGCTTCCACGCCGTTCAGTCTCCCGTCGTTTCCCCTCTTCCTCCGTCTCAGTGCCTACTCAGTGCGGTGGTTGTGGTTCTCGTGGTGGTTATTCTCGCCTTCTGTCTCCTGGTGACTAAAGAGGTAGCTCCACCAGCTTTTAGAGTGGTGCATCTGTTTGGTTGTCCCGGCGCTCCTCACCCTCCTCATCTCCTGCGCGAAAAAAAAACAAGTTCAAAATGAACCAGTTATACTAGGAAAACCTGATGCCTCGTATCAGCTGTGACGCTGTGCGCATGCAGACGATGCAGCCGATACCACTTCACAGCAGCGTACTACCACCACACTAACTAGAACTAACGTAATCTGGACAAGTAACAGGTTGGAAGTAGGTAAACCCACAGAAGCTGCAACACTAATAACGTGATGCCAAGTATCTCAGCTCTAGGAATATTTGTGATTCAAAGAAACGGTCGAGAACCACAGCATCAAAACAATGACGACAACCTTAGATGCAGCTTTGGTGTCCATCACAGATCTACTACTTTGCCAAGTAATCACTCGTTCTCACCCCTTTATCTAGCAGACTGTCGAACTCGTCGCTCATCCTCCGAAGCTGCCGGCCGTACTTCTTGGCGGCCCACAGGGCGGGAGGAGCCGACTTGGACCGACCCCTGAACGGAGCTCCGTCGGTAGGCGTGCCGGCCTCCTCCTCTCCCCTGGCCTGGAGCTCCTCGTCCCTGGAGACCGTGGACGCGTGGGACTCCGAGTTCAGCCTGATGCGACCGGCCCCTACTTCGGAAGGGAAAGGTAAGCGGGAGGGTTAGCAAATCGGAACAAACCCACTGCAGATGAAGTGCCAGCGACAGCTCTCGTCACTGCGTTGAGCGGATGATATTTTAAATGCAATATGGTGACAGAAAATGAAACTGGAGCAGACCACATAAGAGAACAAATTCTCTTCCTGCGCGAGCTACAGTGAGATATGTGCAGAAGTAATTATGTATAAGTAGCAGCTGTTGGTTATGAGTCACTGCTGTGGCATATGTCAGCATGTTGTGTTATCATACGCTACACATACCACACTTCACTTGTTGAGCATGGAAGTGCATGCACAGACAACAGACAAACGGATACAACAAAGAGTTATTTATCCCCCCCCCCCTCCTTTTCTGACTGTGATTTCTGAGAATTCTGCAAAAACATTCAATCAGTTCAATCACAGTGACGACAAATGCTCACACGTACTTTCCCCTCGTGATGCCTTTAGGGTTTCCTACCTGGTCCTCTGAGCTCGGGCAGGGTGAGGCTGCTGCGGTTGAAGACGTGCTCCTCTTGTCCTGCAGACGGTTGCTTGGTTTCTTCTTCCACTACCTCCGATGGCTCTGAATCGCTGTCTGAAATAGTGAAGTTTGCAGCCATCGTGACATCTGGAGGAACAAGCATTAAGTGGCATGAATAAGCAGGAACACATCAAAAAAATTACACCGTGTGGAAGCAGGTGCACATATTGTACACTGATCATTGCTTTAGTGGGTTGGTATTTATGTTGCACTGGACTTGACCTGTCAAGTAAACAGGCGTAAGACGTGCATTTCAAATAAATCCTGCACATTTGATCCTATGGTACAGAATAACACAAATAACTTATTATTTTCTAATAAAACCACACATTAGCTACTGATCCTATGAGAAGAAATGACACCAATGAGTGCATCAGAGTTGCAGCCACCCATCCAACACACCCAGAAAGAAGAGCTAGTGGCTAATATTAGCCGGTCCAGGGGCATTTAAGTGTAACAACTCGCAAGATACCCGACTCGTTTTGACAACACAAGACTCATATTTGACGTTATTGGGGACTTGTTGTTGCAGTGTTGTTAAAACCGACAATCAAAACCCCTGTTTTCCGGTCAACGCACTGACTCTCGGGTTGTGTTGTTGTTGACTGAAGAGGACAAAAGAAACTTCCTACAGGGCGGAAGCGGCAGCGGGTAATTCTAAGTCCGCGGCGTTTGTGAATTTTTATTACAACGAACACGCTTCCTTACCCGAAATCTCTATAGTGTGAGCCCCGAAAGTGCGAGCGTGTCTTTAGTTAGCGTCATGCGGTCCCAGCTGTTGTTGTTATCCGTGTCTTGTCTTGTATTTTGCGGCCGTACAGTACTCTCTTCAGCTGCGCGCTTACCCAATCGCCGCCAGTCTTCGCACCGCCGCGGCGCACTGACGTCACTGTTGCGAGCGAGGACTGCGCTCGGGCCTTGTTTTTCTTGGCCGCCGCGTCTCTACCGTAATGCACAGTAGAGATGCGCAGTAGGATTTTTTTATCGTGACACCGGTTAGATAATACTCAGCTAGAATTAAAGCGCAGGTAAAAAAAAAAAAATACACAAGTAATTTTACACAATTACACAACAAGTGGTCTATGTGTTATGCTTCCCATTGGACTATTATTAATAATGTATTAAATTGTATGTATTGTAGCATTGATTGCTCTCATTACGATGTAATATCCTTCTGGGAAACCCGGGTCGTGGCATTTACAGCGATCATGCATAACATTATGACCACCTTCCTGATATTGTGTACCTCTAACAGTTGTAGAGGTCATTGGAGAATGGTTGAAAGGTTGGAAAGGAAACATGGGACCAGTGTTATGTAAGAGCTATTTGAGAATTGCTTTGGGTAAATGTTGAGCCTGATAAGGGGAGTTGTATCGCATTATACTGTCTTTTTGCCAAAACTGTGTTTCTCTTGCTCCTTATTTCCCAATGATCCCTTTGAGTTTTCTACCTGGAAAATGGTTAAGTTGCGGTTAAGAACGTGCTCCTACCCTAATCAGTGCTAGTAATTGGGTTAGTATTCACATTGCACTGGACTTGACCTGTCTGGTAAACAAGTAACCTAAGACATGCTCTAATTGAAATCCTGCCCATTTGATCCTATATATCTCTGTTATTGTACAGAATAACACAGATATCCTATTATTATATCATAACACCACACGTTAGCTAACTATTCTATGACGCCAATGAGTGTGTCAGAGTTGCAGCCACCTACCCACCACACCCAGAAAGAGCTAGTAGCTCATTTAAGCCGGTCCAAAGGTATTTCAGCGTAACAACCTGCAAGATAACCGACCTGCTTTGACGACACAGACTCTTATCTGACGTTTTTTTGGGGATGTTTTGTTGCAAGGTGTTCTTTTACCTTAACGTTGTAGCTGTGCGTGTAGAATTTTAATCAGTAAAATAACTAGGGCCTTCTAGCTATATTCTCCTGAGACCTGAGCTTTTGTTTGCCGTAAATTTTTAATTCCTCCAAGGTATTTGGGATTGGTAGTAGAATTAAAGAAGTATAAAAAAATATGTCCTCATATGTGGACGCAGGGATTATTTCATTGTATGTTACACTAAAGTCACCAATGTGTAAAAATCTAAAACTGTTTATTTTAATACCGAACATGAGTGTGCAAAGACAGAATTGCAAACAATGAAATGCCAACTTTTTTTAAAACTTTTTTTTGAAGATAATTTGATTTTTTTTGTTTAATTTCCTGAATATCCCACATATTTGTTACAAAATCATCATTTCTTAGTATTGTGTAAATTATAATGGGATAACCAGGGGACAGTGTGACACGTAATGATACGTGTAGTCTAACCCTACATAGGGAGTAGGGGTTAGGAAGTGAGTGAATGAGTGGTTGAATCAGAAGACTCTGAGTAGTCTAGTAATGCAATTCCTTTGATGAGCAGCAGGTGGCGCAGTAGGACTGTGAGCTGCTGTTGCTTCAGCTGAGCTCATCTCTGCTTCATCTCCTGTTATTGCTCAGCTTGCACTATTTCTTGATAATAGGTAACAGCCCTCTACGTGTAATTGCATCTGATTGCTGTAATAATTGGTTTCGCAACTTGCTAGAAAGTGAAACCAAGTCTGAAAAACCATTAAACCACAGTATAAAAACTGTTCCTAATTTGCTAAAAATGTCATATTTTCTTGGTCAGGGCCACTGCTCATGTGGAAAAACATGCCCTCTGTCATTTATTGTTTGTTAGAGATCCTTACAATAGAGGCAATTTGTACATAGTGTTTTCATGGCACCGTATATTCTCCACTGATTGTCTCTCCAACGTCTTTTCTCTTGCACTTTCCTCACATCAGCACAGCAAAGTCAAACATGCAATTATCTACCATTTATATTTAGAGCTGTCTCTGTTCCCCTCCTCTACATCATCCTTCTCTTTCCCCTCTCTTCGCATTAACAGCCTCTTGGGAGACCTGAAACAAACGGGTTTGTTTGGCAAAGTGAGTCGTCGACAGTGGAAACGGGATTAGCGTAAACTGTTGTTTTGTGGAACCTGCGACGGGACCCGAAACGACGTGACGCAGCTTCCCCCCCGATTCAGCGCGTTCAAAACCGAACTAATGTGACTTTCTAAGCTCAGACGAACAAGCCTGCGCAGTCAGCTTTTCGTACGCTCGGTGTGCGGATGGAGCTCCTCCAGAGCTGCTTCTTCTGAACTCTATTTTTGGGGGTGGATTATATAGTTCTGCTTTGGATTTGAGAACCATACAATTATTATCCATTTTAATCTGTAATGTGGTGTGTGTGTGTGTGTGTTGGCTTTAAAACGGCAATCTATGAGAGTGTGTGTGTGTGGGGGGGGGGGGTTGTACACTCTTTCTTGTACAAGCAGGATCCTTGTCACACACGTGTACGAGAACACACAGACGGAGAGTGTGTGCGTTTGTGTGTAAGTCTGCTGGTTTTGAGTGTAACGTGAAGGAGCCATACAATTACCATCCATTTATATCTCCCTGTACCAACCTCGCCCTGCCTCCCTGCCCCTCATCTGGTGGTTATTTTGGGAAACGGAGGCGTATGCACTCCCACACTGTCTCCAAACCACCACTCAGCGTGTGTGAACATGTATGTGTGTGTCTGTGTGTGTGTCTGTGTGTGTGTGTGTGTGGCTGTACGACAGCGAATGCAGCAGTGTTTCTAAGCGACTCCCGAAATGTTCCTTTCAATTCAATGCCAGGACACTGCCTGTCCACCGCCGCCGCCGCTGCAGCTGCACTCACCGTCCTTTTCAGATATTTTCCCCTCTCTGCAGACTCCTGCCTGTTAGCTCCATGTGGAGCTGAGGAAGGTACAAAGCAAGGTGTTGAATTTTTTTTCAAATGGGAAAAGGGAAGAAAAGAGAGGTGATAGAGAAATGGGAGGTATTCATTTAGTTTCCCAGAAATACAGACTGACTACCAGACAAAGACATGGTAAAAGCAACAGATGATGCGCCTTAAAGTAAAGGGAACCCAATAAGAAGTGTCTGAGAGTGCAGCGGGAGACGTGTAGGTAATAGAAAAGCTGAAAAGGTGGCGGTAAACATGGCAGAAGAAATAGCCCCGGAGACACAAATCGGAGGAAATGCACACGTGAAAGAGACGGGGAACATGGAACGAGCGATCCCAACCTACATCAGAGTGAATACACTCCTGCAGTCCCTCGACTCGAGCCCTTTCATCGTCGCTCACAGTACATGCTCATTATATACGGGCCGCTCCCTCGGTGTATAACTGTAAGACAGCCAGTGATCACAAGGCTGGCATATGGCAGCTTTCTAATTTTCATCCGCCCCACCCTGACGCGCAGTGGCCGCTTGTGTAACCGAGCTCTTCTTCAGCTAGAGTTTACGAATGAAAATTGGTCGCTGACTTTCCATCGCAAAAAAGGCGACTCAAATGAGCGAAGTCTCATTTGATAACGAGTGAAATGTCGGCCGTAGGTCGTTATGCTTGGAGAAGCTAATCTGTGTATCTTGAAAATCCTCGAGCGAACCATTTGGTCTTGATGTTTAGGTGAAGAGCACATGGCCTAGCATAGCTTAGCATAAACAACTGACCTGGCTGTGTACGAAAATTCCTAATTAGCACGTTTGCTGAAAAAACGTTCGACACAAACCACCTGTAAACGTGAAGTCGAACATGATACGCGTCAGTCAATTGGTTTTAGAGCTGGACGTAGTCAGACTGGCTCCGGCTAAACAGCTTCAGTGGTATCATCTAAGGTAGGGGGGGGTCCATGGAGGTACTGCAGGGGGGTCGCAGACTCTTTGGTTGATTAGACATTATTTATATATAATTTAATCTGTCAGTTATTTTCTTTATCCATCAGTACACCAGTGCCAATAAATAGCACTAGGCTGAGTTTAATATAGAGCACATATAGTAGGTAGGGGGTCACTACTTAATCTCTCCATCAGTTTGGGGTCCTTGGCCTAAAAAACATTTAAGAGCCCTCATCTAATGCTCAGCAGGAGGGCAAATAAGCACATTTCCCAAAATGTCGAGCCATTAAGCACCTTTTTTTTCTTTCTAAGTTTCTTAGCATAAAGTCAGAGTATCTTTAAGAATATCTGTGTTTGGCCGTGAGCTTAAAAAGCAGCTTATATGCTGTAATCAATCTCAGCCTGGACTTTATTGGACCCACACACTCCACTTCCACCCACGCCTGCTCTCTATCTCGTCAACGTAAAAGCCACACGCGTAAAAAGCAGTTCCCTAGCCCTCTAATATCACTTACGGTTTGGTTGTGTTGATGTGGTTGCGGCGGTGTTGTTCAGAGAGATGCTCTGAGATGTATGCTCTCCATATGCGATCTTTAACATGTGCACGTCACTTTAATGAGAGGTAATGAGTAGTTGTTGTTCGTACAAAAGCGTCCGTTGACGTTCACCTTTTTTACTCAACTGCAGCCTGAAATGTACACTGGATGTGCACATCCTTGCAGGGTTTAAATTATTAACAGTTTGCTGCAGCTAAATAATAGATCATTAAGTAACCGCAATATGTTCGTAAGCATCGTGCAGCTTTAATTGTCTGCGGTTAATTCAGCTTTTGTTGTCTAATCCGTTTATGCACACGAGTGTGAAGCTCTGCCTCGAGCGAAATGTATTTTTGTGCAGTACCACCATACAGTGCCATACAACGGTGTTTTTTTTTTTTTCTTTTCTTTGCACCACGATTAAGTGGTTCATCTTTAACCGCACAATAGGCCAAATGCACTTTAATGTGTGGTTTCACTTCAACTACACAAGTGCTACTCGTAAAAATGAAACACTCCCCGTGAAGATATAGCTTTGATTTATACATAAATAATTTTTGTGAATGTGCATGAATTCTCATTCTTATTCTAAAATGTATTCACTCCTCTTTATATTAGCTAGGCTCGGTTAGATGCATTGACTTAAAAGATCAGTCCAAAGACATAATAAAGTGAACTTTTAATGTGATGTCAAGCTGCCAATCACAGGCCTTGTTACATATTCAAATTATACTAGTTTTATCAATTATCGGGTCAGGTGACGCCTGTTCCCTCCTCCGCCCTTCCGGTGTCCTTCCCATCTTTCACAGGAGGAGGTGGGTGATCCATCCTCTTTAAAGATTTTATTTGTTTTGTCCTGACATTGATGAGAGGCAGGAGATTGGATGGGGAGGCACAGCGCGGTACGAAACAAGCCGCTTTTTTCTGCCCAGATGGGACTACAAGGTATCCGCATTAGCAGATTCATCTTCCTCGTTGCGTAATCCCCTCCCTCATCATTTCACCCACTGGAAACAAAATCAACATTTTTTCCCCCTTTATTTGTTTCCATTTCTGTTCTCTGGTGTCTCCATCATGTCCTGCCCCATCTGAGGCCATTTCTTCTTCTTCTTCTTTCATTTCCCTCATACATCAAACTCTGTTTGTCCCTTTCTCCCCTTTCTTGTAGTTTCTGTTCAGCCTTCCTTCCTTCTCTCTTCACTTGCCCGTCGTATCTGGGTTGCTAACTGAACTAGTTCACGAGGGGCTTGAAAGCTGATGGCATCACTGCGCCCTGTTTAATTGATGCTGTTTGATAGAAACAAGCTGCTTGTTGGACTCAGTCAGGTGGTCACTAAATCGTAAAAGGAAACAACTGAGACGTAAGTACAACTCTTTGGAGAGACAGTAATTTAATAGTCTGACCTTCCCCAGTTGAAAGTGTCAAACTATGTTCATTTTGACTTTGCTTTTGTTCGCATTTGGAGTTGGCTAAATTAGAAAATGTGCTGTAGACTACTGTAGAGGAGGGGCGGCACAATTACATTAACAAACCCCTGAATGCTAATGAGAACTTCCACCAGGCTGTTGGCTCCAGCAAGGACCCAGTCAGCAGAACCGAAACGAGATGAGTAACATTAGCATAACAATGCAAATCTGCATAAAAAAGAATAAAAATAAAAGCGGTGATAGATGGCCATCGTTACAGGGAAAGGAACTGGAACTTGTTTGCCAATAACTAAATGTGTTTTCCATCCTTTTAACCAGCTCAACAACTGTCCATCTTTGGGAGTCTCCACTCTTGACTGTAGTTTTTTTGTACATTTCATCATCTGTCTGGAAATCTCAGCTCCGCAAAACTTTCAAATCACAACTCTCCAGATCTGTCGTTAACACAAAACGTAAGAGCTGCGTTCGCCTATACGTGCATGCATGCACGCTGCATGTATGTGTGTCAGTGTTTGTGCGCTCCTGTGTCGTGATATGAATCATTGTGAAAGGTCAGCGTTGCTTGAGGGGAGAAGAAACAGGAGACAGGAGTGATGAATTGCACTTTGGGACCGTTTTTCTTGCAACACCCCAGGTTATATTGAACTGTGCGCACGTGCGTTTGAGACACACACACACCAAAAGACAGTACAGGTGTATGCAGATGTGTACATCAGATTATGTGTATGTGTCTCTGGGAGAGAAGTAGCTTGGACGCCTGACCAACACAATTGTGTATTTTGTTGAATGGTAGTAAAAAGGGCTAATTTGTCGGTGTTTGGAAGTCAGGTGGTTGTGTGGTGGCAGCATGGAGGGGGGTGACCCCAGGACGCTGGAACTCACTGTTAAGCCTTCTTGAGGTGTGGTGGGCCTAACTTAACGTAACATCGGTGAAGGGAGGTGTCCACTTGAAAACCCCAGTGATGTGCCGCATACTGCCTACTGCCGTTGGCTAGGCTAGTTAGCTGGTGCCTTCTTGTTGGTTGCTAGCTGGTAGCTGCCTGCTGGTTGTCTTTCACTTGTTCTTCTAAATGTGTTTTGCCTTATCCTGTGTAATAATGAATGCTTGTACACACAGCATAAAAGCATAGGTGCATGGGTTGTACCAAGCAGCGCATGCGATGACCAAGCTTGATTTAAGGCAGCTTGCTGCGGGGACCTGAGAAAAAAGTACATTCTCTAGTAACTCTAAAGTGGAATTCCCCTATGACTCGTTTCACTTGTCGCAACTTCTCCGTTGTAAATTTTTCTCGATGGCATTACGCAACAGCAACAAACTACTAGAGGTATATTCTTATCAGGGCTCTGGTGAAGTGCGTCACAGTTTCAGAGGGCAGCTTAGATCAGACATTGGTAATTAGATATCATCTCGGTTGCAGAGAACATTTTCAGTGTCACAAATTACAATGAGATCCGGTGGGATTGGTAGTGTGTTCGTCCTGGATCTGATTAGTTCCTGCTTCCTGATTAACCAGCAGCTTTCTTTCATTGCTGATCAATAACCCAGCAACTTGATGGAGCTGGTCCACATCTCAGCTAAATCTTCAGTGCGTCTTCAGGGAGGGGGGGGGCATCATGACATGTGTGCTTGAGTTAAGCTAAATGTGTGCGTCTGAGCAGATGGACACGGCCATAAAGGCCACGCAGTATATCGAGTGCATGAGCTTTGTGTGCACAGAACGGTCCGTCCCAGAGCCACGTAAGCACTTAGCAATCCACTTTTATCGTGATTGACGACGCGCCTCACGACCAGAGCGCCACACTTTGGTGCACTTGCGCGCCCGTCGGGTGTACGATAGCGTCGAGCGGACAGCGGAGGATCAACCCGTGGGCGCGCGGAGCGTCGGTTTCATGTGTCAGGACGCGACTGCGGTCGTAAGCACGAACGGGCACGAATGTGTCGGCGTGCATATTTCAGCAGACGTGAGAGAGAATCAGTGTGGTGTGGAATCGTTTTCCCTTTCAAATTATCAAGGCTCATTTGCTCACAATCCTCATCATCATCATTTAGTTCTGTTTCACAGCTCCCCTATGGACTGTACTCAGCTTGACTTACAATTGCTTCGGCGGCCTGATGCAACGTGTCTCATAAATAATCAGGAGCCAAGAACACGCGGTAAGGTGGGAGACGAAGCAGAATTGCTATATTAGTGTCCCACTATGTAATCATGTCCAATATTGGGACTGTCTTCATGAGTGCATTAGAGGTTTCTGAAGTGGCATTTGGAGAAATTGGCCTCTATTAGCCCGTATTCACATAGAGTTGTTGTCATCATGGTAACGGATACATGTTTATCAGTCAGGATGACAAGTGTCACTTTTCTTCTTTCTTTGGTTTTGTTATTAAGAAATGGTTTCACCAAGTATTTTAGTTGGCTTCTTTTCACCACCTTCGAAAATATTCTTCTATAGGAAGTGAAACTGATGTGATTGCAGATTCTTGTTGTGAAATAGGTGTATGCTCTTGATGGTGAAACGGCATAACAAGGTCAAAATGTCATGTGATAATAAAAACTGATTCTGTTCTGGTTCACTCGTGGTAAAAAGATGGAAGTAGCTACTTGTTAGCGTAGCATCAAGAGAGGAAAAATACCAATTTGTTGCTTTGATGCTTAGTTTTCTTTTTTTTTTATGGTGGTTTTAATGGCGCTTGTAATCAGATTTTGCTGCATTCAGTTTCCAGTCTTTGTGCTAAACTAAGCTACTAATGCTGCTGACAGTAAATATAAGAGGTTATCTTGTCTAGAGTACCTCTTAGCCAGAGAGCACATCATGACGTTCTGAAACATAACTTTATTAGCGCTATCTCTCGTTATTGGGAGACAAATATTTCAACGGCAGTGTTTTCAGTGTTTAGTTCAGTCATTGTCCACTGTAGAAACAAGTCAGCAGTATATTTTTTTCCATCCCAAACCAAAGAAGAGCTGTGATTACGGGCCACAGTGAGGGAGTGGTGAAACCACAGCGTTCTGGTCAAAATGAGATGTAGCACATCAGTTAGTGAGCATCTAAAGTTCAAATGTTGTCACCCCGTGTCGGTATTTCTCAAGCAGAAGGTGTTAATCCATAAAGATGATAAATAACACATTAATTGCTTGTTAACACAAATAGCTAATCAGACAATAACATGGCTGCAATTCAGTGCATTTATTCATGTAGAGGTGATCGAGACAACTTGCTGAAGTTCAAACCGAGCATCAGAATGAGGAAGAAAGAGGATTTAAGTGAGTGATCGTGATATGGTTGTTGGTGCCAGATGGGCCGGTCTAAGTATTTCGGAAACTGCTGATTTACTGGTCCGAAAAAGAGGAAATATCCAGTGAACAGCAGTTGTGTGGATGAAAATGCCTCGTTGATGATTCTCATCATAGATGTTCAGCCGACAAATCTGCTGCAACTGTGTGATGCTGTCATGTCAACATGGAACAAAACCTCAGAGGAATGTTTCCAACACCTTGTTGAAAGTATGACATGAAGAATTAAGGCAGTTCTGAAGGAAAAAGGGGTCCAACCTTTTGAGTGTATTTCTGTCTGACATGTTTTTGACTCATCTCTTTAAGTCAGGCCTACTCCTAAATAACAAGTACATGTTCATCCAAAAATGTCAGTTGCTGAATAGTTCAAGGCCTGTGTGATAACCTGTGTCACTTCAACAAAGACACTGACACTGCAATTACGTCACCGCACTTCTACGGTGTTGGGTGTTTTAGGTGCATGTAGGCAAATTTTGCGACCTTCAGAAAGCTACTTCCTCCAGTATCCGGTCTAGTTTGTGCTAAGCTGGCAAACTTTCCTCTCCACATTACAGCTGCAGTTTTCTGCTCCGCTGCTGCATTCGGTGGTGACTGTAATTAACTACCCACAATAGAACAAAGAAACACAGAACACATGTTAAATATCCGAAACACAACGCAGTAGCAGGCGCGTTGCATTGGTGGCTAATGCAGCCAGCGTATAGAGCAGCTTGTATCCGCTACAAAGGGAACGGTTGTAGTGAACAACAACAACAACGACGGGGGGGCCAAATCAGTGTGAAGAAGAACTAGCCTAGTTTTCAGTTTGGCTTTTGAGCTGCGCCAACTGATTGTCTGCCAAAGTCTGTGCAACACACGGCAGCATGTATTGTTCATCCAAGAGCAACACGGAAGCTATAGTTGTCTGCTCAGAAATGCACGAAACCTTCACTTTTCCCACTGGGCTGAGGCAACTTCACACACTGTGAATAAAAACGATGACTCCTGTCGTCTTGGCACCAACTAACAGGCATCAACCACCAATTAGTCTGACCTTGGCTAATTAAAACGCACCATTCCTGAGGTGATATCTGGATTGCACGTGTGAAGTTTGTTGTTATTTCTCAAGAAAAAGGGATCGATCCAGAACGATTAATAATCTGATAACTTATTCATGCAAATTGGAGAAAGGGGAACATTTTTTCCCCCGCTGTGCTTTAAATAGAACGTGACCTGGAGGTCAAGAGGAACAGCAACAGCAACACGTGAGCTGAGCTTTTTACACTGATCAAGCATAACATTATGACCACTGAGAGGAGAAGTAAATAGCATTGACCATCTACTGACTATACAGTGTTCTGCTGGGAAACTTTTGGACCTGGGATTCATTCATGTGGACGTTACTTATACATGAAACCACCCACCTAGACCAGATCAGACCAGACACCCTCGGGCCCCTCCCCTCAACCCACAGGACCTAAATGCCCCCACTAACAACATCCTGTTTCCAGACACAACAGGACTCCCTCAGAAGACCCATATCCGTTCTCTGATGAGTCACAACTCTTTTGGAGGCACAAGGGAACTCATATAATACTCTTATAATACTTTTAGCTATTTCTCTCTCGCACGTTTTTGACTAATTTGTGCACACGGCAAATGCAATCAGAGAGAGTGCTGCGGATTCACGGCAACGTTTCTTGAAAAGCAGCGATTTTCAGCGGTGACACAGAACGCGCCGCTCACTCTGCGATTGCCATAGAAACAGTGTTAGCTTTCTCTGGAGATAATGCGGTTTGTTTGGCAATACAGCGGCGAGGCAGGCAGACAGACATGGGGGTGGGGGGGGTGGGGGGGTTCACTGGCACTGAATCTGGACTGTGTTGATGCTGTGCTGAGAGATGAGGAGAGACAGCAGAGCCGGGGACCAGGGACTGACATGTGGCATGAGCTGTAGCCATCTGAGCAGAAGTTATATTAATTTCACTTTTGACTGTTCTACCACTTTTGACTGCTTCTCGACAGGTCATGTTTTATTGAGCTATCCATCCACCCCAGCCTCCTCTGTGGACTTCGCCGCTCTATACATCAACTGATTTCCTAGAGCGCTGCAGTGGCTTTTTCACACGGATGCATCTTTTTTTGTGTGTGTGTGTTTGTGCTCTTCCCGGAGATACTGATGCGTTCGGGTGAAGTTTAAAAAGACTAACAAAAACAGAAGAGGTGAAAGAGATTTTGGTATTTTCTCTTTTTGCTTTTTTCAATTATTCCGACAGAGTACGTCCCCGCTTATTCATTAGTAAAGGCCTTTAATAATACACGCACGGGCCATTCACAGTCACAATTCACAACCATCAGCTGTATTCATTAATACGCTTTACTCTCCTCTGCAGATTTAATAGAAATTCGCGTGTGGGCACGGTGCATGTGTTGGCATCTGTATGTGTGCTGTCCTTTTTCTTTTTTTTTTTTTCCCCCTGCATATTCTGCGCGTGTAGCTGGAATTCATTTGGACATTTGGCCGACTGTGAAGACGTGCGTCCTCTCTCTGCGCACACACACACACTGCGTTGAGTCGTGAGCGTGTGTTTGTGAGTGTACGCGATGTGCCCTCGGGGCGTGAATTAGCTTCCAGTGTAAAGGCCATGCTTCACGCCGAGACAGGACTCTGATCAAGTGTGTCGAAAAGACTGATAATGTAAAACTACTCCTCTCCTCTCGCTCTCATTATTTACAACGGCTCCCCTCTTTCATCCCCAACGCCAATACACACAGACACACACACACTTTTCCCTCCCACACAGCTCCCCTCCACGTCCACTTCCTCGGGACTCTCCCTGCTTTACTTCTCTCATCCATCTCTCTCCCCCCCCCCTCCTCCTCCTCCTCCTCCGAGTGCACATGAAGCAAACAGAACAGTGCTTATCAATCAGCGCATTGAATCCATATAGCCTTTACTGTGCGCTGCAGACACTAGAAAACAGACGGACGATGCTGGAGTTATTCAGATTTTCATGGAGCCACGCAACGCGTTGCCAAATCTTTCACAAAATCATGCATTCGTTGTAAAATTATTAACTGACACATGAGTCAGATGGGGTTTGGACAAAGTTTTTTTTTTTTTTTTTGTATCCTAGTTCTGCAATTTGCTACATTTAGCTTCTCCTCTGTTGATTTTATATTATAATTTTGGACTCGGATTTGAGGTTCAGTAGTCCAGAGGTAACGGTGCATTTATAATGTACTAAAATAACTATCGGCTGCAGCCTTGAACCTAAAAAAAGGCGCAGACTTTGCTTTTGCTTCCATTCATCTCTGCTGCTTCTCAGCCCACCGGTTTTCTTTCTATTTCTGTTGCTCCTCCTCTCCTCTCCTCTCCTCTCCTCTCCGGTCTGTGTTTATCGGTGCAGAGGTGATGCTGCTGGGAGTGCATGCTCCTTTGGTTCACATTCATCCCTCCTGCGCTCGCCCCAACTCACACTCACACGTTGGCACAAACGGACACACACAGTAATAGCCCCCTGTCTGGCTCTGTGTCTTATCCCTCCACTCCTGCTCACATCAGCTCATCCTTCCTCCACTCTATCTCTCTCTCTTTTTTTTTTTTTTAAATTCTTTCTCGGGTCCACATATCGTCCTCTACCCCCTCACTCCATCTCGTTGTTCTGTGTAAGAAGTGGAGAGAAAGAGGAGGGAGATGCTCCGAGAGCGAGAGATAAGTGAGTGAGCGAGTGAGTGAGAGAGCGAGGGCGCATGAGCGCGCGAGTGAGCCAGCGGGTGAATTGCGCGTGCTCCGTCGCCGCCGCTTCAGAGGAGGAGAAGACGTTTATTCCGCTGCTGAATGAGCGAAGGGACGGAGGGAAGGATGAACAGATAGAGGGACGAGTGAGCGAAACCAATGAACGGATCCCGACCCGAGCTTTTCCCAGAGTGCCGACCCGGTGAGACAACACCAAGTACGTGGTTATTTACCGAGATTCCTCGATTTTCATTCATTTGCAGTTGCTCCCTTTTCCTCTTATCACTCAAACCTCGGCCGCGTTTGTGTGGCAGGAGGTAATCGGCGCGTGAGAGAAGTGTGCAGGTACACGCCACGCGAGATGCGGTCACTCTGGCGGTCGCTGAACAGGTCGGTGCGTGCGTGCGTAAATGAAGAGCACAACAGTGTGAGGTTAGGGTGAGATAAGGCTGAGTGCGAGGAGGAGAAGGGAGACAGCGGAGGAATTTACAGGGCACTGGCGTGTTTTCAGTGGTCGTGGTTTTCGGGGGTGGGAGGTGGGGGGGTCTCAATCTCAGGTCCCTGTCCGGGAGACGCCTTCATTAGCGCTTCAATTAAGGGGTTTAGCCGGCGCGCAGTCTCTTCAGCGCGGAGGACCAGCGTACGTGCGTAAACCGGGAGCCCTGGCCGGCGCCCTCTGACCAGGACGAGTAGAGAGAGAGAGATAGAGCCTCACTGGACCACAGTGAGTACCATTTCCCCAAACCTAGAGGGGTACAACCCTGCCGAGCGGGGGTGAGGAGTCGTTGAGGTGGCCATGAGGGAGAATGAGACGAGGGTTATCAGGCACAGTGGTGCACACCAGATTCTGGAGGGACTGCGCACCGGAGCACAGACGGAGCTGCAGCCAAGTACTAAGGCCACGGAATAAAAATACACAGGTGGAGAACTCAGTCACAGTCTGTTGAAGGAAATAATAGTAGATTACAGAAGATTAGCCGGTGATTGCACAATACTTTAAAATGGATTAGTTTCATACAGTTTACAGCGCAGGAGGTACTGATAATTAGATTTAAATGCCTGTTTTCTGGTGGTGGTGATGGTTGTCGTTGGTCCACTGCTGGGAGTATGATGTTGACTGGGATGAGTCGGGTGGTGAGGATGTTGATGATATTGCTGAGGCACACTGTACAGGCAAGACGATGCTGCTGCTGGAAACGTGGATAAGGGTGGTGGTCCTGGGGATGGCAGTGGTGTTGTGAGGATGATGAAAATGGAGCAGGCAGGAGTTTTTGTGATATTTAAGAGGTTGATAACAGTTTGCTAATGGGTTTGGGAATGTGGGAACGCCGTAATAAATAGAAGAGCTGCCATTGAGAGTATTAACCTTTCTCTTAGATTACAGCAGAAATATGGAAAGAAAATACTAAATACCAACATATTAACCCACCGTTCACCAGGAAAAACAGCCACAAGCAGAAACAACACAACTTGTGAACTGGCCATCAGAGAATATATCTATTTTTTTTAGGTTGTGATGAATGCAACAAGAGGGGGGCATTAAACCCACCCCTTTTTTGAGCGCACCTTGTTGCTATGGAGCTAATGGACGGTGTTTTACGTTAACAGCTGCTCTCATGTCAGGGTGATGATGACATCGTTGGATATGATGCCAGTAATGAGTGATGATGATGATGATGGTGGGAGGACTTTAAATAATTAACATAAAGATATGTCGCCCTCTCAATAATTCAAGTAGCCAAGCTGTCTAAGAAAATGTAGGCTGTAAATTCATTTGCATACTCTTTTGTTTGTTCAGCAAGAAAATGTCATTGAGTTAAAAAGTGTTGATGGTGTTTAACTGGCTGTTACTATAAATTTTTATTTATTTATTTTTGTACTGAGCTGAAGAGCTAATGTGGGCTATGTCTGAAGGTGGGGATTTTAAAGAACATTCAGCCATGAAAAAGCTGTTTTTAGCAACTAGGAAACTGAATAAATTATTGTTTCCTGGCAGATTAAATGATTTTAAAGATTAAGGAAAAATAAGGGCACTGTCTGGGCACATTAGGGTTTTCTCTAGCAACAAGTCTCTTTTTCTTTAGAGTTTTGGAACTGCACGGGGAGGCTGTTTTTGGGAAAGAAAAACATGCATTTATTCACTATTCTGTGAACAGTTTAATCCTAGAAATGTCAATATTGACGATACTGGCCGAGCCGTCCGTTATATAGTTTGCCTTCCAGGTTAATGTGGCTGTCATAATGCATGCAGCCTCCGTGCAAGTCTGTGTGTGTGTGTGTGTGTGTGTGTGTGTGTGTGCTGATGCCTAAAATATCCAAGACTGTCTCTCTAAGTCTGTGTCTTCACGTCCTTTCACTGTGCACTCACCTAATCTGTTAATGACTTAAACAACATACTCACTAGCTCGCCGCAGACGGCGGTAGGTAACCCACATCTCGGCCTCTATTCTTGTCTGTGTTAATCTGATTATGTTCATCACTGGCCCCGGGCTCTGGCTACTTGTGTTGTTACTATGCGCTGAACAGAGGGAATCCACAACTTTCGGGCATGTCGCATCTCTCCAGGAGCGGAGAGGGAGCGGAGAGGGACAGGAGAGTCCCCGTGGTCATCATCCTCTTATCTCCTGTCCGTGTGCTATAGGCTGTTAGCTGTGCCAGTGCAGCGTTGTTAGTCCT
Organism: Mugil cephalus; assembly: GCF_022458985.1. Taxonomy (NCBI): domain Eukaryota; kingdom Metazoa; phylum Chordata; class Actinopteri; order Mugiliformes; family Mugilidae; genus Mugil; species Mugil cephalus. The sequence continues at coordinate 39,869,024 of NC_061770.1, forward strand.
GAGCATGTGTCTTGTGTTGTGTGAACGGTGTGGCAGGAAAACATGACGTGGTTGACAATAAGGAGAAATGGAAAAAGAAGAAGAGGAACAACTCATCTAGGCAGGAACGGGGGGTTCTGTAAAGGATGTCAGAGAAGAAATGGCATTTGGTGTGTGTGTGTGTGTGTGTGTGTGGTTGGCAGTCAAAACATTTGTTTTCAGCAGTGTAGCTCATCTGTACTCCGTGTGGTTCTCAAAGAGGAAGTCTCCGCAGTGTTTCTCATGCACCTCGGCCGCAAAGTGACATACCTGGAAATACGTGTTTGTGCCTTTGGAGTTCGGGTGTGAATTTCTGAATAAATTCAGTTTACAAACAAACAAACAAACAAACAAACGAAGCATCGATTGCTTGTGGCTGGTTACTCGGATGTTGAGATGTTTTTGTTTTTTGTGAACTGAATTTATTTGGAAATCCGTAGTCAAACTCTGATGGCACAGAAATACTTCTCTATATATATCTCTGATGCCGAGACGGACTTCAAGGAGAAATGATTTAAGTGCTTCCATTAGGTTATGGAAAGTAAATATTATTTCCTACTGCTGAGTGGTCCTGAACTAAAAAATAATTAATAGTAACTCTATTAAATGCAACAGGGAAATTGCAAACCAATTATTTTTTTTTTTGTGGCCCCCGGGGCTAAAGCAGTCTCTGATGGCAATAATCCTTTTGATTCGGAAAGTGGTAATTTACCATATTGACCACTGGCAGTACGAGACCCTAAAGCGTAAATTGGCTTTTTCACCCCCAATTAATTGTGTAAAACAAATAAATAACTCAACAAATTGTGACATAGTGGAAATGATTAGGCTTCAAAAAGCTGATTTAGCTTCCTGCGCTTTGATAATTAGTCAGCACCTCTTCCATCGATGTTGTTAACGTGCTCCTGGGCTGTGTGTTTTTCTCTGAGGAATGTTTTTTAAAATCAAAGTGCTGATGATGCAGATTAATCTACTAACGGCTATCAGTGGCAACACTGATTAACGCTAAGCTAACTAGCCCCGCTGAGCCCACGTTCAGTCGAAGCTCTCAAGCTAGCCAAGCTAGTTAGCTTGGTAGCTAGCATGCGCCTCTTTTTTTTTTCTTTTTTTTTTCTCCCATGTGTTTCACCAGGCAATCATTAAAGTTCCAGCTCACATCCCAAGCTTTCTAGCCGACTGACCAACAATCTGTTATTCTAGTTGATCTCGTGCTCGGAAAGCGGTTTCAAAAGTCCACTCCGTCTCCATCATTTGCTTCGACTGCTGTTTGAGTCGGCATTATTTCAGGAGGCATTTTAATCTTGCTGCGACCTAACAGTGAGTCGCCCCGGTGGTTTTGGGGCACGGTCCTCCCGGCTACAAGTATTAAGTACTACAAGTACTGCAAGGCTTAATTAATTAAGCCACTATAACAATCGGATGTGAGGGCTGTGATATGTTTTGATGGTCTTCTCTTATCCATCTACGACAAAAACTCGCCAGAGTTTCCTGTTTCAGTTTTGTCCAGCGTTTGACTTCCATGGAAAGTGACCAGTTCCCACCAGCACCCATCAAACTAAAGTCTATTATTATACCCACAACTTAACACTCAGGGCAGGTATTTGTTAAATTACAGTCTCAGCCAAAGCTGGATTTATCAGGACACTCGTGATAATGTGACCAAACTATAGAAAAATTTAAAATCCATTGCACCACTATAAATCCAGAGTCCCAGTCCTCTGTGTAATAATCACATAGATGACTGCATTCTGGTTGAAACACCTCCCTGAGGTTAAAACCCCCCCATAAATATGAGTAGTGCCGACCTCACGTCATCTTGATTTTCCTCACGGGGGCCAAACGGGTTGGCCGGACCTCTCACATCCTTCATTCCACTCAGTTTCCGATGGCTCCCAAAGCATCACTTCATGGATTCTTTTGACACCTTTATTGCCAAATGGGTGCGATTTCCGCGTTGGACGTCGCTATCAGATGTCCCAACAGTGATCTCACTTGCACGGCAGACTGATTTGGCCCTCACACTTATGTACCCCTTCTCAGTCCTTCAGAGGGAAAGTGGCTTATGATAAACTGAGGTGTTGATAGCCTGAAGCACTGGATGGAGCATGCAGCGGTTTGCTCAGTCCTCACACTGGACCGATCTGGCAGCTCCATCGTCGTATAAAGTTGTTTTCACAGATCCATAAAAACTGATTGCTACCAACACTTTCTTGGTCGGTCCCCATGTGTTTAGCCCCACAGGTAAGTGGCATATGTTGATGATACCGTATTGTTTTAAGACTGATTTTGCACCAATGCTTCATCCCTCAGATGCTGATTCTATTTCAGTCCAGAAAAAGTCCAAAAATGGGGGCGGCTTTGGCTCAGTAGGTAGAGTGGGTTGTCCATGAACCGAAGGGTTAGCAGTTCGATGTGTGCCATATGCCGAAGTGTCCTTGAGCAAGACACTGAACCCCTTATTTGCTCCCAGTGCAACTGGCACTGGTGGTGAATGTGTGTGTGCTTGTGTGAGCGAATGGGTGAATGTGTCTCTGACTGTAAAAGCGCTTTGAGTACCTTTGAGTAAGTAGAAAAGCGCTATATGAGAGCAAGACCATTTACCATTTACCATAGATACAGGACTTGGATGGGTTTATTGGGTTTATCTTAAGAAGACGTGTGCAGCAAAATCCTGGATATACAACAGGTTTAGGGCAAAGTGAGTCATTATCATGAAGCGAAAAACATTATTAGACCACATGTCAACTTTGTGCTGCATTGAGAGGTGAAACTTTCAGACTAATTTCCTCACAAACAACAATAACTGGATGATGGTTATGGAAAAACTAGTGAAGAAGAGTTACGATGTCTGTATAATAGGGTAAATATGAGAAAAAATTAATAAAAGGCAGAAAATTAGGCAGGTCTTCAATGTATATCAGGTCCAAACTGATGGAGAGATTAAGTAGGGAGCCCCTACCTACTATATTAAACTCAGCCTTGTTTTTTTATTTCTATTTTGTAATATACGGCCTTGTGATTGGCTCAGCAGCGATAGGGGCGTGTCCTACTGAGTAGAGTAGCTTAGATTGACAGGTCTAGTGTCGAATGAAAGAATATCTAAAAATGTCTAATCAACCCTGCAGCACAACCGTGGACCCCGTATGTTTCTAGACCTATGGTCTAAAATATCTGCTTCTCAAATTCGCCAACATTAACCATCGGAGCAAATTACAACTGCACCGACTGCGCGTTGTCGCTTATGAATTTGCATTTCTTCCATCTCCACCCGAAATGTGTTTATCTTGTAATTTAACGGCGACGGCTGCGGTTCATCTGACATTTTCGGTATCGGTCGTGCATGGCTGCCGGCGAATGAATTCCCATGCAGAATTAATCACACGTGTCCTCCTGCCCCCTTGACCAGGTTCATCCCATTGATCTTGACAGATTAGCTACGATTTCACATGACGGCCGCCCCGCTCCGTCTTCTCCGTGTCCTTGAGTCCCTGGCTCTGCCCTGTACAGTAAAAAAACGACCGTCGTCTTCCGGGCCCGCAGCGACAGGCGTTCTGGGGCAAATCCAAAAAAGAATGTGCACACGCTCAGATTCGACGAAAGTTGACAACGAATAAAATAAATAAATAAAAGAATTTGCAGGCAGACACGCTTGATGGCACCGTCATCACTGGCGTCCCACCAGATGATGTTTAAAGATGAGCTGGGCATTGATATGCAGAGAGGCTCGCCCTGCTGCTGCTGCTAAGAATAGAAAACACTGAGGTGGAGGACACGCTTGGACGGACGACGGTGTGTGTGTGTGTGTGTGTGTGTGTGTGTGTGTGTGTGTGTGTGTGTGTGTGAGAAAGATAGTAACCGTGTCTGTGAACCTGTTTTTCTCTATGTCTGTTTGTGCCTGTGTCTTAGTGTGTGTGTGTCGGATGCGATGATTCACAGGGCAGACTGTCCTGGAGATGTTATTATTGTTGTCGGCAATTTTGTTGTTGCTTTAAATTACATTTCAGGCACGGGTTGATGCTTGACAGTGTGAAACTACGCTAAGTGTTGGGAGGGTGGTTAAGATTTCTGATTGAAGAAGAGACATTAGAGGAGGAGGAGGAGGAAAACAAACGTGCTTCTGTCCTTTTCTCGCCTCTCTCCGTGGCCAACTGTGAAAATGGGCTCGGTTGAAGAATCCATTGACCTTTAAAAATCCCTTCAGGCCTAGGCTAGGTTTTGGGTCTGTGCCTAAAAAGAAAAACAAAACAAAAAAATTAATTGGTTGCAGCCCTACGACCGTAAGGACAAAATGAACAATAATGGACTCTTTGGACAAGCAAGTGAAAAGTCTCTTTATTCTCCAAACTCTATAAAAGCGTGACCTGCATCTCTGTCAAATCGGACGCTTCAGAGATGGATCTCAGCAGAGCTGCAGACGTGGCACAGAGTGTTTAGCTGAACGTGCCGCTTCCGTGTGACCTTCCTCAAAATTGCCGAGGCTCCGATGAGTCGCCTGGAATAAGCGGACGGTTAAAAAGAAAGCGGCGCGATGTCTTTCGAGAGGAGCAACGAGCAAAATCAGGGAGCGTGTGAACTCCTTGAGTTCAGAGCGGCTACTGGTTGTTTAAGCGGCTCCCTTCAGCGCATATTTATGTTCTGGTGCTTTTCTACTCTCTCCCTTTAAGTTTCACCCTCCCGTGTGTTATTTTCCCTCGCTTTCCCTCTCCGCCCTGTTTCCCCCGAGTCTTTAATTTACTCCACGTCTCCAGTCTCTTTCTGCACCTCCCCGTTCACTGCCTCTGCCTGTCCTCTCATTCTGTTTGGATTGGGATTAAAAATAAACTGTACTCTGGAGAATGTAACAATTAAGTAAAACTCGAAACTGGTACAAATATTCTGGTACGTACTGGTATGAAACAAAGGGAATTAGAAATAAAGGCCTCTCTTCAGTAATGGCCAGGTGTTTCTGGGTGGCTGAGTAAATAAAGGCTTCGGCCACTATTAGAGGAAATACGGTATCAGTTGTGATCAGACTAATACTATTTTTAGACATTTTGAGCAGCTTTTGTTTTGGTAGCTATCAAAACAACGTTAGCTTTTATTCAGAGTAGCTCTTCTTTCTCTGGATGCACATAAATGCATTCTCCATCAGTTCTCGAAGGAAGCGGCCGCGTCTTTAGGTGTTAAATGTTCCCCTGCATTCTCCATTTGCTGGCAGACATTCGGTGAAATGGTCCGCGGTGGGTTTTATCTGACATTTTTAACTGAAAACATTAAAGCTGCCGTACGTAAAACTGGAACAATGAGCTGATAATTGTGTCTGACTTTGTCACCGCTAGCAACAGCTTTCACTCACACGCACTAATGTGACACATTGTTAATATAAAAATATTGATCAGTTTTTCTGTGATCTATTCCCAGAGTGTGATAATCCCACAATAGCAGGCAACCTCCGACTCTGATGTAAAAGACTTTGATGTAAAACCTATAGACGGAAATAATGAGACTTCCAGTGCTGCTGTATGATTTATTATCACAGCTGAAGAAGTTTTTTTTTTTAAATCTCTCTCTCTCTCTTGCTTCATATTCTTGTTTTGCTGTTACTTTCATTCCCATCCTCATCTTTTCTCATCCAGATTGCACATTTCTCCCTGATTGCCTCCTCTCTCGTCATTTCTCTCGCCGGGTTCGGTCCTTGTCTGCCTCTTGTTATCCTCCTACACCTGCTAATCCCCCCACCTCCGTCTCTCAGCCTTCCCCTCTCTCACACCTCTGTTTCCCAGCTTGCCCCATTACTCCTCTTGGCCTCCTTACCTCAACATGCCCCCCCCTCGTTCTCTGTCTGTCACTCCACCCCTGGGTCATTTAGCGCCTCCATCCCCTCCACCTCGCATCTTTCCAATTCCTGTTCACTCCCGTACGTCCTTATTACCGCCTCTTCCTGCTACTCAGCCCAACATCCCATTGAACCCGTAGTTATTTCAAGCATCCCTATACATGTAGTCTTTCCTGGCCCATTTTTTGTTTCTTCTATTCATTTGTGTGTAATCGGTGACAGACAGCCGCCTAAACCTTAACCTGTCTTATATAATCTGATAAGAGTCCACACATAAAAGCCGTCCAGCCGCGTCGCATGCACGCAGGACGCTGTGGCATGCAACGTGTGGCTGGTATGTATGTGTGTGTGTGATTATCTGATTGGATTAAAGAAGGGATGAGGACGATAAAATGAAATAAAATGAAGCAGGAGCGGGCAACAGGTGCTCCTAAATACCCATAATCCACTCTGTCGGCATGCCAGTCCTCCTCTCTTCATCTGTGTTATTATTTCATGTCTCCCAACACTAAAGTGCAATTTCTTTTTTGGGCTCGCTTTCACTGGCAAACTTTTCATTTTCACGTTCCTTCCCGAGCTCCTCGGACCTCAGCGCGGCCGATTTCAAAAGGGCACAAATGTCAGCGTGAATGTAACAATAATACAGTTTTTTTTTGTTTTCTTCTGACACTTTTTTCTTTACTGAAAATAATGGCCTTAATTCAGAGATGGAGGGTTTTCACTGCCTCTCTGCGTTGCTCCTGTAAAGTAAAGGGGGGGGGGGGGTCATACGGGAAAGCACTGAGCTAATGAAACACTCGCTTCCATTTAACTTCATTAGTTTTACCACAGCCCTGTTGCTCTCATTTCCTGAACACGAACAAATCAAGCGCAGTGGTGTTATCCATCTGCTCTGTTATCAAACCGTACGCCGTGGCACACCTCTTTTTGGCATTCATTTGTAGAAGCAGTAATTTCTCATCACCGCCGCCGGGGTATTTACGTTTCAAATTGAAGTGGGTGGTGGTGGTGGGGGGGTTGGGGGGTGTAGACTCGCGCCAGCTCTTTATGAGCATGGCCGAGGGTGGTGCCAAAACACTTGTAAAGTGCACTTGTTTCTTAGCTGGACGACGAGGCCGTGGAGGAAAAATTAGGTTCGTGGGAAATAAGAAGTGGTAAAAGAAAGGAGACGGAGGGAAATCGATCCAGTGTAACATCCTCACACATCTTACCCTTTGCCTAGTGATAGGAAATCACATTTGCGCAAGTACTACACGTGATTACAAGTTTTTGCACTTAATGCCAGGATTTGGTTATCTTCTCGGTAGCGCTACGTTTCCATGTTTACAGGTGCTATCAGCATCGTGGTAAACGCCAGCTTTTAGCTGTGAATTGCACCGAAATAAGAAACAAGATCGGATACATAATGCGGATGTTTTAAAAAGTTGTAGGCATAGTTGTGTGACAGTGCCTCATCCGTCATTTCTTACGGACTGGTTAGATGAATTCAAGCTTTGGCTGGACATTATCTCACCTCTGAGATGTAGTGGACGTATAAAGAAGCATAAGAAATGCTAATGTAAGTGTATTATTGTCATTTAGTTTGCTATGCATTTTTAATTTGGGATCAGTAGGACCTAAGATGTATAAAAACTAAGCATCATCTTTGAACAGAAACTAGTAGTTTTTGAAAAAAACAATATCCTCATATGTGGACACTGGGATTATTTCAATATTTATATTATAATAAAGTCAGCAATGCGTGACAAAATATAAAAGTGTTTATTTTAATACAAGAACAATGGCTGAGCTAAACCAGAATTGCGAAAAATGAAGTACTTGCTAGTTAGCGAGGTTGTAGCTCGTTGCTATTGATAAAATTTGCTAAATTTGCGCATCATATCAAACTAGAAACATTAATAAGCATAAATAAATAAGTTTTAACTGTAGTTTTAACCACTTTTGTCCTGTGATCGTCTGTAGAATGAATCCCACGAAATGCCCCAAATCATGTTTTAACGACTGCAAGTGTATTGACCCTTGCTACCACTAGATGGCAGAGTAAAGTGTCCACTAATGAGGACAACGGCCACAAGCCACACTAGCTTTCATTTGTCGTTGTTCGGCATGGTTGATCAGTTATTTTTATATATATATTTTATTTTCCCCCACAAATTAAAATTTCTTTAAATACACACTGACGTGAATCCAATATATTTCAGTAAAGAGATAAAAGGAGGCGGAAGACGACACTAGACCTGTCAATCTAAGCTTCCTGTACTCAGTAGGACACGCCCCTATCGTTGATGATCCAATCACAAGGCCACAAGGGCGCAGGGTATTCTCGTCATAGCTGTTGGTGCTAAAAACAAATGGTTTCCAATAAAACTTTCAGTTTCTTTGAATTGTTGTGGCAATTTTAATTAGCTGTGTGAGCAGTAGTGGGACACCGCAAACAAAACCAGCTAGCAGAAGTAGTTCCCATAAACATGTGGCTACAAATGGAGATTGTATGTGACAATCATATGATGAGCTGCTGTAATAGATACTTTTCTCCCTCTTTTTGTTTTGTGGCCCCTTACAGGAAAGCAGCTGTTGCTTCACATTTCCTATGTGAATGTGAATTTCTTGAAGTTTCACTGAAGAGATATTTGTCACCTGCACCTCCCACGCAAAAGAAAAAAAAAAACCCTAAAGTTTAATGCATATTCGTGTCAGGGACATTTATCTTTAGCCCTGTTAATCAGCACGAGACCCTTTTAAGGAACTTAAACCTTTCACAGGTTGTGAACTGAACTACTGAATTATCACATTTATTTCAACGGTTCCTCTGAATTGCATCCCTCTCACTGACCAAGGCTGAATAAGTGCCTTTACCTTGTAGTGTATATTTTTGAGCTATAATGTTAAATATTTCACATAGTTGTACATCACAGGCTCTCAGGACTCTTTCCACCTCTGCGCTTGCAGTAGCAAGAGAAACATTTTCTCCGCACACCTACAGCAGTAACCCCTTTCTTCACCTTTACTGCTGCTGCCACCTGCATTTACCAAAAGCTTGCAGATTCCCAAACAAGTCAACTTGACTAAATCCCCGGTTCGTGGAGCTTCTTTTGTGGTTTGCAGTTGTAGATTAGGACGTCACTAACCCTAATCTGAATAGTCGTGACGTAAGACTGGAGAGAAGCTTTGGAGGGTGAGTTTCTGCAGACTGAGGACTTCCATGCACAGGTGTGAGGACTCGTCGTGCACTCACATGTGCACAACATGTGAATGCACGACATGTGTCGTCGGGGCCTAACACAGCAGAAAAACAACACTTAATTGAGCACCCTGCGCACAATGTGTCGGACGTGTGAGTCACTGTAGCAAAAAGAAAAATCCATATGAGTCAAGTAACAGTATGGAAAAGGCTGCGTGGTGCATTGTTGCGATTATGCAAGTTTAAATGTTCATTCTCATGCGCACATTAGTTTATTTATGCATGATAAGTGTGTGTGTGTGTGTGTGTGTGTGTGTTTTAGCTCGCTAGCCCCCCTCAGGCTTTGTGCTGTCTTCTCTGTGTGTGACATTAGAAAGGGACGGAAGTCTGAGCACCGTGCTGCCAGTACCTCTCAACATCACACACACACACACACACACACACACACACAGACAGACAAAAAACAAAAACAAAACAAAACAAAAAAACAAAACGAGTGGAGGCTGCCTGGCAGATACTGGATATGAACATCTGCAATATGACTTGCGCTCGGGGAGAGCAGAGCGTGCGCTCGTGAGTTTTGTGAGCGCGAGCAAAACGCATCCATGATTTCCTGCCCGTTGAAAGGCAGAGGGGAGATTATGCTGATTGCGGGGTTGCGTAACACTATACGTGTAATGTGCAATGCGAGATTGCATACATTACATTTTGTGGATTATCTAAAGCCGCGGCTCAGATTCCGTCAAACTGCCAGAGCCAGTTAGACGGCGAAGGATTATAATCTCACAGCATGGCGTCCACAGCTGCACGGAGGCCGTTACGTATCTTCTATTTAGTTTGTGGCTCTTTAGGAAATTCGCAAAACATCTGTTACATTTGTTCTGTGTTACTGTGCACGAAGGGCACACGATCTGAGCTTCACACATGAGATCACGATTAAATTAAATTGCTGTGGAACGGAGGTCGAGCCCCGTCTGTAAAATCGTTAGACATCTTGATGTAGTAATAATGATTTTAGATCTCGTATCTCATCCAGATTATAAAGGATTTCGTGTTATAGAGCAGAGAAAGGGGCTGAAGCACAAGCTTACCAGAAATGCTGCCTTCGAACTTCCACAGAGTTGTCATTTTGTCCAAGTATCAGAAGTTCTTTAATTAGATTTGTACTTGTTAAATCTCTGTCTGTGTGAGGCCCCCTAGGGGTCGCGGACCCCCTGTTGGAGACCTTTGGTCCACATTAAAGGTCTCATCAGACCAGGGGTTAAATTTCCCATAGAAATAACTCACACAGCAGCAGGACTGACCAATAATGAGCTGACATGATGGCGCTAATGGTTGGATGTCAAGCAAAGGTCTAGAGTAGCTTGACTTGAGTTAGCACGTTAGCCGCTATCTTGGGGTTAACTTAAACTTGGAAAAGTTATACAGTGTTTTACAGTATTTGTTAGATACTCTTTTGTATCAATATTCAAGTCCCATCTTATTAAAACAGACTAAGTAAGTAGGTCGTTGTCCCAAATTAACTCTATTATTTTAATGTTGGCTAATACATTTGTGCTAATTTCCCCGTCCGTGCCTTTGTTAAGGCAGCGCAGTTATTAACCTTCACCCCCAAAGCCACGTTCATTAAGCTAATATTCTCATGCAGGCCTAATCTGGGGCTAGAATGAAACATTCATACACGCTTCACCATTCATCTGTCTGCTGATACTTCACCAAACCTCTCTGGTCTCTACAGCCCAAAGGGCACGCTGACAGTTTTCTCATTTCCTCCCCTGTATCGGTCTGCCATTACTCTTTTTTTCCTTATCATCTGCTTTCCTCCTTCATTTTGCTTTCCACGTCCTTTTTGTGTTATTTATTTTTTTTTTTCTGCTCTGCCTTTGCCAGCATGACAATCTGTTGCTCGCTTCAAAATCTCAATCGCGGCTTCAAACATGCTTTTAGACGGATCAAAGTAGACGTTAAGTACGAATACGCACATGCACACACACACACAGTGGCGGCACATACAGTGCATGCGTCCACACAATGAGGCTGTGCCAGTTACCGACTTCAAACACCGATTGTCTATTACATATTCACAAGCCCCTCACTCAAACAGCATGAGTAGACAAATGGAACAGATAAACGTAGCGTACGCACCTTAAAAATGTATGAAAGTAATAGTGGACACGTTAGAACAAACGGGTGTGAAAGAGAGCGAGTGCATGGAGGTGTGCGTCGCTGAGTGTGCGACTGCCCGTGTAATGAACGCTTGTTATTCTCAGAGCTGCTGGTGGAGAAGGATGTCGGGTGAGGGTCAGACGCTTCAGAAGCTCTTTCATGCCCGCCTCAGTCAGGTCGCATCGACCTCTGGATCCGCGGATCGATTCGCCGTCCTTAATTTGACTCATTTGGAGGGAAAAACGAGAGCTCCGTTATCGAGCTTTGAAAATTCACATGAACGCGCGTTCACACATTTGTGAGCAGGCTCTCACAACAGTGCGAGATGTGCAGTCGGCGTTAAGGGGCAAACCGTAAATAAACAACATTATTTATTGTTTTCCTGCTCTACACCTGTCTGAAATTATTTTTTTTAGTGCTATAATTTCATTTCAAAGTGAAATAAATAATACTGAGGTGTTGTAACCTGGAGCATTTTAGTATTTAAAATGTTTTTTTTTTTTAAAGGGTCAACCAAATGTTTTTCTTCTACTAAATGCTGGCATAATTAGTCAGGTCAGCTTTATTGTCAATTCTGACAAGTGCACCACAATGCAGGATTGAAATTACCTTCCTCCAAGGCCTAGTGCAGCAATTCAACAAAAACTGTAAACGAAAATGCATAAGTGCAAACATTAAGAATATATAAAGTATAAAAAATATATATCCTGTTTGTACAAAGTAAACTATAAAGAAACATTACATAGCTCATGACAATATACATAAAGTGGCTGATGCAACCCTGAGTTGAATAGTGCAGAAAAGAATGGGTGGCGTGAATTTATACACAGTTGTACGTAGTCAGTTCTAAAGAACGACTGATTTACAGCTGAATATTCAGCCAATAAAAAATCAAACTAAACACCAACCAAAGCGTTTCAATGAAAGACTATAAATGTTTGATAATTATTTGTGGATTTGTTGGTCACCTGATGAATGAAAACGATTTTCTTTCCTTTTCACCTCTGTTTTGTTCTCCACCTTCTCCTGCTTCTGAGAAAATGTTGCTGTCTTTAGCTGGTTAAATCCTTTTCTGTTCACCACGGAGTTACTAGCTGTATCTGTCTGCCGTCGCTGGTCTTAAGAGCTTAAAAATTACGGCCTTCTGCGGTTAATGAGGCTGATGAAAGGGAACCAAAACACTGAGCTGAAAGACACTAAATCCACCCTTAAAGCTATAAGGAGCTGTGGAGTCAGGGGTTAATTCTTTGTGAGACTGTCGCTGTGAATGAACTATTTTCTACTACACCTACAGGCAATGCTCGTATTACTCATTACTATTCACAATATTCCTAGAATAATGTGGCAGCTTCAGAGTTTCAGATCTTGTCTAGTTTGGGGCTTTTATTTAAACATCATATGAAAATAAAGCTGAAACCTGTGTGACTCGTGTAAGACTTGTCCCAAGCCACAAAGGAGGTCAGGGTGGATGGACGGGTGGACAAACCACTGGATTAAGATTCTGCTTTGATAGCCTCTTGTTTATCATCGTAACCATGACAACAAAGGCTCTTTACTATACCCTTAACCGTATTTACCTTAACCTAAGTTACTCTGCACAATATAATGCTACCCATATATTGATTTTAGAGGAAATTAATGAAAGTCCTATTAATAATTTACTAATATCTCAAGCATGTTCAACACGTCTCTGAGCTGATTTGCTCCTTTTAATGTGTATTTATTTATTTGGATCCTGATTAGTCACTACCAAAGGTAACAAACTACTCTTCATGGGGTCCACACAAGTCAAAACTTACCAATTAAACTACCAATAAAACCAATAACAAAAGGTTTAATCTAAAAATAGTCACCACAGCTCAGAAGTAATGGTAAATAGTGATGAACCCACCAAAACTGCATAGATGTGTCCAAGAAAATTGCCCATTGACGATCAAGTAATGAGAAATTTATCGGATTAAAGGTTGTTTTAATCTTGAAAACAATGTTAAATTTGTAATGGCTGCTGGTTCCATGTATTTATTCCTCTGTACATAACAGTGCATTGTCAAATGATGGTAAAGGACGCTTAAAGGATTTTACATAATATCATTTATAAATATTTCTTATAAAAGAATGCAGAGAAATAAGTGTCCGACCCTTCGCTTATGTGCATTCTGATGACGTTAGCTCTTCTGTTATTTATGGAAAACAGTGGATGCCTCTTCAAAAAAAAGAAAAAATCTTTTATTGCAACAGACAAACTAAAAATCCTCACTGTAGTTGCGTGACACGTCTTTGTACAGCCACAGTCTTCAAGGGCATTATATTCACGGCACAATATCTCGAACTGACAGTGGATGTCGCGCATTCATTTTCTCCAGTCGCAGTTTTTGGCAGCCCAATCAAAGGACTTGAACTGGCAACCTTCCACCCACCACCGTCCTCCAGCCTCCCTCTCTGCCACGTCGGTCTCTCCACCGTTGAGCCGCCCGGTCCTTTCAGGGCTGCGTTGCCTGGAGCTGCAGTTTTAATTCATGTTTTTAAAAAGAAGTCGATTTCTCTCAGATTTACTCTGGAGTCGTCTCGCGTATATGCGGCCCGTGTGTTTTTATTGACCTCCTTCGCGCTCTCTGCCAAACACATGAGAGAAAAAAAAAAAAAAAAGAGGTTATCGATCCGAAGATGGAAGAAGGAGCCGGGGGCTTGGACTAAACTCATTTCACTGAGGATTTTCTCATTTCTCATCTCTGTCTCGTTCGAGCTTTATCGCGCTCTGTCACACACTCTCACGCCCACGATGATAACGTTAAAGACTTTTGTATCTCATTAATCACCATAGTAACAGTATTGGACCTACTTTCCACTCTTTCTGTCTTTGTTTAACTCTCTTGCACACACACACACACACACACACACACAAATATTCTCCTCCACTGTACGACCATCTATATTCATTACTCCACGGGGCATCATTGGATGTGACATAGTGCTGATGCACGGTCGTTGTATCGGGGATTTTGTTGCTGAAGGATGCGTGTGTGTCTGTGTGTAGGAAAGAGAGGCCGAGAGTGTGCGGTTAAAACAGACAACAGAGTGATTGTCTGCTAAAAGGCTGTGGCAGGTGTGTAACCCCCAGAGGGCAGAGTCCCATTGTTAACAGAGTAGGGCTTGTCTTTGTGTGTGTGTGTGTTTGTGTGTGTGTGTGCGCTCCAGGTCCATTAATGTCATTAGGTAACAGAAATGATCATTGTTTTCTGCTGTAGGTTGAGTAAGGGTAGAAACCACTTTTGTGTGTGTGTGTTTCTGTGTGTTTTTGTGTGTGTGTGTGTGTGTGTGTGTGTGTGTGTGTGTGTGTGTGTGTGTGTGTGCGTGCGTGTTTGCGTGTTTCTGGGCTATTTCTGTGCAGGTGAGCTCAGAATGTCTTCAAGCGAGAGCAGATGGGAACTCAAATGTTACTGGAGCGTACGCGACATGATTCATTTATGGTGTGTGTGTGTGTGTGTGTGTGTGTGTGTGTGTGTGTGTGTGTGTGTGACACCCTGAGGGGGCTATGTAAACACAATTTGATACCAGCCAAAGCACAAAACAATAAAGGATGTAAGACTAACACACGCCACTTACCTGTGTAGTAAATCTTTAAAGAAGAGCTCTCGCGTGTCCACAGATAGAAAGTCACCGGCCACTTTATTAGGTACACCTTGCTAGTAAAAGGTTCAGAACTGCCTTAATTCTTCGCATCATACTTTCAACAAGGTGTTGGAAACATTTCTCAGAGGTTTTGGTCCATATTGACATGACAGCATCACACAGCTGCTGCAGATTTGACGACTGACCATCTATGATGAGAATCTCCCGTTCCGCCACATCCCAAAGGTGATGGTCTGTTGGACTGAGATCTGGTGACTGTGGAGGCCATTGGAGTACAGTGAACTCATTGTCATGTTCAAGAAACCAGTTTGAGATGATATGAGCTTTGTGACATGGTGCATTATCCTGTTGGAAGTAGCTGTCAGAAGATGGGTCCACTTTATCATCTCAAACCAGTCTGCCCATTCTCCTCTGACCTCTCACATCAACAAGACATTTTCATCCACACAACTGTCGCTCACTGGATATTTTCCCTTTTTTGGACGACTCTCTGTAAACCCTAGAGATGGTTTTGAGTGAAAATCCCAGTAGATCAGCAGTTTCTGAAATACTCAGACCAGCCCGTCTGGCACCAACAAATATACCACGTTCAAAGTCACTTAAATCCCCTTTTTTCTCCATTCTGATGCTCAGTTTAAACTTTAGTAAGTTGTCTTGATCACCTCTACATGAATAAATGCATTGAATTGCAGCCATGTGATTGGCTGATTAGCTATTTGCTTTAACAAGCAACTTGACAGGTGTACCTAATAAAGTGGCAAGTGAGTAATAGATAGATAGATAGATAGATTTACGTTATATGATAATATAAATATATATAAATGTAACAATGCTGGGTATAAAATATATAGCCCAACAAAAACAGTCTGACTGGCCCTAGCAAATCTTTTATATAATCTGTTCCCAGCGGCAAAACCACTAACCAACTTTCCTCTGCAAACATTTTGTGTGCTTGGAAGTCGGACTAGCCTCCAGGCTAAGAGAATATAAAATGAATACAAACAACATAACTAATATCAGACTAAACAGCAAAGCGTGCGTCTCGGCTCAGTCTACATTGGGGCAGGGTTTCTGGGCTCAGGAGGTAGAGTAGTCGTCCAATAACCCAAAGATCGGCCGTTCCATGGTTGTGTCCTTGGGCAGGACACTTAACCCACCTTGCTCCCAGTGTGAACTCCACTGGTGTGTGATTGCGAGTGAGTGATGTTTGGCAGTGGCCATAGAGGCCGTAGGTGCAGACTGGCAGCTGTGACTGCTGAGGTAGTTCACCACCACCAGGGTGTGACTGTGTGAGCGAATGAATAACGCATCCAATGTAAAGTGTCTTTGAGTGTCTATGATAAAGCTCTGTGTGAAACAGATCTATTATTATTATTATCATTGTCTCAATTTATCATGATCAGTCCTAAAGGCAGAAATGTAACAGTGTAGATTTAAAGCTACAACCTGACCGAGGCTTGTTTTTATTTTCATACACAGCACTTAAGACATCTTACCGATAAACAACGTGTAGTCAACCTGCCGCTGCTTGTTTGTAAAGACCCTCAAACCTATTGAACTTCAACTCAGCTGACACATACACTCATTCCATTATATCTGCAATAAGCTGTTACGTGCCGGTTAAATAATCTGTGACATTAAAGAAGTCATTATCCAACACATTCTGTCTTTGTTTTCTCTTTCTATTACAGAGAACTATCCTTATAGAAATAAAGAAGCGAGCGGAGATTTCGAGTTGGAACTGTGGAGATAACCCTTCAATTCTTTCTATTATATATAAATCTAAAAAGAACTGGTTTTAGATTGCCAGCAGCAGTCCTTCAACGACCTCTGACAGAGCAAAGCATGCAGGGAGCGCTGCTCGCAAGAGAATGAAATCCCAGTAATTCTTCAGAGAAACAAAGACATTTAAAGCCTGTAAAAAACCTTGTATTCTGCACTTGAGTCTATTTTAAATTTGGAGGACCTGCTCGGGAACCAGGTTGTGCGGTTTGATCCGTGGCTTTGTATTAGTTGGTTCACTCTCGGGAAAATTGGTTGAGATTCTGTGTCGCCGGCTCCACCAGACTGAAAGACATTAAATGAAAAGTTCTCAGAGGTGCAGGGTGAGGGGATATTGCTCTCAGGATGGGATCAGGGATTTGAGGGCTGGGGCAACATCTATAACCACCTCGGAGTAGTAGTGTTGTTATAGGGAAGTATCGATTGTGCTCCAACCTTGAATGAGCATTGGGACATGGACCTTGTCATTTTGCCTGTTTGGTTCATAATTCTTGATTAGGAAAACATCTGCATTCAAAGACTCCACGCTTGTTTGGTTTAGTTGCTCACGTCTTTTTAACCATACACATGTGTAAGTATCTTTCCAGCAAGTGAAGACTGTGATATGAAGCTTTTGCCTCTGACTCGGCTGCTGACAGTGTGCCAGGGCTCGCGTATTTGGCGCCCAAGGCAAGATCATCAGAGCTCAGCCTCCTTAAATGACCTCTGACAGAGCAAAGCAAACAAGGGGCGCTACTTGCAAGAGAATGAAATCCTAGTATTTCCTCGGAGAAACAAGGAAATTTAAAGTCTCTCCAGTTAGTACAATAAAAACAGTGGCTTTTGTGGGGAAACAACACATGGTGGAAGTGGTTTTCGGCAGTGGAAACACTAGAGTGTGCGTGATTGGGGGGTTTGAGCAGTCGGGTGTGAGGCAGCTAAGCCTCCTGGTCTTGTTGGAGTAAAGACATCAACACTAGATGACTTGTATTCAGACCTGTCATCTGATGACCCGCCTGACTGCTGCTATTCAGCGATCCTGCGGGCACAAGGGGCCGAATGCTACTGCAGCTGAAAAAAATGCGCCTGACAATAAATTCAACAACTCTTCTTGCTGTCACTCAATATCTACTGTGTATAGTGTAGATTTTCAACAGGGGGTCTGCAGGAGGGTCGCAAAATCTTTGCTTGATTAGCTAGTTTTTTCTATATATATATATTTTTAATTTTCCCCCAAATTTAAAGTTCTTTAAATACACATTAACTGTTTCACAGAGCGCCTGTCAGACCTGTCAATCAAAGTCTCCTGTACACAGTAGGCCCCGCCCCTATGGCTGCTGAGCCAATAACGAGGCTGCATATTACCCGCTGACTTTGTCAGGTTCCCTGCAATTGGCTTATTCTGTCTCCATGTGAAATCCAGAATAACACAGCAATATTAGCAGAAGAGAAGCTAACAGTGCAGCTCAATCCCTTCAGCCACCTATCGAGGCTAACATGGATCGCTTTGTTTTATTTTTTATACTTTAGCTTTTAATTTCATATATATTTATGTCAGGTACTACTACTACTACTACCACTGCTGCACACAAAAAATGAATATTTGAACCTCTGCATTATTTGAATAGCTTACTATTGAATGCAAAATGATGATAATAATAATGTATATTACTAAATAGTACTACGCCGAGTTTAATATAGAACACATATAGCTGGTAGGGAGTCTCTACTTAATCTCTCCATCAGTTTTGGGTCCTTGGTCTGAAAAACGTTGAAGATGCTGATCTATAGCATGTAAAACTCGCGTGGTGAATGTCTAAAATGCTGTTCACACTACTGACTTTGAGTTTCCATTAGCATGCCACTATTAGCTCGCCATGCTAATATAGCATATAACTTTCTTTCTAACCCTCCCGCATACATAATGTTATCATTAGTTGAGAGTATAGAGAACTTTGTGCTACAGAATAGCCTGCTAACTATGTAGCTTCAACCAGGAGGTGATTAGCTTAGCGTAGCATGTAGACGTGAAGCTAAGGGAAAACTATGCCTATTTATATACAGTAAAGTAGACAAACAGTGTTTCCTGGGAACACCTGGCTAGCTTTCTGCTCTAAGAAAACAGCTGCCTTCTTGCTAAGCTAACTTTCCTCCTGGTTTTAATTGTTGTGCAGCCCCAGACAATAAGAAACCGAAACATGACAGCATGCCCTTGATTACTCTTCCAAGCAGTAGAAGTAGTTTGTTCCGTTTAGACTCTGGCATAAATAAACAACTTTTACGAGAACTTTCAAGGATGTGTTTTTCTGGAAGCTAATATCCATATTTCGTTAACGTCCTTCCTCAGAGTGCACACACACAGAGGGGGACACACACAGCCAGGTGGTACCAAAGTCAAACACTCAGTGGCGAATAGTGTCTGAAGACAGGTATGACACATCCCCTTAGCTGACTTCGCCACCTCTGAATACATTCATTGTGCAGCTGTTTGGTTGATGTGTGTGTGTGTTTGTGAGTGCATCCAGGTTATTGACTCTCCGCGTGTGTGTGTCTTCTGGCCAAACAGGCAGTCGGCTGCAGCAGTGAGTCACTCAGTCACTCAGAGTCGATTGAACACGATCCCGTTTAGACAAGGCCGCACTACACACTGAGGCGTGGGCTTGCATTTGCATTTCAACATTTCGCAGATGCTTTTTTTTTTCTTTCCTTTTTGCGTCTCTCCACCGGTCTTGCATAATCTGTACGTCTCTGTGTTGGCGAACAGTTCACTGCATGTCAGAGGTGTGTTAGCATGTGCGCTGGTGTGTGTCTGTATTTGAAAATAAGCTCAGCGTTTCTCGTCGACCTTTTGATTTCTCTCGGTCCGTCGCACACTCCTGCTTCACCGTTCATTTTTGTGTGTCTGTGTGTGTGTGCACTCAGGCAGTGAGAGGCCAGAATTGGAGATAGAGGAAGAAATGACATAGATGTTTAATTCTTGAGTCGAGTTTGTGGGATTTTGTGATATTATTCATGTATTTTTCATGGCGACGCCGTGAATTGAATTAGAGGGAAAGAGTCAAAGGGACAAAAACACAAAGACAAAACACTTCTTTCTACTCTATATTTGTGCGCTGGCCTTTGACCTGCTGGTTCAGAAAGCACTCCTGGTGGTTAATGAAATGACCCTTTAACTGCCTGCTAATAGATGCCAAGTGTGAGCTGGAGTTTTATTACAATCTAGGATCTCGCCTTGGATTCCGACTCTGATCAATATCTCAATTCATTGCACGGGTTCACCAAAGGATCACTAATGAATACATGAGCGTGTCATTAAAATGCGTTCCCGGAGAGGGCAAAAAAAGGTGAGCTAGGCCGAATGAATCACTTACAATGTCTCTTACATTAGCTGTTAACCAGCAGCAATGCGGCTGAGGGTGTGTCGTTTTTTCTCTGATTGATCGACTCTCTTTCCTTGCGCGTAACGTATTAGATTCAGAGTCGCTTCCTTGTTTTCTCGCCTGTTGACGCGACTATTTTTTGCTGAGCTTGACCACTTTAAATCGTAGCCATATGCTCCGAAAATGCCGACGTGTGCAGATGGTGCTGTTTTTTATTGCGCCGGCGAACGGCACTAATCAATAGCGCCAGAAATGGCGAAATGGGGAGAAAGTGGAGGGGAAAAACAAAAAAGATAGATGAGGAGGAAGTTAAAAATGACACAAAGCCAGATAGATTGAGGAGACCCGGGCAATGTTCTCATTAAGGGGAGAGACATAAAAATAGGGTTAGCGTGTGTAGGAGTATGTGAGTAAAAAAAAAAAAAAAAAAGATGGAGGGAAATAAAGGAAATGTGCAGACAGTGTGGAAGACGTAATGCAAACAGCGGGTAGAGATGAAGAGGTGGAGGGTGAGAGGTGAAGGAGGCGCAGGCGACGAGCAGTGGAGATTAACAAGTGGCGTGAGGGGCTGCAGCACGAGCTGGATGGATGATTGCCGTGGAGATGGAGAGTGGGACAAGATTAAACCTAATTAGAGCATATAATGACTTTGTAAGGTGAAACGAGTAGATGGAGGCCATTATGCTGGAGACGAGGAATGGAGACGGGCCGGCTCTCTAATGAAGAATAACACAGATTTCAACCAGGAAAATTGTCTCCTACGTTAGAAAAGATTTGTTAGAGAGCCTGAGCTGGAGACGCGTGACGAGAATAGAACAGGGACGGAAGGACGTGAGTGAAATCGTCTTGAGATCTGGTCCGAAAATGGCAAAAAGAAAATAGCAAAAACAAGAGTGCGCAAAAAAAGGGGCAAGATGACCAAGACGGCCTCAAAAAGAAAGAAAGTGAGTGGTGTCCACCAGCCGCTGTGGCTCGTTGTTTTTCCCAAAGCCACTCAGCGTTTTCACTAGCCGCAATTTTGTTGTTGGGAAATTATATATTCATTTTTTTTTTTTTTTTACAATCTTTATAAATATAATTGATCCTTGTACACACATGTCAAGAAACACTACAGGTCATTATCAAGTATTCAGCTCCGATGAGGTTCTGCGTTGGCCTAAAGGTCTATAGTACGTAGATCTACAGTAATAAAAAGTTTGGTTTCTTCTTATCACATGTTTAAAGCCCGGATTAGGAATAAATTATTCTATAATGTGACTCAAAATAATGATGGTTCTGCACTGTTTCCTTTTCTTCTCATACTATATACTTCAAACACTGTATCCAGTGTTTTGTCCTCTCCAAATAAATTAAATGTTATATGCGGAAAATATCACATGTTCCTAGTTGTTAAGTGAGATAAAGTTGGGTGTGAGTGTCTATCTCGCTGCCAGGGGCAGCGGAGGTCCATCGAAAAGTAATCACCGACAATCAG
Source organism: Mugil cephalus (assembly GCF_022458985.1). Classification (NCBI taxonomy): domain Eukaryota; kingdom Metazoa; phylum Chordata; class Actinopteri; order Mugiliformes; family Mugilidae; genus Mugil; species Mugil cephalus. Next base: position 39,890,449 of record NC_061770.1, read on the forward strand.
AATCGAGCATTCAAGAGAGCCGCGTTCTAATTTTCGTAAAAGCTTTTCTTTCTTTGTCTCCCCATCCTGCGTGGCGTCTACGTTAAGACTAACCGTGTTCGCGGTTGTGAAGCGGACGCCTTGACTAGTGATCGTCGGTCACAAATGGACCAATGAGCAAACGCTGTGCGCGTACAGTGCTCATGGGAGTTGTAGTGTCGTAGTCTCACTTTGCATCTCATTTATTACTTCAGATGCCAAACTACAATTAAAAAATGTATATAAAATTCAGCCTGCCAAAGTGGCGACCCGCCACTGATGAAATTCACCCGCATTTGGCGGGTCGGCGGCCCCGATGGCGAGGGCATTACTTAAAATAGGTGGATCTGAAGGGGCCAAAACGTCTCAGCAAATAGACTTGGCACTTGGCTCCCAAAATAAGACAAAACAGTCGGTTCAGTTTAAGTGTGCGAGGCGGTGCTTTGAAGATCCGCCAATTAAAACACATATCCAAACAGCTTGTGTCATCTCGTGCAATTATGCAGCGAGTGGTGTAAAAATACTCGCTGGCTTCCATATTTATCGCGTCTCTGTCTGTGGACGGCATCCAGCTCTTGCCCTCGGTGTTCTCCGCTCCGTTCATTAGCACCATGTGAAAATCAGGGACGTGCTGTCTCATCTAATGTGACACAGACAAAGATCTACATCGGGGCCTGAAACGGAGGTCTCTCAAGTTTAAGGCAGAGCTGCGTGACACGAACGGAGGGTTGCTTGACTGCGGGTAGCTTTTACAGCACACGGGGACGCTTGCAGAAATAATGCTAATGGCAGTCATTAATACTCCCCATCAGTTTTCTCACCGAAGAAACAACTTTTACGCTGTACATCCACAGAAAGATCCACAGCTGGATGAACTAGAGGAAGACTGAACAACCTCTAGATGTATTTTCTCTGCAGGGCACTCACTGCTGCGCACATGCACACATTACACCGCTGCGTGTCTGACAGTCCGCTCACTGCGGTCGCCTCTGTTTTGCACATTCATGCAAGGAAATGTAAAAGTGCCATTACCTTTGCAGCGCAGCGGAGTAGAATATTGGAGTTTAATGTAGGCAAATCTAAAGGAGCTTGTATGTGACGTTTGATGCGACATTTAGCCGCGGCCTGGCGGTGTGATTGCACAGAACTGGTTCTTGCAGTTACGACTTGGGGGCTAGTGGTTAATAAGGTGAGGAAGGTTTCTCAAGCACACACCTGCTCATAGTTTCCCCTTCTCTGGCAGCCTCTGTCCAAACGCAAATTCAAACACAAGCCACACTTGGTTTGAACACAATCAGACAGCTGATGAAAAAAAAAACAAGACCAAGCATCTTCAATGTTTTTCCGGCCAAGGACCCTCAAACCGATGGAGAGATTAAGTAGGGACCCTTAACTCAGCCTAGTGCTATTTATAATTATAAATTATCATCATATTGCATTCAATATCAAGCTATTCAAATAATGCACATGTTCAAATATTCTTTTCCATTTCCAGTGAAGCCATTGTGGCCTCAGTAGTTGGCTGACATGAGTGAGCTGCACAGTTAGCTTATCATCTGCTGCTATTGCAGCAAAATTATATATATACATATATATAACAAATGTCTAATCAACCAAAGATTTAGCAACACCTCCCTGCAGTACCTCCACAGAACCCCTAGGGGTCGCAGAACACCTGTTGAAGATCTATAGACTGTTGAAGACTGTGTGGACTCTCTTTGACAAGCTAAGAGGTTGAATTTAATTCTTGATTATTAAAGTTAACACATGCCTGTAAAGTAAGATCGTTTAGCATCCAATGTCACATCCTCTTCAAGTACCTGTTACATCGTGGGAAGATACTGTCCACTGTGCACTGAAATAAAACAAAAACATCTATGAAAATCTAAGAAAAATGACACAATCGTTATAGGAATGAGCTGTCAGGGACACAACGCCAGTAGATCAGACACTTTGTTAGGGAGCTGCGAGAGAGTGAGCTAAAGTGATTCGAGGCCGACCATAAAGAGATGATTAATGCCGGCAGTTGGCGCGCGAACTCGGATATGCTCATTGTTGCAAATGTTGCCGCCGCTTTTCCGTAGAAATGCATTCTCTGTTGTCGTTCTCAGTCTGCGTGTAGTTGATTGTGTTTTGTGCACATCTGCATGTGCGTGTGTGTGTGTGTGTGCGCGGCTCCCTGCGTCTGTGCCATATGTCGGTGTCAAGTGCAGACCACCGAAATCCGCCTGTTGTGCCGTCACCGCGCCATCACACATACCGGGCTGTGCTGCAGAAGGTCAGAGTGACTCAGGGACTAAGTGCAGCACCTGTTTGTCACAGTCTGTGTTTAACTTTGTCCCTCTTCCCTTCCCTTCCTCTGTAGCAGAGGGGCGGTTTTCACCCGCGGCTGCGCCGAAGCGTGCTCGGCATAATGAACCGACGCGCTCTCAGACAGGCGCGGGCAGCAGCAGTAATTAACATCTAACTGCGAGGAGCTATTATCATTACAGGAATGAGGTGGGATCAGACGCTCCCACCTACATAATAGACAATTAGTGTCTGCATCGCCGGGCGTCCAGCGGAAAGCGCTTGGTTTCTGTGCGGGAAAGGAGGCTACGATTTGCACAAAAACCACACCAAAAAAAATAAAATAAATAAATAAAAATGTATGCAGTTTCCTCTTTTCTTCAAAGAGGACTTTTCGTTGACATTACAGGTGATTGGGTCTGGCCACGCGGTCACGGTCAAGCTTTATATAAAAGGGAAGCTTTGAGGTTCCTCAGAAGAAATCGGATTAATGCGAAAATTACCTTAAGATGTCTCCAGGCATAAAAAGATCTCAGGCAGAACAACCACATAAAAAGGCTTAAAAAGTTTAAATATTTTCAAAATTAAGAAATGCAGTGCATGTCAGATTTCTTGATGTCTTCCAGAAGTAACTTGAGGTTATCCGATTTTACTTCCCCCTCAATCTCTCGCGGCCGCAGCATTGATCCTCCATTGTCACAGTGTAATGGGGTAATATGAGGCGGGGAGCATTTTAAAATTAAACATCCCGGACTCGCCTGCTGGCCAGAGATGAATGCATTAGAGGCCAGACAAATTGCCTGAAATTACCCCCCTCCCCTCCCCTGCCCTCCCCTGCCGCTCTGGTTTGAGCTAATGGAGCCACCGTGGAGGCCACGCGGCGCAGACTGCCGCTGAAACCGATCCCGTCCATTTCGCCTCGCACAGATTCACAGATTACACTTGAACTTCGATATATTCGTCTCGGGGTTTTTCTTTTTTTTGTGTGTGTTTGTTTGTTTTCGGCCGTATCTTTTTCTTCCATCTGTTAATCTTTGATATAGGAAATTTCAGATCAGACGGAGCCGAGCTCGATGTGTTATTCCGTGCCTCGTTTTTTCACTCTAGATGATTGGGTTTTAAGGATTTTCGTGCTGGATGTAGCGTCTTATACCCCAGGCTTATACTGGGCATGAGTCAGGATTGAGTGGTTCTCTGTCATATGGTTGCATGTGTATGGGATTTTTATTCCTCGTCGAGGCCATGACTGCTTATCTCTTTTAGCCCCTTTCTTTTTTCTTTTTTTTTTGCCGGTCCTCTCCTCTGGTCCCAGCTCCTCCACTTTGTCAGCCTTCGTCCTCAATCGATCGCGGCTCCCATTAATTAATGGGATTTATTTCCAACGAGCCAAACACTGATTACTTTGTTCCAGCAGTGGAAACAACCTCACGCGTGGCTTCAGACAGTCGAAGGTCAAAACAATCAGGCTGCGCTCGGACCAGCAGAGGCTGCACCCTTGATGTGGTGCTTGACGCCAAACGGGTGGAAAAGTAGCTGCCGAGTCGTGCCAACGTCTTCCCGAGCAAACAAACAAACAAAAAAAAACTCCAGGGATAGTCTGGGGGTGTTTGAGCATTTGGAAATTTCTCACAAGAAAGGTTTCCTAGAGGAAAGAGGATATACTTTTGTGTTTATGTGTGTGTGTGAGCTTCCTGCTGTTGATCTGGTGATGCAACAGTCAGCTGGTTCAGACTCAAGCACCTCACAGAGCAGAGAGCTGCCTCTTAATCTCGTCAGTGCCTCAGTTTCTGAACTGACACCTACTTTATAAACCACAGAGTTGCTTTTATTCACCTTTATCACCGCTTCCACGACACAGCAGTGACATTTCTGTGCCTCCCCAGCTAAAAAAACATTTATTCTCGCTTGTTTTCTGTGAGAAACACTTCACTCCTCATTATCATGTGGCCATATGGCGCGCAAACACACACACACACACACACAAACTAACAGGGCTTCACATGGATCTGAAACACCAGTAGATCCAATGTTTTTAAGATGGCAGCTGTTTACACAGTGTCCTACTGGTGATGACTGTGTTTATTTACTTTCAGAGTGCTGGACTGAGATCAGATCTCAAGTGCATCTCAACACACACACACACACACGTCTCAATACTCAGGGTGGGAACGGGGCGCTAGGTGCAAGCCAGACGCTGAAAATGTGTAAATGCATCTGTCTCTGTGAAGCTGTATATTCCAGCTGTATGACCCCAGCACAGTTTTCCCACAGATGCTGTCCATACTGTCTGAGTCACACCCTCCATTACACGCTGTGTGTGTGTGTGTGTGTGTGTGTGGACGTATGACTCATCCCACCGTGGGTTAACTCGGAGCTACGACCACTACGGCCTGGAGCTCAAGGTCGTAGCTTCATAATAAAGTGCAGCATGAATCTTAAAGTAGGGCTGTAAGATGGGCGTCTAGATGGGTTTTTGGCATCAAACTGAACATATACTGATCAGCCACAACATTAAAACCACTGACTTGAGAAGTAAATAACATTGGCCATTGACCAAATGTTTGGACCTGACATTGATGTGGATGTTACTTAGACCACCAGTGGCGATCTATAAAAATAAGGATAGATAGTTATTAAACCATCGTCATAAAAAATATAATTTTATAATAGAATAATGAAATATAGTAGGTTGTTTTCACTTGATTTTGACAGTAAAAGTTAAATGTCCACTAATCAAAAGGTAATTAATATTGACCAACCACCCCCGTGACTCTGCATGAAATGGTTTGTTCCTGCTTTAGCACTGGTTGCATGGATTTTTGGTATCAATCGATACCAATTAATTATCGGGACGATACGTTTTAATTGAGAAGGGGGAGAAGCTGCGCTGAGAAACTGTGACAAAAGTATCGATCTCATCACTCTCACGGTATCGATCCGATACCGATATTAGTCTTGGTGTCGATACTATCGATATTTAGATCGATACGCTCAGCCCTAAAGGTTACTTTAAAAATGTAATCCAGTACAACTGCAAGTGCCCCGTTAAATATGTAATCAGTAACTTTAAGTATCACAATATAAAAGTAAAGTACCTGATTACTTTTAGTTGCTTCTGGATTACTTCGATCCCAAACATGCAAATAAAGACAAAAGAAGTCGTCAGCTCAGTGTATTTATTAGAGGAATATATAAAATCCAATTTTACACTCCAGGAAACGCTGTTTTAGTTTAACGCCAGAAGAACCTGTATTATTATTATTTATCGACAAATCATGTATCCGTTTAATTTTTTGAAAAGGGGAAAAAAGAAAATTAAAACCAGAGGAGTAAGAGACTTCGATGTTTTATCTGGAAAACAAGCAACACATCATCATAAATCAAACTAAGCCATAGGTTCTAACAACAACATCTGCAATGATAAGAATGAAATTGATTATTTTAATAATAATTATTGTTGTTGTTATTAGATGTAAGGCACAGCTTTGCAGGATGCAGGCACACACACAAAAACAGTTTAGGACCAACTCCAAATTCACTACATCCCAGACTGATCAAGTGTCTGTGGGACGTCCTGTTACCAGACAGGACACCCTCAGAAGACCCATGTCCATTCTCTGATGAGTCCTAATGTTCTGGAGACCTACACAATATTAGGAAGCCGGTCACAATGTTATGCCCGATCGGTGTATTTTGCAGATACGCGGTGAAACTAATGAAGTGTGAATTTACTCCTTGAGATTTTCTCATATGAAACCCTTGAAAGTGTAATCAGGGCTTAGAGACGTCAAGATGAGGAGCCCAAAGTGGTTTTTGGGTGAGGGAGCCCCACTGGAGTCCTGCACTTTTACCTAATCGATGCTCACACACACAAGTAGCCGGGTAATCCTTTCACTGAGCCCCTCAAATAGTCAATACAGACTAGGGCTGGGTGCAGGAGTGTGGATGTTGACATTATTTGTAAGATGGACATTGGAGGGGGAACGTGAAGGGAGTGAATCAGAGACAGTGACAGTGGGAGAGTACGAGAAATGGCGCCTTGTCCTCGATGTCTAACGCTGCTGTCTGGTTTTATTTGTGCGTCTGGGCAGGTGTGCGACCACGAGGTAACGAGGTCCATTCGGGCGTTGATTGCGGGGCCGGTGATGCCGCCGAATCGATCGAGATTCAGAATTTTCACCTTTTAATCTAAGTCTCTGCTCCCGCTTCCCCTTCCCCTCTCGCTTACAGTCTTTGTCCCTTTCTTCTCGTAATCCATTCACGAACTGGATTTAACCGCCGAGCTCGCTTATCTGTGGCTAAGCCGCTGTGTTTACGTTGGTGTGTGTGTGTGTGTGTGTGTGTGTGTGTGTGTGTGTGTGTGTCACTGCGCTAATTACACCTGTTAAAAGTCTTGCCAGCCCGTGTTGCCTAACCGTCCTAGTCATTACAGGGGTGGCTGTAGCGGTCATTGTTTGCCGCTGAGTGAGAGTGTGTGAAGAAGATTTAAACCGAAGTCTGTGTGTGTGTGTGTGTGTGTGTGTGTGTGTGTGTGTGCGCGCTTACTCATCCTCTTCTTAACAACAGCAGTAAAGGTTCATTCTAACTACTTTTCGTTGTGGCATTTGTGTATATTTAGTTGTCTATGCAACTCCCGTTCCTCTCATATCCCTCAGTTCGCCCACGCACACTCTAGAGCCCCCCCCCCCCCCTTCCACGTTAATTACTGCAGGGACGGTTTTCCTGGTTTTATTAGCAGGTTTGGAAAGATTATGAGCACAGATGCATGTTTTGCCATCTGTGTATCTGGGAGGATTTAATGGCAGAACAAAGCCTTAAAGACCCGACACACGTTATTAATAGATGTATGTTCGGAATAAGACACTGAGCAGCTCTGCAGCAGAACGTGCAGCTGTTCTTGCCCATAAAACCTTTAGATAATGATTTCTAATAGAATTTAATGTGCTGTACTGTAAAGAAAGAGAGGCTGCTGCTGCTGCAATGGTGAAACAGCTTTTAACGTCAGCGCTAGTGAGAAGAAGAGCCTCTACTGACGTCCATTACTCATGATGATGACAATAGTTTGGAGACACTGTACCACCGATTTCCCATCTGATCTGATCCGGTGTAAAATTCAGGCCGGTATCGGCGATACCAATCTAATACCGACACTTTGTGTAAATACTTAAAAAAAAACTAAAAATAAAAGTAGTGTAGTGTATTTAAAATCATGGCTTCATAAAGAAAACATGACATCAGAGTAATTTATTTATTTATTTTAAACTCAGAGGTAGCAGCCTCATTTATTATAGCTAATAGCTAATACAACAACAGAAGAACCAGAGGACACAATCATACAAAATATGTTAAAATGCTGTAAAATAATAAGAGCACTCAAATAAATCATCGTTTAACTATTAAGAACTGCTATAAAAATGAGTTTGTGTTGCCACAACTCAATAGTTTAGCTGCTTTCCACTGTTCCTACATTAACTCGAATGACTGAAGAATCGAAAGTGTCGATATTTTGATTTGAGAATCGATTTTAGAGCATAAAGACCTGGTATCGGAAGTATCCGCACATCACTAATGTGAACCCCGTGGAGATGAGGGTGTTTACAACAAAACAGCTCCGTTTGGTCGTGGGACTAGACACTTGCGTGCAGAGATTTTTTTTTTTTTTTCTTTCTACATGTGTGTGTTTGAATGCAGCTCGGATACACCAGGCTCACCGCTTGAAGCAGAAACATATCTTAATTTCCTCTGTTTTCCAGTAAACTGTCTTAAAATAAAATGCTCCATTTAAGCCGTCAGTGTTGACTTTGAACAAAGCTAGTCGTAAGGGGACTCAGCAGATTTAAACACACTTCTTTGTGGGGTTTAAAGCCGATTATGAATAGTTTGTACATGCAAATTAGAGAAATAGTCGTTAAAACTTTGCATAACATTTGCATAAGGAACCAAACTAGTGAATAGATATTACCTGCAGTGTGAAATGCATTGTGGGAAATGTAGGAAATCATTTAGTTTACTCTATTGGGAAACTTAGACAAAAAAACATAAATAAAAAGAAAGATAAAATAAGATTAGATTAAAATACAATAAAAATTAGTATTATCTAGTAAAATAAAAATAGAAAACAGTGTAACATTGCAGCAGAGAATCCAAACCCGTGGCCGTGGGTCTAAAATAATAATTTTGATGTTTTCTGTTCCCTTCAAGGCTCTTGTTAGGAGATCATTGTGTGCATGCTTCAGCTTGTTATTGTAATCTCCACTTAACGGAGCAATTTATGAGGAAAACCCTCTTATCTAATTGATTTAGTTAATGTCGTCCCTGTGCATAATCTGCCAACATTACTTTCTCCCATCTGGCTGACACACACACACACACTGAGTGCATCACCCACTCATTTCATACCCATAATGATAATGATAATAACGTTCCTATCTCATTAATCACTGTGTTAACGCCACAGCAGCACAGAGGCCTGTTCAACCTGGGCTCACGCTCTCGTTTTGTTTCTCTTCCTTTCCGTTGAAAATCACTCTGTGCGACAGGTGAGCTCCTTTTCCACGGCGCTCAGGATAAGTGCTGTCCTCCTCATTGTTCGGCGTTGGTGCCAAAATATTTTCAGCGTCGGAATGAGAGGATTTCACATTGTCACCGTGAGAAAGTACTTTATGAATTTGTGATTTGCTGAGGGCGCACGGAGCCTCGTGATATAAATTCAATATTTCCAACTGTGTTTTCCGTAAGAAGGAGTCGTCTTTCGTGTCTCGATTGCCGACTCACGCCTCACTTGTTATTTCAGCCCTTTATTTCTATTGGAATTTAGCAGAGGATGTGTTTAATTAAGGGCTGCATTATATTAATGGTTTATTAGCTGAATCATTTCCCAATTATTAACTCAACTGTTTTATATATAAATTGTCCATCGTCTAATTAATAAAGGTGTTGTTGTCATGTGTTTTGCTCTGGTTAAAAAAAAAACAAAATCCACAACCAAATAAGAAGAAACTGTGCAAAGCTGCAAATAGAAAATGTTGGCATTTAGGCATAAAGAGACTTTAAAGAGACTTTTCCCATTTAGGTTAATAAAGGTTTTCTACCAGTAACAAATAAACAACAATCTGTGCTCAAACAGATCTGAGAATTTTCCCTTCTTGACGTCATCTGGGGGAAATAACCACTCCCTCCTGTCGTGGACCCGCCCCCAGATAGATGAGCCCGCCCTCTAAAATTACCGAGTGGCCGCCATTTTTTCTCCTTGCCAGCCCTCGCAAATAAACATGGCAAAGATAGGAGCTCTGTTGTTGTCTGCATCAACTAACCGTAACAATTACCCTTACAGTTAAATCAAGACACTCAGATAATGTGATTGGAATTCGGTTTTCTCCGCCATGTATACGCCTTAATCGCAATGCAATCGGATAACGTGTGTGTGCATGCCCCACAACCACTGCACCGAAGAAAGCCAAAAGAAGACGGTAAACAGAGCCGGTAGAAGAACCGTCTGAGGGATAGCACGTATCTTACCTGCACCATAAGTAACACGAACATTACGCAGGAGATTAATAGAGCTGTACTATTATCCGTCTGGTTGTTGTTTAAAATGTCGAACTGCCGCATCAACAACTCTGGTTTATTATATGACACAACAGGTCAACCGGAAATTGGGCCGTATTAACGTGGTATTAATCCGCTGAAAAGACACGTATCGCCACCTAGTGTGCAGGAGGAGGACTTGTTCCCATCAGTTGTTCGATTTTCTCCACTGCATGCAAACTGGGACAAGGACTGTAGTCAGAAAGTCGAATTTTGAGCATAGCTCGATTAAGCTCTGCATGTAAACGCACTGAGTGACCTCTTGCAGGCAAATCCCAAACATCCCCGCGATCGCTCCGGGTCCTTGGGCCTGTGTACGATGGTCCGTCCACGGGTAATGGGCAGGAAGAGTAAGAGGATAGACAGAGAGGAGAGGGGAGAAGAGAATTAACGAGAAAGTAGATACGTCCTATATATAGAAACGGAAAAGTGACGTCCAGAAGCATGGAGAGTGTGGAAAATGGTCGGCTTAAAGAACATGATTGGGCCTGTGTTGTTGCCACAGTGACTAATGGGATCCTAAACTTATTGTCACTGCGTAGCATGAAGAGAGAATGGGTTTGATGCTGTGAGTGTTTTAAACGATAAAAGACGAGAGTGTGCGTTTAAAGGGGAGAGTCGCCGTTGTTGTGGCTCGCGGAGAGTAAAATCACACTGACAGGTACGTAAACGTGCGCGCTTACTTCTCTAATCGAGGATATAAGAGAGGGATCAGGAGGGATTAAAGCAGCTCGTAATTATTGTTCTTGTTGTTTGCGTTCGCTCCTCCCATCATCCTCTTCCTCGCTCTGACAAACACACACATGCGTGTGCGAGCGAGTGACCCTTGTCCCTTCCTCTAAGCTCTCAGTGACAAGGGGATTTTCCTTTAGCCTTTTTATTAAGATTGCTGTTATGTGGCTCACAAGCCGGAGAGATGAGAATGAAAAGCAGAGGAGGTATAAAGAGTTGAGGGAAAATAATGAAGATAATGAGGAGGGATGAATAAAGACGAGTAAAAAAAAACAATGACAGAGGAAGAAAAAGAGAACAGTGGGAACATTGTGAGGTGAGGAGAGGATACAGAGAGAACAGATGCATCACTTATCTAAAAACAAGCTTGAGGGATGAGGAGCATGTGTGATGAAAAGAGTTTTCACCCTCAGTGACTCAAGCACACATACGCACGTGCATTCAGCACCTCGCTCTGTGTTTGTTGTGTCGAACTTTTGTCAGATTCACCTCGAATCCTTGGTAGTTTTAAGCCTTAAACCCTCACACATCCCCAGACTGTGACAGAGACCGACCAGGGCTAGAGAAGAGAAACGAAACTCACAAAGGCTCTTCTTATTTTTCATCTTCACCTAAACATTCAAATACACAAGTATTTTCACACCTCTGATCACCTAGAATAAATAAACCCTAGACCATCTGCTCAGCTGTGTGCGATGATTTGTAGCTCTTCCTTAGCCTGGTGTAGGCAGCCTTGATTCCTATTAAATATAAATATGCTAACACGCCATTTGGATGTCATTATGGGAAGTTTTCCAATTGATAAAAAGAGAAAACAAACACCTGTTGTTGGCACTCAGGAGACGTGGATCAAGCACAACACTTGTGTTCATCACTACGTAAATGGCGCCCGAACATTTTGGCTGGTTTCCAGGCTAGCTCTTCACATCTTACTCATCTCACAGCAAATGGTAGTTCTTCTTTTAAATGAACACAAATTACTGCCACAGAACGAACGTTGCTCGGATGTAGGCTTTGCCGCGTGTTCAAGTGCAACTTTTGATATCGGTTTGTACCTAAATTCATGATGTGTTCAGGATCAGGTTTAGTTTATGAAACACAGCAACCACCTCATTGACAAGACAGTTCACCAAATGTCATGACGACATGTCATCCCTTTCCTTGTGTTGGCCAATTCCTGGGAATATGGACATGCGCCATCTTGTGAGTTTGGAGACAGAGTCTGATCAGTATGATCTGAGAGCAGAGCCACGAGAAACTCACTCAAATTTTCGTTTAATTAACCTCCTGAGACCCGAGCTTTTGTTTGCTACGCATTTTTAATTTCTCCACCGTATTTGGGATCAGTAGGACCTAAGAAGTATAAAAACTAAGCACCATCTATCAACAGGGAGTAGTAGTAAAAAAAAAAACAATGTCCTCATATGTGGACACTGGGATTATTTCAATATTTATGTCACAATAAAGTCACCAGTGTGTGATAAAATATAAAACAGTTTGTTTTAATACCTGATCATGGTATTGAGCACAACCAGGATTGCCAACAATGAAGTCCCAATGTCCTCAAATGAGTATTAATGAGTGAGGTTGTAGCTCGTTGCTCTTGCTAAAAAATTGTTAAATGTGCGCGTCATATCAAACTAGAAACATTAATAAGCATAAATAAGATTTTGTCCTGTGATCGTCTGTTTATTGAATCAGATAAAATACCTGCCATCATGTTTTTACCAACCAAGCGTATTGACTCTTTTCTCCCACTAGATGGCAGACTAAAGTGGCCACTAACGAGGACAATGGGTTTAAAAGAAGCAAAAGAAGCTGCAATAAAACCTAAAACTTAATGTCCCCATATGAGGACGCATATGTTGAATTATGCACTGAACTTGTTTTTATTTTATTTATTTTTTATTATTTATATTTTTCCACCTGTCACGACTCCAATGTATCTAAGTCTCTCCCATCCGCTATATGGAGTGGTTGGCATGGCAACTGGTGGTCGCCATTACGTCACATCCTGTTTCTGTTCCGCCTCCATTTTTATCCAGTCTTGGAATCTCGATTTGAATATTAGAGCCTTCAAGCGATGAAGTGATCGACTATTTATCATCATTTACCAATGCAGCATTTTCCCAACATCATCACTCTGCAGTATGAGTTCTCCAATTTTAGGAACTTCGGTAGCAATGTATGCGGCCATATTTTAAATGAAGTGTCTGCAGTCAGCCCCTAGATGTTCATCCAGAATTATTAAGTGCGAATAAGACTAACTTTTTATAGTTGTATTGAACTTTCAAGTCATCTCTGCAGCACAGAAGCTGGAAAATCTCAGCTGTGTCTTTTTTACCAAACTGTAAACTGTAAACCCACCACTGCTACTGCTACTATTCAAACAAATGAGTTTGCTCCGTAAAGAACACCCTCACAGACACAAGCACGCAAACTCACTCGCCGACCCCACGCACAGTCAGCATCTTCACGTCATGCATCGTCTTCCCTCGTATTAATGTCACAGCCCATTAAAACCTTCGCAACATCATCCGTCTCATGTCCTCGCCTCCGCAAAGTTTCACATGCTCATGCAGCGTGCTGAGGACGGGGCAGAGAGGGCGAGACAGGAACATCTAACAACGAGAGTCGGAGCCTATCCTCGAAGACAAAAACATTGATGAAACAGAAATAATAAAGGGAAAGACGGCGAGTGGGGGAAGCTCGGCTGCTTCAGACAGGATAGTATTAACCCACACTGACTCGGTTTCCTGCGGTGAAGTCAGTGTGCTGTTCTCTTCTGGGAAAACTCACGAACTTCACATCACCTTCTAGTCTCTGACGAAATTATTCTGTATTCACTCATGATAAGATTTTTTTTTGAAGTATAAGGCAAAAATGAAGCCTTAAAAAAGTGAGGCAGGGGGAAGTTACGAGGAAAAGCCGTGGGATTACACACAAGCTCTCCCTCTCTCTCGTTCTTAACATTTGTGACCTTGGCTTGAGGCTTGATCCGCCTTTCCTCACATCACATGACTCATGCTGACATCCATACGTTGCATGCAGCGCTTTGTGTCTGTGTGTGTGCGTACGCCTGAAGTGTATTCGTTAACAGGCCTCTACTGTAGGTCCTGTCAAAAACACGCACGCTTGCTCGTGTGTGTGTGCGTCTTGGTGGTGATGCATCTTTATAGTGCAGGTGTGTATGTAGAAGAGCGTGTGTTTGCCTGCAGAGTGATGGATGAGCCCCCGGGCAGATCGATGTTCACCACAGTCCTGTCGGGAGAAACACTCAGTGTCCACCAGTGGTCCTGACCTCACACACAGGAAGTCCTCACCGCCTGCAGCTGTTGACCAGTGAAGTATTCTGGCAAACTAACGTCAAGGACAAATTTCATCTGAGTAAAATTGAAATGGCGATTCATTTGTGCAGTTTCTACCCCCCAAAAAACAATATGCCAACTTCCTTACTTTATAAGAAGTAGGACAAAAGACGGTGAGGAACAGGTGGCTACTCTACTGGGACACATTTGCACTCTGTGTAGTCACAGAGTGGTGCATTCACTGACATCTAGGAATTTAAAAATCTGTCTGATACGTCAGAATCTGTCATAAATCTTCTAAATATTTTCTCCATTTCTAGAAAGTAGCACCGTGAATCTCGTGGTACAGATGTAGTGGACAGCTGTCGGTGGCTGTCCTCTTCATAGCAAACACACAAACACACACATGTCCACATCTTAAAGCTAGTTTACTGGAGCACATTCAACATTGCGCTGCGTCTCACTCCGTTCTTTGAGGGGGGCAGCGAGGCTCCATCCCTGACGTCTTTCTTTCTGTTCCACTGGGTTGCGTTTGCCATCGCCTTAAGTCTGCACTGTGCTCTGTGGAGTACGGGCAGCACTTTGCAACACTCTCTAACATGCTTGGACAGCTGTATCCACGGCCCAGTGGGGCGCATTTGCTATCGCCCTCAAATCTGCCTAATTACGCATCTCATCAGCTCTTCAGCCACTCGATAGCTGTAATCCCAGAGCCACACACACACACACACCCATGGCCCTGCTTCTCTTTCTCCACCACTTTCTTTATCTCATTGGATCTTCTCGATGCACTCCCTCCCCCTATCTGTCTGTCTGTTGCGTCATCGTCCTCCTCATCGGTCCTTTAATGTCCTAACCAAGGAACCAGACTCTGCGTACCACAGGCCACTGCGACTTCTCTTTCCTCCCATAACGACTGCTCCCTCCTGGGTTCGCCTTGCTGCCTCATTGCCTCCTTCTCCTCCTCCTCCTCCTCGTCCTTCTCCTCACCCCACACCACCACCACCCCTCTCCCCCAAGCCTGGAGCTTCCACGGATGCAGCCAATGATCATTCACGCATGCACTTTAAAAGACACATACGCACACATACTCTCGTACCCAGGAAATACTCATACACAACAGCAGCAGCAACACCAGTAAATTTAGCAGGGAACAACCCATATACACGTGAACACAGTCGCACACTAAAGCTACGATCAAGATCAGTAACGCTGGCTTCATCTGAAAGAGATTCGTGGGTAGACTTAAGAGAGAATTGAGGAAGAGGCAGAGGAAGAAAGGGATTTTTAATGACGCTAATAGATGTATGCATACATTTTGTTTGCGTAGAGCACTGCAGTGTAACATAACTAACACAAAAACAGTCTAAAGACCAATTTAAGGCAAGTGAGGTATTTTTTATGTATTCTGACTCAAGGGAGGATAATAGACAGCTTATCTCCTTATCTCCTCCTGTATGTCACTACAGAGTTACAAAAAAAAAAACTTGCACAGTGCTAGTGCTAGGAACAGATATATACCTACGCTCACGCTCAGTCTGAAATTAAATATAATCATGCACACTTTGAAAGGTGTAATTAAAATCTTATAATCCACTCCAACACCCCCTCATAGACTCAAGTACTAGTGACGCAGCAGGGCTTCAAATAACCCCTTGGTTTCTCCACCTGTTGCACGATGTGGAGTATTTCCTAGAAGTTTACCTAGATGTCATTCTGACGCACGAGGCTTAAGGATGATTTATTAGCTTCAACTTAGCTGTGCAAAAGCTCTTTAAACCATTTTAATTTTTAAATTTAATGCATCGTTTTAGGGAGTTACTAAAAATAAATGAGGCATTTAATGAATATGCGCCTACAAACTGCAGTTCCACAAGCGACCACTTGAGGCTGCGACATGTTTACAGCCTGGTACCAAAAAAACTTAATGTCCAAAGTAATGGTACAAATTATAATTTTACTACTGATTCAGACTTTTGGCTGTCTGGGTATGTAAAATTTAATGACAGCAAAAATCCAGAAGAGGCAAAGAAAGTAGAAGGATGGAGGGATGGGGGAAGAAAAAACATGTTTTTAGTCTACATGAGAGATGTTATTTGTCTCTCCCTGTCTGCATTATCTTTAATCAGCACACTTCAAAAGGAAACACAACACGCACCGGTGCTGTAAAACTCTGCTGAAACGCCTCTGGATTCAAAGCGAAACAGAGAAGGCAATGAAAGAAAGAAAAAAAAAATACTTGTCGTCCTTAGAGAGTACATAAATCCAGCCAGTTCTGTGTTATAGTTCTGTGAGATGTCTTTATCCGGAGGGCGAAGAGAATATTACAAAAACCACACCACTCTTTCCAGCGCACGTTTTCCTCAGGGCGCGTCGAGGAGTCACAGGTGATTTGCTCTTAAATGCGGATATAATCTCACTCCTCGTGGCTGAGTTTTCTTATTATTTATTTTATTTTTTTCCTTTCTCAGACAGTGTTTGCGATGCAGAAAGAGAGGGGCTGTAGAGGAGAGGGAGGGATGAACAAAGACAGTTTAAATACTAGCAGAGCCCATGAAAATGTAATGAATCAAATGTCATTTAAGCCTGAGACAACATTAGCCCAGTGCAGTTTGTGTGTGTGTGTGTGAGGTGACTCATGGAGCAGCGAAGCACGGCTGATGTGAAATGAATCAACAATATGCTATACTTAGCATTTTCCCAAATCACTTTTGAGGCAAACATTGTTCTGGTTTGCATTTGGATTCTGGTTGTGTGTACTGCTCACTTTTTCTTTTTTTTTTTTCTGATTTAACATAATACATATTTATTACTACCTGATTCATTCCCAGAGCTCTGAAGTTGCGCTGGTAAACATTTAAGGTTTGGCTGATTTAGCAGCAAACCCGGTTACAGGAAGTACCTCGGTCGCGCAACAGGTGTGCTGGCCTGTCAGTCAGACTCCCGAGGAAGAAGAAGGCCGCGTGCTTCACTGATGTTGCGTTTCCTGTGTATGCCCTAGCCACTACTCCGTGGCGCTAATTTGCCAATTACTTTGCTAATGCTAATTCGTTTAATGTGAAGCAGGTGATGTAGTATTTGCGTTAAATAATCAGGCGAGACTCAGCGAGATGGAATTACAGCCGATCACACGCCTGCTTTGCTTCGCGCTGATCGTTTGCGCAAACAAAGACCGGTAATGATCAGAGCTGTTATATGAAGTGAGGTCAGTTGTAGAGTGTAAATACAATGAATGGCAAAAATACAATGTGTTTCACTCTCTTCTCTTCTCTTCTCTTCTCTTCTCTTCTCTTCTCTTCTCTTCTCTTCTCTTCTCTTCTCTTCTCTTCTCTTCTCTTCTCTTCTCTTCTCTTCTCTTCGCTCATCTTCCTCATTAATCTCATGTCATCACAAAAAAACAGTCTTCCGGCGTTGTAAACATGAATCAACAGTCACACTGCATCTGCATCTGTTCGCCGTCACGCAAACACCTGTTGGTCGGATCGGAAGCCGAATAAAAACCCTTTGACAGGTGTGTGCTTATGTAAAGTGAGGGATCGCGTGCATCCTTGCGTGTTTAATCACATGCAGAAGGTGGGGACGGGCGGTACGACCGGAGATGTATATCACGGTGTTTTTCAAAATTCTGACAGTATCATGGTTTTTCTTTTCATGCATAATTACGTGTTCAGCGCTTTCTACTGGTTGAGAGAGGAATTAATGCAGTAGATCGACTAAGGATGGACTATTTTACTGTTATGATGAGTAAATGTTGTAGAATAATCCGACACTAGTAGTAAAATAGGTTTGCATGGCGCCATGTTAGCGCTGCCTGTTGATGTGGACATTTACAGCTTGGAGAAACAATTGCTATTCCATTTATTTTTGACATATTTACTCATATTTAAATATATTTAAACTGCTATGCCCATAAAGTCGATAGAGCGCGACCGGCTACCGTAATAACTGTAGTCTGCGCGCAACATTTTTTTTTTTTTCTCATTCATTAAAAGCTAAAATTGGGGACATTTTCGTGGACAGCTTTAGTCGAGGGACAGGTCATCCAAAACAGGGACTGTCCCCAGAAATCAGGGACGTCTGGTCGCCCTAAAAAAATAAAAAATAAACATTTTTCGGAGCTTTCCATCTTCACCACGCCTCACCCTGATGCAGTCGCACCATGCCTGTTTACGAGCGCGACACTGAAAATAGTCCAGTCTGAAACAGTGTCTCACAGTCCAACGTTCCTAACGCTGCTGGTATATTAAAAGTTCATATCATAACGAAAAACAATACCAGTTATTCGGTATGAACCCGTACACCAGAGTCATGTTGAGAAAATAAGATTACAAAGACATAAAAATGCCATTTCACAGCTTTCACTCTGCACAACTTTTCCCTTTCTTGCTCCGTTCACTCGCGGCCTCGTACGTTATTAATCTGAGGTTGCACTTAAGTCAGTGCTGAAAATTAAAGAACCGCTTGACTCAGCACAAGAAAAGGCTAATAGCTTTTTTTTTCTTTTTTTTTTTTTTTATTTGAGCACAATGCAAGAAAATACCGAGCTGCCGAGATGAAATTTGGCCGCGCTCATCCCCGTCTGTGCCAGCAAACATGCAGGCCGCACGCTAAAAACAGTCACAGATTTGTTTACGTACGAGGACCACGCGAGGGGAGCGACGAGGTCGGGCCGACGGAGAGAAGTGTGAAGGATGGAGTGAGCAGGAGAATATGGAGAGGTGCTAGAGACATGAAGTGGTGAGAGCGCGTGGAGCCTGACGGGAGAGGCTGAGAGGGGAGGGGAAGAAGGAAGGCGCAAGAGAAAGAGGAGGTTTATTGAAGCAGGGGTGAAAAGGAGAATAAGAAAAGTTGAGCAATTTTAGGGACATTTTAAGCATTATCACTGTCTGTCGGTGAGAATATCTACAGTAATGTGATTTAAAGAAGATCATTACTTTTATGAAGCTCGTAGATGAAAATGGGAGTTGACCCAGGAATGTCATAACCAGAGCAATAAATGTAACTCAGAGCCTCCTTTGACTCAACCTCAATTCAAAGTCCACTTTCTGGCCTGTTGTAAAAAATTTCAGCTGCTCCAGACTGAATTTTCTAGTGTGTTCTTAAGAGTGTTCACTTAGTGGACTTGGGATTTGGGGGGAACCAATAGCTTTTGTTGTGCATCGTGTACAAAATCCATTTCTTGAATCCTTCTGTGTGTGTTTGCACCGCGCTCATACTTTTGGACTGGATTACAAACCGATCAGGAAGACTCTCAGGGGCCCTGAAGACTCCAGGTATGTGGTAGCAATACCTTGAATTGTTCACTACACTGATGTAGAAAGAATAAAACTCACCAGACCTCCTCCTTAGCCAGCTCCTTCAGTGCAGCAGCTAATGGCTACAAAAAGAAAAAAAAAAAAGTACTAAAATAAACAAAACTATATGAGGGGACCCATCTGTTTCAAGCTGCCTGGGTGGAGAGATGGAAAGAATAGACTGAAGCAGCAGAAGCAAACAGTTATCTGCTGCACACATCTGCACATCTGTACCAAGGGTCCGTGCAGCACGTGCATATGATTATGTCAGGGGCTGTTAACAGGTGACTTATCTGCAGAGAGTTATCTATACCGTGTAAAGTAGGAAGTAGATAATTGCCACGGTTAGGAATTCAGATGGGAAACATATCTCCGATCACTGAGGTTTGTTTTGGTGTTGAAAGAGTGAAAGGAGAAAATGAATGACAGAAAAGAAGAGAGGGACCGGTGGAGAAGTGGGAGGCGGCGTAGACGGCGGAGACGGAGAGAAGTGGCTTGAGTATTGAAGTGACAGGTCGTTGTCAGAGCAGCGGGACCCTGGAAGATAGATGAAGACAGGGTCAGCAGCTCAATGCTAATGTCACGACAGATGACTAACTATGTGTGTGTGTGTGTGTGTGTGGGCATTCGTGTGTGAGCAGAGTCAGCATTTTATTTTTCCCAGGGCTGACTAACCCTGAGAGTTGTGTGTGTGCGTGTCAGTACAAGGTCAGCAACTTTTACACTACAGGCCTGACAGACACGGTTTGTCTGTTTTGTGTGGGTGAACATGCGTGTATGTTTCACTTGCTGTGATTTGACCTAACGATGCCAGTTCCCCTTTTTTTTATTGGTGCGTACTGTCACTTTCATCACACTCCAAACAGCCGCTTTGTGTCCTGACCACAGAAGCATCTTGCCGTCGCGTTTTGTTTGCTCCCGGCTTAGCTCATGTTTCCCGCCAAACGCGTAGAGCGTCCGAGTGCACACACGGCAGTCCGTAAACGACTCCGGAGCAAATATTCAAAACATGAAAGACCACATTCAAGGCCAATTTTTCCCCACTCGGGAATGTTTGGAACAGAGAAAAATCAATTCAAGCCTCCTTTTAACGTTCCTGTTCGTGTACTCGTATGTTCCCAGTGTTGAGATGAGAAAACGCCGCCAGTCAAAGGGATCAGCAGTGTTTGAACATTTTCACCTTCAACTTGCACTCACACCCAAATACTCATAAACAGTAGAGCATTAGGGATGTTTGTTTACCCTCTCAGCGCTTCTTTTGTGGCTAAAACCGAAATACTGCCCCATGTCAACCTTGCAAAGTTGCAAACGCATCAATGATGATTGAGCGTCCGTCAAAGCTGATGAGGCAACAGTGTTAACAAGCAGTTTTAGCACGGAGCAACACCTCGTTAATGCATTCAAACCAAAGTGTTTGGGATGTTTTGCTTCCAGCTATGCCCCGCCCCTCTAAGTCATGTTGAGAAAATAAGATTACAAAGATATAAAAATGCCATTTCACAGCTTTTACTCTGCACAACTTTTCATTTTCTTGCTCAGTTCACTCTAAAAACGTCACACTGTGAAGGGGTCAATACCGAAACCAATATTTACTCTCCTTCTTTTAGCTCTGTTTTGGTCTACACCATCTCAATAAAACTCAGTGGACCACCAGCTAATCCTCTGCTAGTTGTAGCTGTTTGCAACAGAGACGTTGAGGGCACTGAGGGAGAAGTTTTGTGTTTGGCTGTGCCGGAGCTGTTTATTTTATTTTTTTAATCACCACCAGAATTTATAGTTTTCTATATAAAACCTCAAAGTGCCCTTCACCGACTTATAAAACGAAACCTTTTACTTGGATTGCATCTCCCCAGCTAAATGTTTTCACAGTGTCTTCTCTCTTATCTCAGTTGATTTCTTATGAGTTCAATCTACAGATTTATGCAGCGCAGCCCAAAGCCAAAGCCTGACATGAGCGAACTGAAAACAATACTTACGTAACAGCCCCCGATGTTACAGCCGTCTCTGGGAAAAACGCTTCCACCCGTTGTTCTGTGGTCCAGATTAAAAAAAAAAAAAAAGAAGAAGAGACAGAGACAATTGATTTGGTTTCATCTGAGCTCAGACTGACTTCAACTTTGTTATAGGCTTTATTATATTAACCAGCTGTTGCCTACAAACATATCATCATTTTATTTACGGCATCTATACTACGACTGTTTGTTCTGAGGTTATTTCACGTAACGACCTTTTCTTTGTTGCTTCTATTGCTTTTTCTCTCTGAATCCCCCATAAAGCATCTCCGCTACCACGCTCCATCGAGCTCTATTAAGAGTGAAGAATGCTGTTTTTGTTTTTTAGCCTCAGATATAGGGTTTTTGCCGAGAGGACGGCCAAGCTGCCTATATGTTTTGTCCTCACCTTGTTCTATTAACTGCATGTTTTACCGCTCTTTTCGGCGCGTTTTAATTAAAAGAGCTCATAGAAACCGAGCAGAGGCCGTTTCCATAGTGTATGCAATCAAGGGGCGTTATTGAAAGGTTGAGTAATCACCCCCTCTCTCCGTCTACCTCCAGGTTTTGGACGTCACCCTCCAACACTGAGCTGACCCAGTAGAGCTACAGTATAAAGGCTGCGTCAACGGAAATGACACCTGCGGCCATGTCTGACCTCTCCCGCGTCTCCCCCTCCTCCCCCTCCTCCTCCCGACTCTTCCTCCTCCTCTCCTTCCTCGTGCTGCTGTCATGCCCTGGATCGGTGCACGCAGGCTCCGCAGCGAAAAACTGTTCGGCCACCGGAGACCCGTGTCAGGAAGGTGGGTTTAACGTGGTTACATTTCAACACTCAAACCTTTCAGCAAGTGAAAAATACTGAAGGATTTAAGTAAATCTTGACTATTTATAGCAGGTTTTTATTTATATCGGTTATTTTTGCAACTAGTTCTCAACAGATTACACCGAACAGCGTTTATTCTTTACTTTAAAGTGTCTTATTCAGACAATATTTATATAGAAAATAATGGTTGAGCATTAAATCTGTGTTGCAATGAACAATGGACGTATCCTGCAGATTAATGCATTAAAAGTGGGATTATCCATTCAGTATTTATGAGCAGAGACGCTAATGGAGCAATGATGAGCTCTATTATATGGCGTTCCTATGTTAGATTTCAAATTTTCCAGTTGAAGTCCTTAGTTTTGATCATACATATTCCCGTCTTGTATCAGCGTATTAGCCCGAGGGCTCCTTAACTCCAGAGCAGTAAAACACCGTGGCATTTATTGCAGTGTATTTTGCCAGCCTGTTGCGGTGAGGCTTGTCCGCAGGCTCCGCAAATAACGGGAAAGAGATTTATTAGCCAGGTGCTAATGCATTATTTAAATTTGAACAGTGTCAGCAGAATATAGCGTAACACGACCAACCCGGGCCGTACAAAGGCGGCCGGGTGTCACCGCCTGACGAGCAAATACAGTATGTGTGCCAATTTACTGCTCTGGGCCTGGAGCACATTGATCAATTTCAGTAAGACAAATAGGAACATATGAAAAATGTCCCACTTATTAAACAGGTTGTGTTACCCACTAGATGTTCACAGTGGCAGGATATATTATATAGGATGTTGTTTTTGTTCTTTTTTTTTGAGGTTTGCGTGTTTTTAAATAAATTTCAGGAGTGGTACTGCCCGTGTGGAACCCCCAGAACCCCTCTGTAGGGGATAAAGTGGCGCGGGCCATTGTTTACTTCGTAGCACTCATCTATATGTTCTTGGGCATGAGCATCATAGCGGACCGCTTCATGTCTTCTATAGAGGTGGGTAAATATTTGATATGAGTTTCCTCCCATAACATTACCTAGATTTTGGTGGTTACGTTCCTCCTCCTCTCCATCCCTTACGTTTCCTCTTTGCTCGTCTGCAGGTCATAACCTCTCAGGAGAAAGAGATCACTATAAAGAGGCCGAATGGTGAGACGACCACGGCCACGGTCAGAATCTGGAATGAGACGGTTTCTAATCTCACTCTAATGGCCTTGGGTTCTAGTGCCCCGGAGATACTGCTCTCTGTTATTGAGGTTGGTACAATACGAGACTAGTGGCTAAACATTAGATTAGCCGATACAAAATGGGAAGATGGTAATCTGATTTATTTATTTATTTGTTTGTTTGTTTTGCCTCCACCCGTAGGTGTGCGGTCACGGTTTCGAGGCCGGCTCTCTTGGTCCCAGCACCATCGTGGGCAGCGCTGCCTTCAACATGTTCGTCATCATCGCCCTGTGCGTGTACGTGGTCCCCGAAGGAGAGACGCGCAAAATCAAACACCTTCGGGTGTTTTTTGTCACGGCTGCCTGGAGCATCTTTGCTTACATCTGGCTCTACCTGATTCTGAGTGTCTTTTCCCCCGGAGAGGTGGAGGTAAGAACAGACATGAGTGGAAGCTGTTGAAGGAGGGCAGGTGAAGAAAGAGGCTGTGGGGAAGGGAGAAGGTGAAGTGGAAACTGTTAACCCTGTCCCGTCCTTCTTTTAGGTGTGGGAGGCGGTGCTGACCTTCCTCTGCTTCCCGCTCTGCGTGGTCCAGGCCTGGGTGGCCGACCGCCGCCTCCTCTTCTACAAGTACGTCCGCAAGCGTTACCGCGCCGACAAGAACCGCGGCATCATCATCGAGACGGAGGGGACCGACGGAGGGATGGACGGAGGAGGCGGCGGAGGAGGAGCCCTGGGTCCAGGGGGCTTCACCAAGATGGACATGCTGGAGTTGGACGGGCAGATGGCGTTGAACTGTCACAGTGGGATGGACGGAGCGTTGATGGAGGAGGGAGCGAAGGACGAGGAGGATGAGGCCCGGAGGGACATGGCCAGGACGCTGAAGGAGCTGAAGCAGAGGCATCCAGATAAAGACATGGAGCAGCTGATTGAGATGGCCAATTACCAGGTTAGTAGCACACGATCACATTAGCTGTGTAAGCTAGCAGTACGTTCTATACCACTCTAATGACCGGGGATGTGTTAGGATAGCTTAGCTTAGCATAAAGACTCGGAAACACAGGAAAACATCCAGTTTCTGTCTAAAAGTGATCCTACGATTCCCTCTAAAGCTCACTAATTAATATTGATGCCATCACATGTGGTTAAAACATTTATGTTAACCCGGAAACCAGCTTGACTTCCACTCTTGTCTCTCTGAGTCTCTCCGTTTGGGAATCGATTATGCTCCAGCAAAGATCTGCAGGGCCAGTCAGGATGGACAGAAGATTGACGTAGTCATGCACGTCATCTGAGTCCAGCGGAGTTGAATTAGTTTCCAACAAAATGACCCTGATTGACTATAGGACTGTCCTGTTTTTTTCTCCGTATTGGTTGTAAAACACATACATATATAAAAATATATAAAAAGAAGCATCGCTCAGTGTGAAAATGTGCATATCAGCTGTGAGAAGCACCAGGTCATGAAAGGTGAACACCTGTGTGACAGTTAACTGGTAGCTAAGCAGCCTTAATGGTAATCTGGTGTCAAAGCAGCAGAGAAACTGTCTGATCTAACACGGCACTGGATTTCTTGCTTCTTCTTTTCTTCCCCCCCGACTTTGCTCCTTAAAGCTTTCACTTACATCTCCTTGTCTCCGTTTCTGAACTTCTAACCGAGTGAAACAGTATCATGCATCTCATTTCACATGACACTCCTTTGAGGACGGTGCTGTTGGAGAAGATGCTGCGACACGTCGGGGCTGGGAACAAGATGTTCTAATTGACAGCACAGCGGGGGGGTGGAGGTGGTTTGTGAAGGTGACGGTAGAGAGAAAAAAATATGCTCTTCGGGAGAAACTTCAGAGCTGTTTAACCACTTGATCTGCATTTCCATTGGTACATCCTGCGTAACTGCATTAGTGAATTTGTGAAAAATTAATCTGGCCCATGACTTTTGAGGATGGAAACCCAGAAAACATTAAAACCAAATTCAGTATTAGATGTTACTGAGCTGAGTTGGCAGATTATCTAGCTGGCTATGCGGTTGTTCTCTCTGAGCCCCACTCAAATTTAGAGCTAGATATGTAGAGATGGCAGAGATGGCTGCCGTGGATTTGTGGCAAAATCCACCATTGCTCTCAACAGTAAACAACATGTCCCTGGCAGCAGAGTGAGCAAGTGAGTGGCTGTGTCTGAGGAGGAAACATGCTAGCTGGGGAGCATGCTAAAGGTAAGGCTAGCTGAGTAGTTTTAGTAGTTAGCAGTAGGGCTAAGCTAATCTCTTGGTTCAAAGTCACACAGCTGCATGGAGGGGGGTGATTCTTGGATGTCGGTACTCAACTGTTGCTAGCTGCTAGCTGGGGAGCATGCTAAAGGTAAGGCTAGCTGAGTAGTTTTAGTAGTTAGCAGTAGGGCTAAGCTAATCTCTTGGTTCAAAGTCACACAGCTGCATGGAGGGGGGTGATTCTTGGATGTCGGTACTCAACTGTTAAGCCTTGACAACTTAAAAAAACATCGGTGAAGGAAGGTGCCCACTTGAAAAACCCCAATGATGTGCTGCATACTGCCTACTGTTGTTGGCTAGGCTAGTTAGCTGGTGTCTTCTTGTTGGTTGCTAGCTGGTAGCTAACTGCTAGCCTGCAGTTTTTCAGCTGGACTGGGCTTCTAAATGTGTTTTTGATCTTGGCACAAGGGATTGTCTCATCTTTTCCTGTGTAATAATGAGTACAACGGGGTTTTTGTTATTTGCTAATCTGCAGAGTTGACTTGATTGACAGCACTCTAACATACCACCCCTCTGCCATCCAGGTGCCTTTTTACCCGGTAAGTTACATGAACATTAGATATATGACCACGAAAACTCATTCATGACCTTCGAAGCCAGAGAAAAAAAAAATTAACTCGAGGTCACTTTAATGCCTTTCTTCTGAGCTTTTGGCTGCATCTCAAACACTGAATTCAAGCTCGGAGGAAGACTAATAGACGGTTTAGACAGGTGCATCAGTTTGATGCCGACTAGTGTTTGGGTGGCGTTTTTGCAGAGCGAGCCAGACTGATGAGCTACATGCATAGATTATGGGGTAAATGTCCTGCAGTGCCTTAAAGGAGCATTAAGAGATGCATTTAAGTGCTCTTGTAAAGCAAGCAAGTGGACCTGCAGTTAACTTTTTTTGGGGAGACTAATCAGTTAATCATGTGACGTCAAATTTAACCAAAAGTTAAATTTGACGTCACATGATTAATTGATGATTGGTCAGTTAATCTGTTCTCGTCCTGCTACTAGATGGCTATCCTGCTCAAGTCTGCAAACACCTGTCTCTCATAGTAGTTATTCACACGTTTTCAGTGTTAGTTATCAACCTGGCACATTAGGGAGTCCTCGGTTTTATCCTGTGCACCCGTTTGGTCCTTCACCCTTGTTGCTTTTTCTTCTTCTTTCCTTCTCCCCCCTCACCAGCTCATTTCATCGTCTTTGGTCTCAGCAGCGAATGAGGGAAGGAAAGTAGCTTTGCAGGAAAAAAGAAAACTCGGCAGCTTCCAAATGTTTGTCTTTTTATTCAAGTCTACCTCACCCTGCAGCTACTCCCTCAGCTCCGTGCCGTAAATACGAATGACAGCTGCCCTTTAGATTAAACTCGACCGGGTGAATTATAGTCCTCGTGGTCGTAATGAATCCCTGAATGAAGCATTTCTTAGAGGAAATTGAGCTAGGCGAACACGTTCAGCAAAAACAAATCAAATTTTGACTTAGCTAACAATTACTGATTCATTCCATTCACAGTTTGTATAAGGATCCTGTGGTAAAACGACCACCTCAATCCTTTTAGATTTAAATAAATCGCATTGTTTCCAGCTCCGAGGCCACATTTTAATCTAATGATCTCTACAGCTACAGTGCCCAATTTGTTCATTTTCAATTTGCCGGATTGTTACAATAATGCATTACTGTTCAGACGTACATTTTTTTTATTGAAATCATTACTTAAAGATTGGTACGCATCATTACGTCCCAAAGTTTTCATCTGAGACAATTAATACTTTCTTTCAACAGTCGCACTCAATTATTAAGTCTGTCTTGGAAACATATCTGTCAAAAAGAGCAGTTGAAACTTTTCAAATGTCAGTAGCCGACCTTTGACACCGACTATAAATTCCCTGTAGAGGCTTATGAAGAATTTATCACTGGGAGTTTCACTGCCAACCCCTCAAAGTGCAGCTGTCACATGAGAAAGCGGGCCCTTCCACGAAAGTATAACTAATCCCGCAAAGGGCAAATTAAATTTGGAGAATGATCACTGATCGATTGGTTTTCGTTGGTCAGGTCCTGATGCAGCAGCAGAAGAGCCGGGCGTTCTACCGTATCCAGGCAACCAGGATGATGATCGGCGCCGGCAACATCCTGAAGAAGCACGCCGCCGACCAGGCTCGCAAGGTGAGGCGCGCACACACACCACCGTATTCTCCACCATTTTCCAACTATCACAATGTATCGTACCTGACTGTGTGTGTGGTGTGTTATTATCCAGGTGGTGAGCAGCCATGAGACGCAGGCCCAGGAGGACGACCCTCACACCATCAGGATGGAGTTCGAACCACCTTTGTACCAGTGCTTTGAAAACTGCGGCTCCCTGAAACTGACTGTTGCGAGACACGGCGGAGACCCCGGAGTTACTGTCAAGGTCCGTGTGTGATGAATGCAACACATTAGAGAGTACCTGGGAGACACTCGGATTAAACGCCAGAGGAAACGAAAATCTTCCCTGGACTGAATTCACTCTGTTCCCTGGCTCTCTTCCTAGTCTTGATCTGCTCTTACTCCTTACATCTTCTCACTTCTAGATGCTTTGAGCAGCATTATTGCCTTTTCTAGCCAAATGGTTGTAAAAGCAGAGACGTGGATGACAGGGAAAAGATGAGAGAAAACACCTTCCTTGACAGAGTTTTAGATTTCGACTCAGGTAGTAACTCAAAGAAAACACGTATCCTGTTGCAAAAGGCTCATTGATCTCGGGCTTAATGCTGGTCTGATGCTCTGAATAAGAGATCTCCCTGAAGAAGGTAGTCTCCTGCACAGAGCCTCTGTTAGAGGAATGATATCTGATCTCATCTGCTGACTATCACTGCGAGGGATTTGCGAGGCTGTCTCCTCGATTCTCCTCCTCGTATACAAATGAAGCCGTGGTGCAGGATCAGTGTGTTGTCTGTGGAGGTATGCTGAGGGCATGGCCTCAGTCTGCTGTCTGCTGAAGGCTGATTTAGTTAAGTGAAGTGGCCTGTTTAGCCCACACACAGGCTCTCCAGATAGAGCAGCGCTTTGAAGGCAAAAGGAATATCATTTCCACCGAACGGAATATGAAAGAGATTACTTGAGACTACTTGTAGTTGATGGCTTACTTAAAGTAACAAACCCAGAAGGCTCTCTGTTAGCCTTTATGCATTTGAAAGAGATCTGCAAAGTACTTTATTTTATTTTATTTACTTTTAACAATGGGCAGCCATCACCCAAAGGCTAATAGATCTTAACCTGGATTGAAGGATTCACTTAATTATTTCTGTGCCATTTTTGGACATTGGGGGAAAGCGTTACAAACTACTGAGAGAAAGACCTAGCTCTTTAGCTGCCAAATTGTCAGCTATGTTTGATAGATGCAGTAGTTTGCTGATGTCGTGTGTTTGGTGTTTGGTGCTGCCTGTTGATAAGAGCGGTGAAAGCAAACCAAACGATTTTGCATTGCAAAAAGTGCTTAAATACATTTCTGACCTGCTCAGAGTCAGATGACAAAATCACAGTGGGTTTGTCACGATTTAGCAGCAGCTTTCATGCATGAATAATAAGCCTTTACACTAGCAAACCCAAATATTTTCTTTTCAGTGAATCCACCAGCAGTTAAAGTAACAGAATGGGTAAAAGGAGAGAAGTGCACAAGCCTCGAGACGGGATGCAGACCCACTTCTTTGCTGGAAAATGAATGAGCCAACATTTCCCCCTGAGCAGTTTTTATATTTATTATTAAATTGTTCCTTTTTCTTTCTTTTTTTTTCTTATTTCTTATTTTGCACTAATGGCTTTTTTTCTAAAACAGTTGTGTGTAATCAAAGGGGAATTATTTGTTTTTTTTATACTGTTAAGTTGTTTTATATTGTAATTAGTTAACACAAACAGGTTTATTTGCCTAAAATATTTACCAAAATTCCCAGTATCGCCCAGTCCATACAGTGCAGCCCATACAGTGCCCCTCCCCCACTAACAGAGTGTCTGCAGCTGGAAGCTGTTTATTTTGTAGCATAAGAGCGTTGAATATTATTTGAGTTCAATAAATGTTTATGTTTTCTGTTAAATTGAGGCTCATTGTTTAATTTTTATGTAAAAAAACTAAGTATCGGCCCTTAAAAATCCATATCGGTCGATCTCATTAGGAAATTTTGCAGCAGAATCTCATTAACCTGAACCTAAAATCATAAAGAACCCAAACGTCAGCCTCAGCCAAGAACTGATGAACTGGCAGGATGCAGTATTTAAGAAAAAGTTTTTTTTATAACATATAGATACTGCTTTTTCATTCAACATCTCAAATATTACCAATCCTCCTGTGCAGTTTCAACAATATTAACGAGCTGAATGGATGAGTCAAGACACTCGCCACAGAAACACCACTACAACACGCTTTGCTTACTAACACTGTATTGAATTATTTCCATGTATTTCTGAGCACAGATTCTGATCGCTGTTATCAGATTGTAAGTAATGAAGGTGGGTTTTGTTTGTAACTGTATTAGAAAGAATGAGGTTAATTAACCGGCAGATAGAAAAAGGACGGAGACAACGGACAGGATACAGGCAAAGTTTTGTTGTGCTGTCTTTAAAGTCTTCATCATCAGTCTATATCTGTCCGGAGGGCTTGGTTTAATGAAGATGTTTTTCTTGTTCTCTCTCACCCCCCGTCTCCGTCTCTATTTCCTCTTCTTTTGTGTTTATCTACCCTGTCTCATATCTGCCTGCTTCTGTTTTCATCTTTGACGGCTCTCTCTTTCTCCCTTCATCTCATGCCGTGTCCCCCCGTCTCTCCCTCAGGTGGATTATCGCACAGAGGATGGGACGGCCAACGCAGGTTCAGATTATGAGTTTGCGGAGGGAACGCTGGTGTTTAAGCCTGGAGAGACCCTCAAAGGTAGAAATTACAGTGACGGCAATATTTCATGACATATTTTCAAAAAACATGTCACTGGGACTGATGCTCAAATAGCAGAGGTCATCGGCGGCGCGGCGGGCAGATTTTCCTTTTACTGGCCTCAACAAAAATCTATTGGATTTACTCCCCATCGAGGGAGTCGCTGAGGATCATTGAGCTTTAAATTTAATTCTCTCCCCAGAGATCACAGTCGGTGTGATTGATGACGACATCTTTGAAGAGGACGAGTATTTCTACGTCCACCTCAGTAACCCTCGTGTGGTGGGCTATCCAGAGATCGGCACCGCCCCTCTGGATGGCAGCGTCACCCCGAAAGCGGTGCTGGGTGACAACCACACCGCCACAGTGACCATCTACGATGACGATCACGCAGGTAACAAGCGTGTGCCAGGACCTGTCCAGCTTCTCTGCTTTTCTGGTGGAGGGTGATGAAACTGTTTTGGACATATTTTGGGGGTATTTGTCCTTCTTCCAAAAGCCTTTTTAGCTAGTTTAGCTTTTTGAACTATGTGTTGCTTTACATAAGTCAACATTTCAAACCTTCATGTTGCTGAATTACTAAAGAGGAAGCTAACAACCTATGCTAACCAGCCCCTTAACCCTTTAATACCTGAACATCCGCCTGTGCGTGAAAAAAAGCTTGCAGTATTTCAATTAAAGCATGGCTGAACAATGGGAAGTTGCACTTTCTGGGTAAAAAAGCTGCCAATTTGGTAATGATGATGCACCACTGCTGTTGGCTGCAGTTTGGGGAGCAATACAAGAATGGGGAGCCCCAGGAAGAGAGAGTTGTTTTGAGGAATTTCTTGGTAAAAACCAACTTAGTTATACACATGAGATGTCACAAAGGTCTTCCGGACAAAACCACAACTTCCCAGTGCTCAACCACACTTTGAATATTGTCAATAGAGCAAACCACTGTGACTTACGGTAATTCAAATACTGCATGCTTTAATGGATCAACAACGATACGTTCAGGCTTTAAAGGATTAAATGAAAGTAAATGATAAAAGGTCCGTGAAGACCTGGTCATCCAGGCCTAATACAAAGGCAGAGACTGGTGAGGAGTTTAGGTTTTTATTTGGAACATCTTTGGATGGAATAAAAGTTTGGATGAACCTGGGTGGTATCTTCTTAGTCACCACTACTGGTTCTCTAACAGTCCGTCAAATTAAATGGTCCTTTTCCACCTTGCTTTACAATATGTATTTACCCATTCACACGGATGGAACAGGCAACCCTACGTTTAGTGGATGACCTGCCTCACCACTTGAGCCACAGCAGGCCAAAAATGGAAGCTGGTTGGGCTAGCAACTTAAAGCAGATGTTGAAGCCCTGTTAAGCGATATTTCTCAAACATTAAGTTTGGTTAGGTTTGGTCGCCCTCAAATCAAATTCTATTTTTGAATGAATTGGTTTGGTGTATGGCTGTCTGTCTCTGTGTGTTAGCCCTGAGATAGGCTGGCGACCTGCAGCTACAGTTGATGAATGAATGAATGGTTTGGTGCAGCATGTACTCCCAGGGCACACAAGAAAGGGTATAATAAGAAGGTGTTAACAGCTCCAGTCCCTCTGTGTTGCCTCTCCTTCATTTGCAGACTTTAATAACATCCGAAGAGGATGAAAGTGCTGGAAAAAGAGTGAAGAGTGGTTATTTGCCTAATGCTTATGATCTTTTATCAAGAGAGAGTGGGTGGTAATCTATTATCCTCTCACTATATGGCATATACTGTACACTTTAGAGACTAAGCCTGTGAGTGAGAGCGTAGATGTTTATCAACCTTGTCTTACACGTCTTTTTTACCGTTTCTACCCTCTGAATTACTCTTTTCTTTCTTCCTTTCTCAGGTATCTTCACCTTTGAGAGTGCCAGCCAGAGGGTGAGCGAGAGCGTGGGCGTGATGGAGGTGAAGGTCCTCAGGACGTCGGGGGCTCGAGGCCTCGTGGCCGTCCCCTATCGAACCCTGGATGGCACCGCTAGAGGGGGGGAGGACTACGAACTGGCGGCCGGGAAGCTGGAGTTTCAGAATGATGAGACCATGTGAGTACAATCCGTCATCACGGGATGTCTGAAAGCCTCCTCTGAACAATAAAGTATATTCCTTACTTCTGAGGGGTTTTGTTGGAGCATGCGGTTCCAGACACATTTTTTGATCAACAATGAAACATTCCTCTGTCTCTATTACCTTTCTCTGTGTGACCGACTTCTATTCAGAATCCAGTGTGTGGGTTAACTGAGTGCCTCCCAGTATCAATAGCTCTATTAGGTAGATAACAGTGTAATGATGCCACTTTTCAAGGTAAGGCGCCCTGCAGTAAACGCCAGCACACGCTCGTGTGCGCACCTACGCACACTCACAGAAAAATTGCTCGAGCGTCCTTGGCCACATGCATTTTTAATATGCTGATGTTAGCGGAGTTAAATTGACCAGTGCATAAAGCGTTTGGGAATGCAGTTTCCTCAGCGCCTTCTGGGGCCTATAAAGCAAGCACTCTGTGTTTGTGTCTATGTGTGTGTGAAAGTGTGTGTCGAGTTTTGCATATCTGTTTGCGTGAGGAGCAGTTTGACTTCTAGATGGAAGAGTGAGGTAATCTGTGAGTGAGACAGTGAGATCATTTTGGCTGTTTCCCACTTCTAAAAGTGCAAATTGATTGATGAGGTCGTGCGTTAGGTTAGAAATTAGAGGTTGTGTCGTGACATGGGGATAGTAAATGTATTCTCAAGGTGTTATATAAAAAGAGAAATGTGTGTTGGCTTGTGTATCATCAGTGGAGGTGAGATTGCATAATGCACGATATCACATTAGCTGTTGTTGGTGTACTTACGACAAAAGGGATCAAAAAGTAAAGAGATCACCCACAAAGTTTAAATAGATTGCGGGTTTTGATTAGGATTCAAACCAGTACTCAAACCTAAAAATATCTGGGTGGAAATAATTTGTTTTTCACGTGAGATTGATCAACACATTTGAAAGACCAGCGGACGGTGTAGTAGGGTTAAGGCTAGGGTTAGGGTTAGGGTTTGGGGTTAGGGTTAGGGTTTGGGGTTAGGGTTAGGATTTGGGTTAAGGTTAGGGTTAGGGTTTGGGGTTAGGGTTTGGGTTTGGGGGTTAGGGTTAAACAGTGATGCATGCGTGTTGAGTGACCTTAGCACAACTTTTAAACCTGGACATATTGGATGATAATGCTGATGCACTTGAAGATGACTTATGTCCTCCTGTGAGCCATAGACTTTCCTTTTAGCATCACCAAAACTGTAAATAAAGGGACTGTGTGGAAGTGCAGTTAATCATTGATCATTAATGTGTCTTAGATGAAAAAGGAGATACTGTCTAGGCCTTTTCCTAATTCTTTGTGACAGGAATGTGGTTTAGTTATTGTCTATTCTTAGCTATGGGAAGCTAGCCAATCACATGACCATGTCCATCTTTGTGAACAGTATAAGAGACAAAGGCTTTTCTGTTGTATCTTTGAGATCCACCCTTTCTCCTATTGCAATTACAATATACTCAAATACTTTCAGTATTTGTGTGATTATTATTCGTCCCCAGTGCTATGTTGCCGAGACAATTTCCACCACAATCAACAGCTAGCACCATGCTATTTGAATTTATTGCTGTTCATGAATACAGCAATCAATCTGCTCACCTGCCTCCTCAAACGGTGCTCCGATCCTGTCGGCATTTTGTCATTATTTTCAGTTATTTCAAAGCATTGCTGTGCACAGTGACAACCTCATGGAGCTGCTAGCATGACTGAGGGCTCTGTGAGGATATTTTAATAATTGCATCAGTGTGTCTTGCATAAACTAGATATTCTCCGCGGTGAGTTCATCACTTTCTAGGCTTGATATCAGGTGAGCGCTTAGAGTCTACTTCTCCTTTTGTGAGTGGAGCCCTTCAGCTGCAGAGGACGGGTGGAAATTGATGGTTTGGATCAGATGCCAAAGGAAACAAGCTGAGAGGCTTTAAAGTCGTTGCTTTGGAAAAGTTGGGGGAAGCGGATTGACAGCCAAGGAACGGACGGGACGGATCGATAATCCGATGTTTCCCTGTAAAGGAGAGTGTGAGCAGACAGAGGGAGGAATCCCACCGCGGCACGTTGATCTTTCCCACTTGTTGTCTCTCACTCCGCTCCTTCTCTTTAATTCCACATCCATCGTCTCTTGGTTCTCTCCTCCATTCAGTGTTACTATGTCAGTCCATCCCGTCCGACCGGCGGCTGACTTCAGCTTTAAGGTGGCTTAGAACCCATGAGCTCCTTTACTCTGCTTTATTTATCCCTTTTCTGTTCCTACTCCATCTAATGTGAACCTGCGTTAATCCGCTGCACTTGTTTGCACTTGATTACATTTCTGCTGTCCGTCAACCTTGGATCAGCTCTGTATTCTTTCTCCTCTCTCCCACACCTCCCACACCTTTCTGTCTGGTATATTTTTAGATGTTTCTCTCCTCCCTCCCCTCGTTCCCTTCCCTTATTTTTCATCACCTTCTCCTCCACCCTCACCTTCCTGTCATCTCATGCCTCTCCACCCTCCCTTATCACCTTCGACTCCTCCTCATTTGCATGTTTCTCCCCTCTGCCTTTCACCTTTGCCTATTGACGCCGTCAGACGTTTGCTCTCACTCTACCTGCCACCTTTCTCTTCTCCTTCCTCCCGTATTTCACCCCATCCTTCTCCGTCTAAACCTGAGAAAATAAGGGACTTATTGCCGAGGCAGTTTAGTTGATTCACAACCCAGACATAACTCAGCGTCCGCGCCTCCCTCCACTCCCTTTTGTTCCTCCTACAGTATGCCTTCCTTCAGTCTGTGTAATAGTTTTGTTTACCCCCTTTGTCTGCTTCCTGCGTCTAAGCAACCCCATATTAATCTGTCAACTGTCTTCGTCCGCCGCTGTCTGCAGGAACGAGCTTCGGTAAAAGTGCTAAAAGCAGAGAGATGGGCCGAGGGAAAGTTGAAGAAGAAGGGCTAATCTAAAAGGCGCTGGAGCCGAACTGCCAATAGGAGATGGAAAGTAAATGAAGGATGTAGTGAAGGAAAAAGGAAGGGCTCCGCTCCAGGTCAAATTCATGCTCTTAATTATAAAAACTAATGCAATGCTACATTGCTTCTCATTCATTTTAGCTGTCGACTCCCTAGAGCTCTTGAGGATCCGCTCGCTCAACGCCGGCGGATCGGCGCGTTTAACCTTCACCAGGCAGAAGGTGGAAGGTGAAAAAACAACTTCACTGCAGTGTTTGTAGCTCACTACAAATACTCACCACCACGCTGTATTGATCCATGAGCTTAGATGTTATGTTATTGTTATTTATTTGGTATTTTGGGGGGTTTCAGTTGTCTTTAACCTACTGAGACCCTGTGTCCTCATATGGGGACATTAAGTTTTAGATTTTATTTCAGCATATTCGGCTTAATTTAAACCGGTTGTCCTCGTTAGTGGACACTTTACTCTGCCATCTAGTGGTAGCAAAGGGTTAATACACTAGTCGGTAAAAACATGACAAAAGTGGACGAGGAACAATATTTATTTATGCTAATTAACATTTTTAGTTTGATATGACTCACAAATTTAACTAATTTTATCAATAGCAACGAGCTGTTTTATTTTGCTCTGCCATGTTCACGTATTAAAATATTCAGTTTTATATTATTTGCATTTATTATAATATAAATAATGAAATAATCCCAGTGTCCACATATGAGGACATTGTTTTTTTGTTTTTTTTTTCAAAAAGTACAACTTCCTGTTGAAAGACGATGCTTAGTTTTTATACGTCTTAGGTCCTACTGATCCCAAATACCTTGGAGAAATTAAACATGAACGCCAAACAAAAGCTTGTGAATTATAAAAGTCCTGATTATCTGCATTTTACCCAGTTTCCCTGCATTTACTGCTACATTTCACCATTGTTTTTGTCACTGGTGGGTGGGTGTTAGCAGTTAGCAGTTCAACAATATCCATAAGTTTTACCAGTTTTGACCTAATAAATAGTGAATTGGCGTATTCTAGATAGTCAACCTTATGAATTATTCTCATTGCTTGTTTTTGTACGATGTTTAGTGAAAAATAAAGAAATTGTTGAACATTTTCAGATGAGATGAAGATGAAAAATGAGACGGACCTTCTGTGTCTGTGTGTGTTGTGTGTTGGGTGTGTGTCTGTGTCTGTGTGTGTCTGTGTGTGTTGTGTGTTGTGTGTGTGTGTTCGTGTTCGTGCCCTCTCTGTCTTTGCTTTCGTCACGTCTGCTTCTCTTCTCGTGCTCTGGCTCACTGAGCTGAGCAGCCAATCCCAGTGACATCTCTCTTCACCCACAGAGTCTGTCACCGGTTCAGCTCGCTCAATCAGGCGAGAAGTCACAGGCAGGGATCCGACCGGGGCCGAAGAGCCGGACGCAGGCCAAAAAAAAAAAACAAGAGCCGCAGCACATGCTCACGGACTAACGTGACATTGTCGATGCCCCAGCTAAAACAAAAGAGTGAAACCGTGTGCAATTGAGCAGTCGAGGAGAGTTCGACTGCGGTACTGTACAATTTATTCAGTGTCGTATGCATGTTTAAAGCATCGTGGATCTATATTTAATCACTATCTGGACTCGGATTATGCACAGCAGGAATGAATTAATCTCTGTTCAGCCAATTAGTGCTTCTTTTATTTATCCCTCAGTTGTTCCCCAGTGGATCCCAGACTCTTTCAGGTTTCTCTCTGCTGCTTTGTATCTACCGTCTCTCTTCCTTTCTTGTTCTAATCAGAGGGTGTGCGTGTGTGTGTGTGGAGGAAAAACAGGGGGAAAAAGCCAACTGTGTGTGTGTGTGTGTGTGTTTGTGT
Organism: Mugil cephalus; assembly: GCF_022458985.1. Classification (NCBI taxonomy): domain Eukaryota; kingdom Metazoa; phylum Chordata; class Actinopteri; order Mugiliformes; family Mugilidae; genus Mugil; species Mugil cephalus. The sequence goes on from NC_061770.1 coordinate 39,927,634, forward strand.
GTGTGTCTGATAGAGAGCAGCGGGGTCCGTTTATTCTTAGCCTTCCTCTGACCTGCAACTCAGCACAGAGTCGCAGCCAAGACCCAGACGACCGTGTGCGTGTATACGAGGGAATGTGTGTGTGTTTGTCACTATGTGTGTGTGTGTGTGTGTGTGTGTGTGTGTGGTCCTCTCCCCTGGCTGCTCATTATAAATTTGAAACAGGTGTCGCCACCAAACTGTGCCAACGCCTGTTCAATTACCGCCTCGCTCTCAGAGTCTATGAGCGGAGTATCTCCGACATTGTTGAAAGAATTTATGGGCGGGCACAAAGCTTTGTATTTAACCTTTATTTGTACATTAGTGATACGTTGGATGTATCGAACAACCACTCACGAAGCCCCTGGGTTGCTGTTGCTACGCCTGTTTAGCTTTACACTCAAAGAGTTTGTGGAAATAACAGCGGTTCTTTAGCATTCAACGTTTTTATAGTAGTTTTGGGGACAGGAAGTTCTTTATTTTAAATGTAGGTTTCTTATTTTTTTTTATATTGTAGGTATAGCCACCTAGCTGACTCATAATTTGGTGGTGTTGACCTTAAGTGATGAAATCTATCCCATTTATGTTGGATAATAACTGTAATACAAAATGCTTGGCATCCAAATGGTAGCACTGGGTACAAGTCGTGATAAGGAAACTCAACAGTCCAGGACCAGAAGCAACCTAGGTTAGTAGTTAGACATATTTTAAAAGCACAGAGATATATTCTAGTATAGCTACTTTCCATTCAGTGGTTTAATTTGCTTCTTTGGCTTCTGAAAAAGCCAGGTTTTGGAGCTTATGGGAGTTCATCTGAACTAGTGATGCTCGATACCACCGATTTCCTTTCCGATCCGATACTGACTCAAATTCAGGCTGGTGTTGGCGATACCGATCCAATACCGATACTTTGTGTGAATACGTCCTAATGTGTCTGGTGAACCTAAAAAATAAGAAAAAGTAGTGCATTTCAAATCATCAGAAGTTGTTAGCCCATCCCTAAACTTTACCTATTGGCTTGTATATGGAATTAAAGACTAAAATATCCCTTCAAACTAACAAACCAAGCAGAAAAATCCACAGCGTGGCATTTCTTCCAAAGCAACTAAGGGTCTAACTCATGCAAGTCCACTCAAACGCTCCCTGGAGTGCAGCAGTCAGATTTAGCCTCTCCACAATATTGAGCTGTGTGTCCTGTAGTCCCAGCATCCTGCCATGTAGTATTACGTGTTAATGAGCCCCGAACACAACTTCTCAGCGTTTTTGACAAAGCTGTCAGAGGAGCTGTGATCATGCGTTCGCTGCCGGTGAAGGAGAAGTCATCTAGCGAGTCTGGAACGACACGTCCTCCCGTTGGCGAGACGTTTCTTGGAATTCGGAGAGCCGGAGGAAATATGCAGGAAAGTGAGACCGCGAGCCCGTGGGTGTTGGTGCGCGGTGCTTGTAAAAGTGTTTGATATTTGCAACCTGTTTCTCCGTCTGTCACCGATGTAGGGTGACTAACCCAAAGCTGTTCCCAAAATAAAACCCCCTTTGAACTCCAAATCCCCCGGGAGCTGTGTGCTGTCTGCGTGCTGCGAGTGCACCAGAGCGTTTGTGTGCAAATATAATGTAATGCCAATGCATCCATGTTTGTGTGTGTGTGTTTTAGCTTGAATGCTGCTGCAAGTGCATCTTACCCCTGCACGTGCATTCCCTTACATTAGACCTTTCCTTCTTTTAGCATCCTACTTAATGCACTGTTTCATCATCATATTTAGATTAAGACAGTAGCTTTGATTTAAGGCCAAGCAGACACCAGAACTGAAATAAAAACACCTAAATGCTGTGCATCATAAGTTAATCTCACAATTATACATTCATACAGTAACAAAGACACGTTTCACATGTTCATTACTTGGACTCCTGCCTACTGCTTTATGTGAATTTCACACGTGGAATCTGCCAAGCAGCGTGTCACAAACGCAGCATGAGCCCTCGCCGGTTAGCACGCGCGCCGCTTCCTGCTAGGCATGTTTATGCACCCGAGTCTGAATAAGGAAATATCTTCTCTGAAGTGGTTCAGCCACGGGTTATAAACAGCCTCTGGTGAAAATATCTTTGCAATTCTGGTGGCATATTGTGGACTGTCAGAGATGAATGGAGGAATTGTGACAACACAAAAGATATGCTGCATTACGCTGCTAATGTACATTATACTTTTGACATGAAAGGCAAATGATATAGGAAAGAAGATGCTTGATTTCTTCCTGGCTAAGGTTAGTTAGTGTGGTTTTATAGTTGGGATAAAACATCGGAATCAGAAAAGTATCTTGAGTCTCTGCAGGGAAAATGTTTTGTAACAGCTGGTCAAGACTATGGCAGGAATTGCAATGGATGTCCGCAGAATGGAGGGACCCCCCGTGATGTTTAATGAGGTGCCTGTGTGGAGGGTGGGAGGCATTAATGACAACGCCCTGGCCTCCACGACCGCAAGTAGTCCAACCCGAGGTCTGAGCCACCCTCTCATTACGTCAGCGCTTTGTCTTTATTTTACCTGACAAATCAACATTGTTGTTTTACGGAGTCACTTACTCAAATTTCTCCAGTCCTAATATTTTCTTGTAAAGAGGATAACGTCTTTTACTTTTTTTTTCTTGATTAGCTCCAAAGGAATTCACTAATATTTTAATTTAGTTAATAGTAACAGACCAGATTTCCTCCATGATCCATAATAATCTGTTTAAATTAAAGATTCTTTGCCATCTACACTGATTTATTTAACATAAAACATTGTGTGTCTACGTTTTTCCCCAGTTTGATTATATCCGTCTCATTCCTACAGGTTTACAGTGTAAATCAGACATTTATATATATGAGGACCGTGCACACAAATACTTAAAGTTTCATGTAACTGTGCGTGCTGTGCATGTTAGTTATTATTCCGCCGGTTACACCACATCCTCTCGTGTCCACCAGCCCCACGTCCTTCCAGGTTCAAATAACAGCCCGCTAATGGACAGATAAACATTCTCCAACCAACCAACCCCACCCTCTCTTCCTCTCCCCTCCACCCACCACCCCCCCTCCATCTCTTTCTCTCAGCTGAAGAAAATTCCTCCTTCACCGAAAGCATGACAGCTTTTTCCTTTTCTCTCCTTCTCCCCCGTTTGTTGCCTTAGCAACTTTTGATCCCTCCCATTGTACGCGCGCAACAAAGCCCAGATGACAGAAAAACAGAGAGATAAGGAATAAAAGGGAGAAATGATGAGAAAGGGGAGCCGCCTTGTTGTGTTTTTTTTTTTTAATTCAGCGCTTCCTCTAATGATTGTTTTTTCCGCATCTAAAAGTTTAAATACTGAGAACGCCGTGATCACGTCCGTCGTTTTCTCTTCCTCGTTCTCTTCCCCGTGAGTGTGTCTTTCGCGAGCGAGATGCACGTCCATTATTTTTGCCCTTTAATTAGTTAAAGAAAACACAAATTGGCCAAGTGGATTACGAAGATTAAAGAGCAAATCACATTTCGGTGTAGTCATGGTCCGCCTGACGGGGAGAAAAGGCCGGGGACGGGGGGAGATAAAGACGGGCTGAACGGCACAGAGTCACAGAGCAAAAATAAAAACGGTGAAGAGGATAAAAAAAAGGCGCTTTTATCCTCCCCATCCTCCTAGTTTCCTTTTAGCTCTCTCATTTTCTCCCGCCTGTATCCTCCTCTTTCTCCTCATCTCCTCTAATGTCAGAGCAGTCAAAGTTAAGTAGCTTAAGTCAACATCTTTAACAGCTTTTGAACTTTTTTCCACACAGCCGGGATCTGGTGGAGCTGCTGTGTGTCGCCGTGCGTTATAGTTTCCGCCTTCTGTTCTTTGCCAGCTTGCGCACACATAACATACACAGCTACCCCCCCGGCTTCCTCCTGACACGTTTATAACCCCTTTTTAATCCTCCTCGTCCTCCCTCTCGGTGCCTTTCCTCTTGCAGTCTCGCTGTCGTTAAACCTATCGATCCGCGGGTCCGAGAGCCGACGCCCCGGCGGTTAAAGGTGCAGATCTCACCGTAGCGCTTCAGACGGGTATTTTGTAAGTTGAGTTGCAGCTTTGAAACACTAACTGTGTGTGTGCCTGTCTCCCTCTTCCCCTCCGCGCATCTGCTTCTTTGTTGTACACTCCTGCCGTTTAGCTTCCCTGTCACTCCCCGTCTCTCTGTTCTTCATCCCGCTTCCCCTGTGGTTGTTGTTTTTTTTTTTTTTTTTTTCTTAAATCATTTTCTCTGCCAAGTATGCGCACGCTCACACGAACACACCCTGCGGTCAGGGTTGTGCGCCCACACACACACTGACTATTGCCAAACGAACCCCCTGTGATCAAACCCTCCCCCCCTGTGGACTGCACACACCCTGCAATCACGGTTCGGAGACCCACCAGGAGGTGCCCCCCCTCCCTCGCTACCTCTCTACACCCGTCTGCCTGGAGGCCCCCGCCCTGCCGGGAGGAGACCACATTAAAGGCCTCGGTGATGGGTTCGCTGACCAACAAGGCCAGCACGTAACCTCCAGGGTTGGTTCAGCTGCGGTGCCACTTTATTTATTTAGTCTGGCAGCGTGTTTTCTTTAGACGCGTCTTCAACAGGCTGGATTTATTGCTGCGTGTTTGCTCAGATCTGACCGTGTGACTGGGAATTCTTAATTCAAATTCTTAATGCCACACCAGGATCATTCCTGCTTTTATGTCTCCATGTCACTGGGTTTCCCGTAAACCCACGACCGCAGCATCCTCTGTGTGTGTTAGGTTTCTTTTTTTTTCTTCTTTTTTTTTTAAATTAGATCTACTCAACCATCTTCCATCCAAAGCGAGTTCTTCCTCCTTTCGTCCGCCTCAGAGCGACGCGGGCGAGTGCAGTGACACAAATTAAGTGAAATAACTAAAAGCTGCGAATCCGCTGGTATTTAATTTGCAGCACATTCGAGGCTAATCATCTCAGATCCTGCAATGCTTAATAATTTAGCGTTGAGTTTGCGAATCTGTGTGGCCTTCGAGTACCTCCGTCGTGCATCAGTCTTTTTCTTTGCTTCGGTCGTCTCGCTGATACGCTGCAGGCGTAACCTCGTGTTGACCACCGGTTTGTCCTGTGATTGGGGATTGTTGTGTTAATTTAAAGTGGCAGCCTCAGAGTATAAGACTGTCCTGTATGGATGGGAGAACCGAATTTACCAAAAGCAAGCTGATTGCAAAAAGGCTGTGGCAGTAGTCAAGTAATCATGTGATAAGGAGCATGGATAACAGTATTTATCCTTTAGTTTAAAGAAAGAGGGAGTTTAAAGGACATAATCTTCTTCATGCATTCACTTAAACTAGACATACACATTCTTTTCTTCCACGGTGCTCTTATGTCACATGTGGATTGCATTGCAGAGAAGAAAGTTGAACAAATACGCATTACTTCACGCTGGCTGTCATACCTGGACATCCTCAAAGCTACAATCATTAAGCGACAATCACACATGTTTGTTTCCATGGTTTTGGTGACATATTAAGAGCTAACTGAGCTAGTTGACCTCTGAGTCATCTACTCACTTCTGTTCATTTTGTGAGAAAAACTGCTGCTTATTGAAATTTAATGTTTTCACAATTTTACTCTATAGTAAAATATACACACAAGATGTACACTTTATTAGGTACACCTTGCTAGTAAAAGGTTGGACCCTCTTTTGTCTTCAGAACTGCCTTAATTCTTGGTGTCATACTTTCAACAAGGTGTTGGAAACATTCCTCAGAGGTTTTGGTCCATATTGACATGATGCAGATTTGTCGGCTGCACATCTGTGAAATATCTCCTACACCATTACACCACCACCAGCCTGAACCATTGATACAAGGCAGGATGGATCCATGCTTTCAGGTTGTTTACACCAAATTCTGACCCTGACATCTGAATGTCACAGCTGAAATCGAGACTCGTCAGATCAGGCAACGTTTTATTTCAATCTTCCATTGTCCTATTTGACCTGGTGTGGTCTTCTGCTGCTGTAGCAAGGTTGGACGTGTTGTGTGTTCATAGATGATATTCTGCATTCCTTGGTTGTAACCAGTGGTTGTTTGAGTTACTGTTGCCTTTCTATCATCTCCAACCAGTCTGCTCATTCTCCTCTGACCTCTCACATCAACAAAGGCATTTTTGTCACACAACTGCTGCTCACTGGATATTTTCTCTCTTACAGACCAGTAAATCAGCAGTTTCTGAAATACTCAGACCAGCCTGTCTGGCACAACAACCATACCACGTTTAAAATACCCTTTCTTTCCCGTTCTGATGCTCGGTTTGAACTTCATCAAGTTGTCTTGATCTCCTCTACGTGTCTAAATGCATTGAATTGCAGCCATGTGATTGACTGATTGGATGTTCATGTTAACAAGTAATTGGACAGGTGTACCTAATAAAGCGGCCAGTGCTTCCCAGCAGACAGCTAATGAGTTTGCAAGCTCTTTGCTAACTGTCCACCACCTCCGTTGTTAGCTTGTTTGCTTATCAGACAGTTTACGTAACACCCTCCGCCATCCTGTCTCATTTTGTAATCTCGTGAAGCAGTTTCAATTTCAGGCAACACACGCGCGGGAGGTCTAATAATTGCTTATCAGCTGCGATAGCTTCATAGCTAATTTTGAAATCAGCCCTGGCAAGCGTGATTCTGCACATCTCTGCAGTTTCTTTGACCTTTCTACTGCTGGCGAGTTTCAGGCCCCGCGGAACAAGATCACTTTTAAGATTTCCAGTGTCATCTCTGAAATAAATATCAGTCTAGCAGAAGTAATAGCTTCGTAATCTATAATAATCAATGAAACCTGTGACCTGCTCGGGGTCTCGGTCCGGAGCTTGAGAAACTCCACTCTGACATGATGAATGCACGCTGTTGTGGAAGAGTGATGAGGCAGTTCCTGACTGCGCTACTACCTCGGGGTAATCTGGTATGATACACACACACACACACACACACACACACACACACAGAGACACACACACACACACAGTGATGTCAGAGCGATTAAATCACTAATAGCTTGTGGAGGAGACGATGTGACTCCCACAAGCTCTCCATCTGAACTCACATCTCCCTCTCAGCCCTCCGCCACACTCCTTCTCTCTATCTGCCTTCATTTAACTCATTGTCTATTTCGTCTCGCCGTCCCCTATCAGCCGCCCTTCTTCCTTAGTTTTCCTCCCTCCTTATATTTTGCCCCGATCTGCCCTTCTTCTTTTTTTACTCAGCGTCCGCGCATCCATCACTCATCCTTCCCCCTTTATTAATCTCTCCGTTTCTTCTCGCCCTCCACCTCTGCTCGATCCGTCTTCCCTCCCCGTCGCCTCTTCACTTCACTTCCTCCCATCAGAGATCCCGTCTCTGTCTCCCTCTTCATTTTTACGGGAAGATAAATCATCCTTTCCCCCCGTTTTATTGTTCATCCATCCGTCGCCCCTCACCTCTTCCACGTCCTCCTTTGCCGCGTCACTACTTCCTCCGCCGCCGTCTCTATATGCAAATGGAAAACGAAGGTCCGCCAAAGCCAAGCTGAAGAAAGTTTGGCTTTTATAAGGTCGGCGTAGGGCAGATTTATACGCACATTATATTCACACAGACAGTGCACACATGCACTCTGGCTCCCTTTATAAGCGTTTGTTGGTGTATGACATAGCTCGTGATTATCGATTTCTTCAGTGTGCTGTAAATGTATTCCAAGTAAAGCTTAGTGTGGGGACGCCTCTCTGTTTGTTAGTGGTCAGTAAATGCTAATAACGAGAAGAGACGTGTACGCGGAGGACAGAAACAAGCGGATGCATTTGAAAGCGGCCCGCGTCGAGCTCTTGTGAATGCACAGTTCAGCTAAGTGCCCAGTGAATGAGACACATTTGAACAAATACTCCAGAGGCAGTGAAAAGGGGTGATTTAGAAAAGCACTAAAAGATAAAGCAGAGACGAGGAACCTGCGTTGAATGCGCGCCGCTCGCAACTGCACTTATGAATATGAAAATAGGTCAAATGGCCGTGTGTAATTTGACAGGTGTTGCCTTTAATGCACCAGAGCGTGTTTCAGCTTATTCTTTTGTGTGTTTTCTTTTTTCTTTTTTTTTTTTTTGCGGGCAGCACCTCTACTGTATCGGTTCATTTATCTTTGTGCTGTTTCCTTCGGCTGTGGCGATGCTCTGACAAATACGTCTGCAACCTCTGAGCTAGTAGCTATGAAACGCACTGTAGCTGAGCCATTAGCAAATTAAAGAGCCACACACAAGAGAAATAAACAGGGGAACGAAACACACTCAGAAATGGATTTTTTTTTTATTAGGTGGAGACACATGATTCCAAATATTCCTCAGTGAATCACAATACTGTATGTTAATGTCGCCATGTCCATCATTTTCAACAACTAAGGTGTATTTATAGTTGACTGCACTGTCCTTGAATTCTCTCATAAGTTTATGAGAGCAGTTTTGAAACTAACCCTAACCCTCCCTAAACATAACACTCCCTAACCCTAAGGCCCAATTCCAGTTCTCATCCTAACCCTCAAGCTCCACACTAATCTGAACTGGCCCTCAAAACCAAGTGTTGAGGGTTATTTTGTCACTTAGAAATGGGACACCCCTTAAATACAGATACATCTTCAGGCAGAATAACGTGAAAGCTGCGTCCAGTCTGTCAACTCCAAAAAAGACGAAGAAGAAGAACGGGACCCTGAAATGAAACAAGGACAATATTAACGTTAGTTTGTTATTGTTTACATATAACGTTAAGCCACAAACGCAGCTATCACTAACGGGTCCATCAGATCCCTAAATAATACTGTAGTAGCCCATCAGTTAGTTATAGGATGATGCTCATACAAATAATCTGTCTAAATACCACAACTACTAATATGTCATTCAGCTGACAGTTACTGCACACCACGGCTTATTGATAAGTAAACTATAGCAAACGACCACCTGTCCGCACCGGCCGGCTATTGACAAAAGATCATAAAATAAAAAATAAATGTTATGCAACGATGACGTAAGTGATCCATAAAATGGGCCTACACTATTTAAGATAATACAATGGTTTTCATAATTTTTACATCCCTATTAACAAAGAAAATACTTACATTTGTAGCTGATTCGCTTTGCTGCTTTCGGCGCCAATGCAATGCATTCTGGGTAGCCTTTACTGCCAAGGGTGGTCTGGGAAAATCTCAATACTGAGGGCGATACAGCCCTTAAACTTGCCCCTCAACTTAATTTTTAATTGGGAAAGCACAAGCACTAGCGGGAACGAGCATTTTTGAGATTGAGGGTTAAGATTGAGATTAACACTCCTTTACCTGAACCCTAACCCTCCTTTATGCCAAATCCTGCCAATCCTTACAAGCAAATATATAGTGTTTTCATAACCCTTTTTAACAAATTTTATGATGATCCGTTTGTGAGTGTTTGTGTTTTTATTAAGCAACTTCTCTTATTATTGCACTCAATTTACTAACCCTTTTTAAACACTTGGATTGAGAACATTTCAGCCAGGAGGTGGGCCCTCTTTCCTTTTTCTCCCTTACCCCCTCAACCCCTCATTATTATAGCCCAGTGCTACCTAATCCTACCAGAACTTTAAACCCCAACTCTAACCCTAACCCTTTTTTGCTTGGTTTCAGTTTTCATTCAGCATTTTACGGATTAAGCATTTCATTATTGTAATACATCACCTTGATTCTGTTTGAAAAAATGACAAAGTGATTAACTGACGTAGCTGGGAGTTTATATGATCAATTGCATGGACGTTTCTACTGTATATTACACTTAAGGTACAATAATATTTTTTGCAGCCCATTGACTTCCCCTAATTTCCCCTGATGGACAATGATCGAAACGTCCCGCGACCTCCAGGTTATAAACACACTTGTGCAGGTATAATAAGTGATGGAAGAAAAGACAGATAGATGAACGTAGAGTACGTAGGGGGGGTGAAGGTGTCAGAGGAAGATGAATCGGTTTAAGGGACAGGCAATAAATTGGGACGGTAGAAAGGAAGAGAAAGAGTGGACTTAGAGAGAGACGGCTGGAGGGAGGATGAGGAGAACGGCTGACATTCGGTGAGGCTAAATGTTGGTACTCTGGGTGGTAAATGGAGGGAAGAGAGAGAAGAAAGAATAATGAGGGAGGGAGGCAGAGTGAGGGGGGGAGAGGTTTTCCTGTGCCAGGGGCAGAGGGGGAGAATTGAGGGTGGGTGTGTATATGAGTGAAAACCTTTGGCAGGCGGCCACGCTCAGGCCTGGCAGCGGCTGCACTTTAAACCAGTGGGGCACATCCACATATACAGTATATCCACATATTACCCCACCGGTTTAAGGCTCTCACCTTCAGCTGCTAATGGCGGTCAGTCAACCCAAGGTGTCATTACACACATGCAGCACGTTAAATTGTGTGAATTTGTGAAGACCACTACCGACATTAGTTACCTCGCTGCCAACCTCGTTGCCGTATAGACTCATGCTGCTGAGCCACGTACCTCCTGAAAAGTCTGGAGTAAATCTTCAAAGGAGGTGTGCAAAGTGGACGGCAGGAACCGCGGGAGCCTCAAAAGCGCCAGGCTGTATGTGTCAGCCCATATCACTGTTCAAACAAACAACTTGGAGGGTGTTATTGATTGACTGTACACAGAGATGGATAAACTCTCGGTGACATTTGTTGAAGACCTTCCACCTCTCCTCACTTCTCGCCAACAGAAAAATGCAGCAAAATGTTACTCAAAGCAACCGCACCGAACTCCCTAAATGATTGAGAGATATGAAAGGTGACTCCCTCCGTTGTCCTGTCCGTCCATGATGACTTACGATTTATACAATTTGTGTATTTTCTTCTTTACGCATCAGTCAGTGCGTTTACATGCAGAGCTTAATCAAGCTATGCTCAAAATTCAACTTTCTCACTACAGTCCTTGTCCCAGTTTACATGCAGCGCAAGAAAATCGAGTAACTGTTCTCCTCCTCCACACTAGGTGGCGATACGTGTCTTTTCAGGGGGTTAATACCACGTTAATACGGCCTGATTTCCGGGTTGACCTATTACGTGATACAATAAACAAGAGTTGTTCATGCACGGACCGGCATTTCAAACAACAACCAGACGGATAATAGTATTTTTTTTAATCTTATACGTAATGTTCGCGCTACTTCTGATGCAGTTAAGATCCGCGCTATCCCTCAGACGGCTCCGTTTCTCTTCTTCTTCTACTACGATCGGCTTTCTTGGACGTTTTGTTCCGGGGTCACACGCCAGCGCAGTGGTTGTGGCGCATGTGCACACGCATTATCTGATTGAAAACTCAGATTCAATCGCATTATCTGGGTGTCTCAACCGATAATGAGAAGAAACATGTTTACATGCACTTAAGTTCTCCTGTTATAGTCCGATTAAGGCAATAATTTAAATTTTTTTAGTCACACCAGCTTAGCCTGGGATTGCATCGTGCATCGGTTGCCGAACAGCTTTAGCACACCAGGACTGAAAATGTTTCTACAACCACAGATTGGATCGACATAAAATTTGTTTTTGATGATCCTACTTCATTCAGAAATCCCCTAATTTCCTTCTTGTGTCACAGGAATGGCTGCGGTCTATCAAAATTTCATGATGAATTAGTGCAAATTTGTGAATTTGCATATGATAAAACTGCACAGGCCAAAATTGTCCAGCATTGTCCAAATAAGATGATATTACTTAACTTAATATTGTTTAATGCCAAAACAATATCCACTCAACACACACACAGTGGAAACTTGTGAAGCAGGTTTTTTTTCTTTGTGTTGTGACATTCTTCAAACAGCTAGCCGGCTTCACGGCTGCTCTCACTCGACCTAGAACGTAAATATATGATGAGCAGCATTGAAACATACATGAGAACAGACAGGGAGAGTCGCGTAGAGAGAGAGAGTGAGGAGGGAGAAGGAACTGACAAGGAAGGACGCTTGTTTGTCTTTCTTCTTCTTTCTATTTCAACTCCACTTGTTTTTCGTGGATTCTCCGCCCACAGCAGAGATGGAGAACAAACAGAGAGAATCGCGAGGAAGTCGTGTCTGCCTGGCTTTATCTGTCTAATTTCTCTCAAGTCTCCCTTGTTTTCTTTGAAAACACTTCTCCCATACTGCGTTTCATTTTCTGCGTCTTTGTCTCCAGCATTAATCTCTCCATCTGTAATGTCCCGGCTGACTGAGCCGTCCTTCATCCTCGCATTCATTTGCCTTTTCGATATGTATTTCCATAGTCTTTGTTTCAGTTTCCCTTTTGTGCATTCCCTCAAAAATCCCTCCCTTTTCTCCTCCATCCATCCATCCATCCATCCATCCATCCATGTCTTCACTCAAAAACTGATGCTGATGTATAATTGAAAGCTGCCAAACGGGTTCCTTGCATGGAGCGAGTGCAGGAACTGTCAGCCACAAGCGTTTTAAACGTTTTCTGAAAACGCAACAACGCGTCATGTTGGTTACATCTACTGCATCTTGGTCATCGCCATGGCAACTCCTTAATAACAACTTGAAGCTGCATCACTGTCGAGCTGAAAGGGCTCAATTAAATGTTGTGTAACGTAGGCGGTTGTGCACAGATTCCGCTGTTACGGGGCCAGAAATCGATTTTATTGTCACACGCGTGTTTTTCTCAATGAACTTAATTTCAACTACGACTGCAAAACCGGTTAAACACTTGTTCACTTGTCGTTGTGGAGATGGTTCATATTTAAATGAACAAATGCAGAGGCCGTCGAATAAGTAACAGCTCGTTTCTATACACTTATTTTTTCCGCTTTAAATATTAATGCCTCTCCTCTCCTTCGGCTTAACTTTTCTTCTGCTCCCTCTTGAAAACCATTAAGTGCAGCCTCGTCCTCGTGAGACCATCTTCACGTTCCACATCGCACGCAAACGAGGTGGAAGAAGATGTGGAGGGATGCTAGATTCTCAATTAGGACACGTCGCCGCAGACGGCAGCAGCAGCAGCAGCAGCTCTGCTGGGGTGGTGTCTTGTAGGCGACTTCGACAGGAGCCCAGGACTCTATTCTTTTTTTTTGTAATGAAATGTACAAATTTGTGTCAGGAGGTGCACGTTGACTGAGTGGGTTCCTAATTGTAATAATATGACGTTTCAAATGTTTGCTTCCAATTTGCTTTCATGAATCCGGCTACTAACGTGACTGACTGCAGCCATACACCGTGCGCTCATACTCATTTTTGTCTACTTTTAGATCATGATAAAACCCTTTGGCCTGAGGCGGGAATACACTGTCCACTACACCTCTGCATTTATAAAACCGTAGCCATGAAAACCTTCCTTGGTTTTCCCTTTCCTCCTGCATAAATCACTGCCTTCTAAGGTAATGCACATTTTTCTGATAAGGTGGCGGTTGCTGCACAGGTGAAGCTCTGTTTCGTAGCATACACTTTTCCCAGGACAGGATCCAAAAGTGGCTGATGACACAAGCTGTTGCATAACGTATTACGTAAAGTCTAAGGGTCCGGTCAAACCTCTGATTCATGCTCTCTAATGAGGTTGGGTGACTCTATTTGGAGGCAAACCGTGTGTCATGATTCCTTTGTACCCAAAAAACCCTTTTGAGCTGCGATCCTGCCGCATTCTCTCCTCTCACAATGAGGGCAAACAGATATGTTATAAAAAGAGTCAAGTGTCTGAGTGTGTGGCTGTCCGCAGTGATATGAAATAACCAGGCTCAGCTACAGCGAGCCCTCGATCCCAGCTCCAGGTGTTAATGAACAGCTCATGGTTTTAAATATATATACATATATATGTAGTAGATTCACACTCACCCAGAAATACAGAGGCAGCTGCATAAACACCCATTCACTTAATTCATTTATATTTTAATGTTTATTTCCTCTCCTCTGCTTTCACAGCTCCCCCTCGAAATCTGTTAAGTGCAGTCTTGTTCTCGTGAGACCACCGTCATGTTCCACATCGTGCACAACTGAGGAAGAGGGAGATGCAAAAGGGGGGGTGGGGGGTGCAAGATCCTCAATTAGGACACATATCTGTAGACAGGAGAGGTGTTTTCCCCTTTCTTTTTTGTTGTTTCTTTAGCTCTCCTGCTTTAGGTATGAGCATGTGGGACATCTGCAGATATTTACATCCCCAGTGGCAATGCAGAGGACAGTCCCCATGTCATGTGTCTAACTCCCCGGTGCCCATTCATGCAAATGAAGCAGATTGAATCTGACTTTTTGAGGAGGGGGGAGCTGGTGAGTGAGTGCGTGCAGAGCGCCGCCACCGCTGCCACTTTTCTGCTGCAGATTTCATGGTGGGAAACATCTCAGATCTGATTCTAGATCTCTGCTCCATCCCCTCGTTTTCCTCTCCACACTTCTCCCATCCTTCCTCCGTAATTTGATCCATCTTGTTCTTCTCCTCTTGGTAGCCTTCTCCTTCATGCTGTCTTCCTTATTATATGCTTAGCTCCTCATTATTCTCTTCCTTCCTCTTCCTTCATCCGTTGTCTCCATTCCCTCTGGAGTAGGAGAGAAAAGTCCTCCTTTGGATGATAAAGGACATCATGCAGAGATTTACGGTATATGCATGCGTGTTTGCATAATGTAATTTGTGATCTAGCTTAATCCTACACTACATGCAGATGCGGGTGCATTAGCATACGCACGCGGCACAGCGTGTGCTTCCCAAGACTTGAAGATTGACTCGATCATGTACAGTATAGTGTCTTATGTTTATAGGAGACTATGATGCTCATGATGTATAGAAATATATATATATACACATATGAGAACTTGTGGGGGGGGGTGATACTTCATGTCTTTATGGTTTCCATGTCAACCATATATGTGCCATACCGCCCGTAAGGGTTTCAAATTCCAGCACACTTCCTCCCTTACATCCTCTTTCATCTCTTTCATCCCTCCTCCTCTTGAGGATGCGGTTCAGGCAGTAAACACCAAGACCTGCCTGTAAAAAAAAAAAAAAAAAACGGAGGCTCGCTGAATTCTCAGTCAGATCCATCAAAATGGAGAAAAGTAGATGTTGAAAGCGGCAGAAGTAGATGGAGCTGGTCTCCAAGACAAGACGAACGACAAGCGTTAAGCTCATCTGCTTTGAACCTCAGATGTCATCGTTTGAAACTTTTGAGACGGACATAATAGCTTAAGAGACAGCTTTTGCTCCCTCGTTGTTGTTTCTCAATGAAACGCTGTTAGATTGTTTCACTAAAGGAAAGAAGGAGACTCGTCCTAACACACTATAAAGCCGTGGTTAACATTTTGGATTATAGTTCAGTGTAGGGTTTCGCACATTAATCATGGATGGATATGTCATACATTACCGTGCAACACAATTTGCATACATATTCAGCATGAGGGCGGGTGGGTGGGTGTTGCGCATCTGAATGCGGTTCTTAAAAAGCAATTACAGAGAACCCTAATGTTCTCGGGTAGGGATCTGAGCGAGAAACTAAATTTAGATTTTAGATGTCTAACAAGCTACCATATCACTTTTTTTTTTTTTTGCAATTATTCGCAACAAATAAACATGTAAGAACGTAATTAATTCAAAATTTTCACAGGAAACACCTAATTCCTTATAACGTCTTGTCATGTTAACTTTTTAATGATACCTTTTGCTCCTCTGTATCCTTCTTTTTTGAGCAAAGTGTCATCTGTAGCAGCTGCTCCGTGTAAACACCAGCTGTGCCTACGCTGCGTGTTGAACACATTTCATTTGATTATGGCGGCATCTTAGCAGATAAGATACTCAAGAAAGAAAAAGAAACCCCTCTTAATACGATAATCATGTGGTGGAGAAGATGGAGATAGTTTTTCAACTGTTAGACGGTCACTCATTCCCAGATTATATTAAATTTGCTGCGTGAGAAGCAGAGGGAGTCGTTTTTCATTTCAATTGCTGTTTTCCCTCAATTACATTATTTTCCTCTCGATTCATACCCAGGTCTCAGCCCCGTCTTCATCTTCATATTTTCCTTTTTCTAATCCTCATGTGTCCATATCTTTCTCCTTCAAATCATCTCCCGCAAATCATCTCCCGCACCCATCCATCTCTGTCTTCCCACGCACATCAGAGATGCAACGTTATTACTCAATGTAGCTGGAGACCACTTAGCGTGAGTGTCTGTGTGTGTACGTGGGTGACACAGTGTGTATGTGTGTGTGTGTGTGTGTGTGTGCGGTTTCTCATTATGCGTTCCATGATATCATTAAGAGAGGTAATATCGCTCCCCTTAAGAGCTTTTCATCTCTCTCGCTCTCCCTCGACTGGCCCGGCTTTAAAATTGGTTTGTCTGCGTTGCCTCCGCTCTGATGAGGAGAGAAGGATTTCTTTCGACCTACCTGCTGTTGTGGAAACGAGTGTGGGTGTGCGTGGCAGAGAAATTCAGACCAACCTTCGTATCATTTGATTGCACGTAGCTCTGGAGTTTTGCTTTTCTGCACCTTTTGCGATCTCTAAAAACTGAAGAGTCACTGCTGACCAGAAATCCACGGACTCCAGTGCTGGAAGTTTTTGGGGTCTGATTTATATTTCAAGCCCCCAAAACTAAACTAATAAACTTTAGGCCAGGGGTGTTCAACTTTTTTTTTTACGCCAAGGACCCCCAAGCTGAGAGATTAAGTAGGGACCCCCTACTTACTTTATGTGCTCTATATTAAACTATTTTTAAATATACATTCTTATTTTTGCATTCAATATCGAGCTTTCCCTTATCAATTAACTAGAATATGTTGGATTCATGTTAATGCGTATTTAAAGAAATTCATATTTGTTGGGGGAAATTAAAAAAAAAATGTATAAAAACGTCTAATCAACCAAAGATTTTGCAACCCCTCTGCAGTACCTCAGCGGAGCCCTAGGGGTCGCACACCCCCTGTTGAAGACCCATACTTTAGGCTTTAATTAATTTTAGTAGAAAGTCACCTTAGCTCATAGATTAAACCATTGCAATCAACCAGTTAATTTGAGTTATATGGTGCATGAATTCATGCATTGTTCACTATTTAGAGCCAAGAAACACAGTATTTATTGCACACATTCATTCATTATTGCACAGGTTAAGATGTTACAAGATCCAAGGCAAAACACATTTAGAAGCCCAGTCTAAATGTGGCTAGCAACCAACAAGAAGACACCAGCTAACTAGCCTAGCCAACAGCAGTCGGCAGTATGCGGCACATCATTGGGGTTTTCAAGTGGGCACCTCCCTTCATCGATATTTCGCTACCTCAAAAGATTTAACAGTGAGTTCCTGGCCTCCATGCTGCCACCACACAACTGTGTGACTTTCAACCCCGAGAGATTAGCTGAGTTGTCTCTCTCCCCGGAAGGGAAGGGGTGATTCACTATAACTCAACTAAATCTAAAGCTTGTCAGGATACGTCAGCGTTCATCATCAACATCAACTGTCCCATCTCAGCCGCTACCAGCCATGTTTGGCTTCAACTGGTCTGACTGAAAAGTGTACAGTGGACACGGTGCAATTAGGGATCAGTAAACAAAGAAATGGATTTAAAGGAGCACTCAGTTTAGTTCAGCTAACTGGAGGCGTCTGAGGCTAGTTTGTGTGTGGTTGTAAGAGTCCTGGCTCTGTATCTATTTCTAGTTCTCATTTTGAAGGAAATGTGCAAACTGCTACCACCTGCTGGTATGAAGAATTATTTTTGTCAGACTCAGAACTCACTCACAAGTTGGTCATTATCTGTAGCCTTTGTCATGTGTTCAAGTGCAACCTTTTTGGCCCGGACACAGGTGTTGTGTGAGACCGGCGATTGCACCGAAAATAACCGAGCTACAGTCCATCGTTACTGCAGGGATATGAACTGGTCATGTGCTTATTAAGATCAGTGAGAAGTTACTAACTATAAATTAGGGGCCTTCAATGTTTTAAAGGCCAAGGACCCCAAACTGATGGAGAGATTGAGTAGGGACCCCCTACCTATCTACTAAATGTGTTCTATATCAAACTCGGCCCAGTGCTATTTATAAATATACATTATTATCATCATTTTGCATTCAGTATCACACAGGATAAGATGTTACAATCCCTTGTGCCAGGATCACAGGCAAAACACATTTAGAAGCCCAGTCCAACTGAAAAACCGACCAGCAGGCTAACAGTTAGCTACCAGTTAGCAACCAACAATCAGACACCAGCTAACTAGCCTAGCCAACAGCAGTAATATTAAGTTTATTAAGCTATTCAGATAATACACAGGTTTAAGTATTCATTATTTTTTATTTTTTTATTTCACCCTAACACGTGCATAGGGTGGCCGTGCAGTAAACATACCTGACATAAATATACCTATATATATACATATATATATATATAGATATATAGATATATACCATACACTGTTAGCTCCTCTTCTGCTAATATTGCAGAGTGCTTCTGGATTTCACCCGGGGACTGAATAGGCTCAATGGGTCAATTATGGGGAACCTGACAGAGTCAGCGTGTAATATGCAGCCTCGTGATTGGCTCAGCAGCGATAGGGGCGGGGCCTACTGTGTACAGAAGGCTTTGATTGACAGGTCTTGGCTAGGATGGCGCTCTGTGAGAAACAGTGCGCTGCTGAGACATTTATCTCTTTACTAAACTATATGTTGGTTTTATGTTAATGTGTGTAAGAAATTTAAATTTGTGGGGAGAAATTAAAAAATATATATATGAAAAATGACTCATCAACCAAAGATTTTGCTACTACTTTGCTAATTTCACCAACAGATGTGATGCAAACGAGAATAGATTCAGTGTAACTTCATTTATCTCCAGACAGAATCAGCCATTTCCTCAGAATGCTTCCTACTGCAGTTACACCTTCATTTGCCTTCACACTCGTCCCCAGCGTAGTTAAACAACTGGGTGTCGGGCTTTGTCATCATATGCCTCTTGGATACGTTTTGCACTTAGGCTTTTATTCAGATTGGATAGCTGTCCAACCTGCGCACAAATAAATGACTAATAGGATTTTGGCTACTTCTCTCATTAGAGCGTAAACGCGCTGTGTGAATAGAGCGATGGACTTTAGACTTTTAAACTTGGTAAACTCCCAACTTCTGTAGCCGGCTGCTGTTCTCCCTTTTGGATGGTAATCAGATTTTTGTAATCTTATTACTTGTTGCTGCTGTCTCTTACAATCCTATCGTCCAGCTAAAGGTCTGTTCAAGGTAGTGCGTCCTTCTTCTCTCCTCTTTATTTCTCTTACTTTGTTTTAAAGGGTCAAGCAGTTTGACTTATGGCCTGTATTGTTTTTTGAAGTTTTAATCTTTTTTATTACATTTTTATTTGTTTTCTTTGTTTGTGTGTGTGTGTGTGTTTGTGGGGGGGGAAGATTTAGAGGCTCCACCAACATAAAGAACGGTAAAACTGTGAGTGAGTGTATAAATCAGCTTCACTCAAGAAAATGAGTTGTTAGCTGCTGCAGCTCCATACGACGCAATCCTTCAAAAAATATGGTGGCTGGACACGCACACACACACACACACGCACTGGTTGCAAATCAAAAGTAGAACTGGAGCCAAAAGAAAATGGAAAGAGATGGAGACAAAGATATAAAGAGAGGTTTTGTCCATTAAGTAATGCAATGAGGTCTCAGCTAATCAAATCAAACTGTCAATCAACCCCTCACTTCTGGAGCAACTTTAGATCCGCATGAAAACCCACACACACACACACACACACACACCCAACACACTGCAACGGTATGAAACTTATCCATTAAGCTGATTTACGGCAAAATAGATTCTACATCTATATGGAGCTTTTCAAACTACAATTCCTTTCGTTGACCTTTTCACTCTGCAGCTCTTGTTTTTTTTTATCCCTCTGTCTTTCTCCGTCTCTATTTCTGGCAGCACGAGTTTTGTGTTCAGTGAACCTGGTAGGAGCCGGTGCGTTGTGTCAAATCCGTTGACAGACGATGCGTTGAGGCTACTGTATGACACGGGGGGAACTTTCTGGGGAGCAGGTGTCAAAAAGTAACAAGGTGGGAATACAGAGAGATGGAGAGAGAAAGATGCATCATGGGTAAAGATTGGATATAAAAGATCATGAAGTATCATAATCATGAATGCAGGTCATTCCAAACTTGTTTCTTTTGGTATAATTGGTTTTTGGAACTTGCCAAAGTGAATTTGCAGGAGAAAATATGAACTTCAGATCTGGTAATTTACTGTAGATCTGTGTCAGGGTTTGTGGGTGATGTAGGACGGCGGCATGTGAGGCAGGAGTTCAGACAAAAAAAAAGTGTTTAATGATGAAGAGAAAAACAGAAAGAGCTAGTAACAGAAAACAAAGGCACTCACTTGACACTTTATTAGGTACACCTGTTCAATTCCTTGTTAAGACAAATAGCTAATCAACCAATCACATGGCTGCAGTTCAGTGCATTCAGGCATGTAGAGGAGATCAAGACAATTTGCTGGTCTAGTCCTTTAAAAGTTCTTACTTTTGCACATTTAAAACATTTAAACTGCATGTTTGTTTGTGGCTCTTGTGAGGATAAATGTTCCCCATCTTAAATTACAGTGAAGTACGGCTGAGACTCATACGTTTTGTGGGTATTTGGTCAAAAAACACACAAACATTTGATCTGAAAGATGCTGCAAGGAAGGTTAAGGTGCCGGCATCCAACACCAATCACCAATCGAGACAATGCGTTCGATATCTGATGAGACATCGCACAGAATAAATAAATAAAAACTTGACTTAATGGGCAAATCATGCACAAAAAAGCAGAAAAAATCTAGATCCAGACACTCGAGTGGGGTTGAAAAAGTAAAAGGCCTTTAATCTAACGTAAAAGGAAGCACCTACGCATTTCAGCTTCTTCTTCTTCAAGGTAATTGTGAGTAATCACGTTCAATTAAACAAACCCACTTGAGTGACTGGACTTGGATTTTTTTTCTGCATATATCCACATCAGGTATTGTATTGAGTAGTATTATTTTTTTTCTTTTATCGGCTGTATACACATGTATAATTTATGACCGGTGCACGGATGCAGTCTATTCTCCTGTGATCCTACTCGGAGCCGTTTGTATAATTAATGGCCGGGTGATTATCTGACAACACAAAAGAAAGAAGAAGAAAAAAAAAACAAAACAAAAGAGGCCGAGGACGTGAGCAGAGGTCTTGATGGAGGATGGAGATGGAGAGAGGAGGGCACCGATGGGAATGCCGCTACGACTGTGAATAATGAAGACGCTGCAGTTTGTGTCTGCACACACTGTGTAAATCAGCTCCATTAATGCACACTTTGTGTCCCCCAGGTGTTTCAGCGGAACACGTTTTCATGCGTGTCCTGCTTGTGTACACTGAGCGGAGTTGATTGTGTGGTTGTGTTTGTGTGTGTGATTCTGCATCAGTAGTGAAGCATGAACCCATGCAGGGGTGGAAGCCTGTCTCATCATACAAAGCACAATCTGTGTAATGCCTGTGATGTAAAACATGGGGAAAATGTGTGTGTGTGTATGTGTGTTAGTGTGCGTGCATGCTACATGCTGCTGCTTTGTGTGATTTGATTATGTTTGGTTGTGCGAGGTAAGTTCTAATCTGTCAGAGTGTGTGTGTGCGCCTGCTTTTTATGAAGTTGTGAGGGCCGAGGTTCCACGGTGCACAGGGGTTGTGAGAACCTTTCATTTTGTCTATGGGGAGGGCGGCATTTTTTTTAATTTTTTTAAGTTGCACAATTTTTTGAGCATTAGCACTTGTGAGAACTTGGTGTTTGCAGGTCATGGTTAGGGTTAGGGTGTGGGGCTACGGCTACGTGTATTACGTCCTTTCAAAGATAGGAAGACGAGTCTGCATGTGTGCGTTCGTGCCATGTCCCTCTGAGTAAACTCAGCGTGTGTCGAGCCGTAACATCTCAGTGGACTCCGATGCATTACTCACACTCCTCTTTCAGCCCTTTTCTCTCTGCCACTTCTTTTCTCCTCACTCCTTCCTTCCTGCTTTACATTTTCCCAAACCTGTTTCACTTTTCCTCCCTCCTCCCCCTCTCTTTATCTCCTCCTGCCTCCCTCGCTTATTGTAGCTACACTTATTATTGGTGGCAGATTTATAACTCAGATTCTAAGTAATATTCGGTACAATTGACCCTTGATTTCTACTATAAAAAAAAGAAGTAACTACCCCGATCAGGCATAACATTATGACCACCTTCCTAATATTTTTTTTGACTTTAGTCTGGTCTACGTAGGTGGTACATGTCTAAGTAACATCCACATGAATGAATGCCAGGTGTGACGAGTCCATGAAAGGATCCATCCTGCCTTGTATCAATGGTTCAGGCTGGTGGTGGTGGTGTAATGGTGTGGGGGATATTTTCTTGGCACACTTTGGGGCCTTAGTACAAACTGAGCATGGTTTAAATTCCACAGTCTACCTGAGTATTGTTGCCGACCATGTCCATCCCTTTATGACCACAGTGTAACCATCTTCTGACGGCTACTTCCAGCAGGATAATGCTCCATGTCACAAAGCTCATATCATCTCAAACTGGTTCCTGGAACATGGCAATGAGTTCACTGTATGAACAATGGCCTCCACAGTCACCAGATCTCAGTCCAGTAGACCATCACCTTTGGGAAGTGGTGGAACAGGAGATTCTCATCATAGATGTTCAGCCGACAAATCTGCAGCAACTTTGTGATGCTGTCATGTCAATATGGACCAAAACCTCTGAGTGTATGGCCAATTAATATATAACGTAATATTGAGAAAATTATTAAAACATCTGTAAATGTAAAATATAAGAGCTCTAGTTTCTCTCCTCCGTCTTCCTATGAATTCATTAGTCACTGCGGTTGTTATTTTTGTCTTTTTTTTGTTTCACGTCGGACAAAACCGTTCTTTCATTTTAATTTCCACCGTTGCTGAGAGTCGGCCACTCACGCTGACGCGGTGCTTGAAATAGTGAAACCAGCCAGTTTTAGCTACTGTTGCCGTGACAGCTCACCAATAAAAACCAAGTGCGTCGCTCTCTCTCCGTCCTCCATCCAGGTATGCCCCCCCCCACTCCTCCATCCCTCCCCTCTCAGGCTCCTCCTCCGCTGAACTGAAGCTTATTTGCAGCATCAGAGGCAACGTGGCCGACGGTGAAGCGTATCATGAACCCCCCTCTCCTCCCCCCGCTGCCTGTCAGATACAGACGGACTGTTGAGGTGAAGATTACATAGTCTGAGAGAAAGAGGCCAGAAAGAGCCTGATGACATGTCCCTGCTTCTTTTCCCGCTCCCCTGAAAATTGCTACACGCCTCACTCAGGTTTTTATGTTTTCGGTAGAGATTTTCTCATCTCCACGTTCGTCTCACTCATGTTGCAGATGAACAGACAGCAACAACACAACTATCACATAACACTGAAACAAAACTGTACAAGTATTTCTTCAGTATTTTTAACTGACTAAAGCTTCCAAACAGGTTTTTTGCCCTATATATATATTATATTATGTATCTATTATTGGCATTTCTTGGTTTTAATAGCAACAATGAACTAACAGTCATGACATACTTAATCCTCTTAATGCTGATTAGCCTCCACACATCCTTCCTTTTTACAGCTTTTATTAGTATTATAACGTCCTAAAAGGATTGGTCCTCTCTAAACCCATCATGTGTTTGCTTGTCTGCATCATCTGCTTATGCTGGGTTTATGGTAAAGAGAGATTTTCCGCGGGACGACTCGTGTCTGAAATGTTTATTTGCATCGAGCAGCAGAACATTTTGCAGAGTTTGTTGTTGACTCTGACCTAATCACTCCCCGCGGAATACATTTGCGCAGCGTCGCCGCGCTGGTTGAGTCACGAGTAAATATCATCCCTCCGGTCTAGACGGAGCCTGCAGGTGGATGTCGGGGCGGAGGCAGCGACCATAGAGATGCAGAACAGATGGAGGAGTAGGATATTTGCATCTCAGATGAGGAGGCCTCTGGTTGGAAGGATGGGGATGAGGCGTGTTGTTGTATTTATGTATTGAGAAGTTCATTATCTGAACTAGTTGCAGCCTTTAGCTTCACGGTAAAGTAAAGCAACAAGAACCATGGGTCAGTGTTTTTGAACTGATTCTTTTGTTTGTTTACTTGCACAAAAGCAACTGTGCACACACAAAATGTTTCCTGTCATACGTTTCGTTCTTTAATTATCTGCAACTGGAGAAAGTAACATATCGTGCAAAGGCAGTGATGGCGGTAAGGTAGCACATACGAACGTATGCACTGTGTGATTTAATATATGTAGAACAACAACTGTGTGGACATTTTATGCAGACATGATGTGTAAAAAGGTCTGCGACAGGAGGTAAAACCAGGCCTGTTAAATATCTACCCAGTCCAGATCACCTCTACATGCTTAAATGCACCGAATCGTCTGATTAGCTATTTGTGCTAACAAGCGTTCGAACAGGTGTACCTAATAAAGTGGCCGCTGCGTGTATGTTTGTTTTATTATGATTTTTGTCAATGAAAACAGTAGTTTCTGACTGAATGCCATTCCGTCTCTCACATGAAGAAATATCAGCAAATCGTCTTCTACAGCGACCGAGACGCCGCCGCCTTTGCGCGCGCTATTTTTAAACGTCCCCACGCATTGTCTTTTTCAATTTACCGTTTTAGATTGCACACATTCCCTCAAAACTCGCTGCACTGCATTTCGGGGCTCTCCCCGGGGGTGGCTCGTAATTGAAAATATCTCAGCAGTGCCTGTGCTGAGCACTGCATCGCTGTCATCTGAAGATTTTTTTTATATATATATATATAAATATCAGGGCCTGGGGCAAAGTTAACAGCCACATATAACGTCCTGCTGAGTAATGTGACCCTGGACTTCAAGTCTTCATTTTTTACACACAATACACATTCTTTGTAAAGTTAGCAGCGAATTTATGAATTTTCATTTAAATTCTGAGATGTGTCGTTGCTGTTTTTTGAGGTTTTAGGAGTAATGAGGATCGTGCTCTTTGTTCTGTGGCGCTGTGTTTTGTGGAGCAGGAGAAGTCTGATCGCAGAGTTTTAATAGACTTCAATGGCCAAACCCTTTACGATGAGTGAGAACATAAAACTGAAAGGGTAATTATGTGGAATACACTCACCGTGTCTCATCCTTCTTCTATTCTCTTTTTTTTTTCTTTTACAGGAAGATCATCGAGGTGAAAATTATCGACGACGAGGAGTACGAGAAGAACAAGTCCTTCACCATCGAGCTGGGAGAGCCCATCCTGCTGGAGATAGGACAGAAACACGGTGGGCCCTGTCTGCCTGTTGACTTTGTGTGTTTCTGTGTGACTGCGAAACAGACAGAATGAAGTCTTTATTTAACCCTGACTGGAGTCTGGAGGCCTCCTTCCCGACTACTGTCGCCTAGAAACAGGGTGAGACTTGCATTGATTGCCTGAAGCCTCCGGTCTAAACTCAGATAAACTGGGGAAACATTTCACTTTGAACCACTGAAGATGTGGCTTGGAAACGAATTGAAAAAAAAAAAAAAAAAGGGAACCGGCCGTGAGCTGTGAGGTGTTTTTGAAGTGATGGCGACCTCGCCGCAGGCAACGCAAGAATAATGACTTAGCCTAATCAGTGTTTGCTTAATTTCATTAATATTAATACGTTTAATGAATGTAAATAACCAGGGAGCTTCCGTGTTTTCTATTAGCAGCCTCTTTTCTCTGACCTGACATTTCTGTCCAAAAATCAGTTGGAAATTGAGAAAGAAAAATGAGAAAGAATATAAAAAGCACTTTTTTTAAGAACTGAAGGGGTTTAGCTGAAAATCTAAAAGGCTCATTAGATGGCTAATCACTAGCAGGTGATCCTGAGAGTCAATAAGTAATTTCTGCAGCGTGGCTTGGGTCTGCTCTCCTGCTGCTGTTAGAATAAATTCCACTCCTTTGTTTCTTTCTTCCTTTCTCTTTACTCTTGACGACAACACCTCTTTAGTTCCATTTCCTGTTATTAACAGAGAGACACACGTCTGACCTTTAGAAAGCACTAAAGATTCCTGTGAAATTTGCTTTTGGCCGTCCAATCAGTCAAATGATTTGGCGCAATACGGATCCATGCCGCCTTCCTAATGGCACCGCTCTGGGGATGGAAATGTCAATTGTTCAGTCTATCGCTTCGATCGCCGCGAAGTTTGATACAGATACGCCGGTGCAACGTCTCACGTCCGTCCAGCACGACCTCATCTATACTTTGTGTTTTAAGTGACATCATGATTTTAAATTTGTAGTTTAGATCTGGAGTCTTCAATGTTCTTCAGGCCAAGGACTTCAAACTGATTAAGTAGGGACCCCCTACCTACTATATGTGTT